>NC_136502.1:29062353-29257353 GCF_053919585.1 Euprymna scolopes
AAAATTAAACCTTTTTTTAGAATCCCACACATATTTTTTTCCTGTCAACACGACAAGGGTCTTTTGCTCTTTGGCTACAAAATTATAAAGACCGAAACCTGTACAGAACAGCTGTCCATTAAGAATTCGTCATCCCCAGAACTTGTATAGAATAACTACCCAGAAACTAAGCATGGCTTAAAACTCAAGAGGTTATGGGCCCAGTATTGACTTTACTTCGATGGATCAGAATCAAAATTCGAACCGTGGCAAGTGAAATTTTTAGGATATTTACGAATCCAGAAGTTACTCAAAATAATTCAGGCACAACCTGAAAACAGAAACGACCCCGACTTTATTGAAAAGAATGCAACTGTCTTTGCAGAATTAATACAGTTTAGTTAACAGAAGTCTATTTCTGGTAATGTGAGAAGCCCTGAACGATGGCTGCAAAGCATTGAACATATTAAGAGAGCGTTATTTATCGAAAGGAAACCCCAAAACTATCTCTTTATATACTGAACTGACACCTCTAAAACGTATGGAAGCCGAAACGATTACATATTATAAGAGCCGAAACAACAGCAAATTCATCAAATACGTCTGGCAAAGTTATTAACGACAGTCTGTTAATCTCTATGGCCCTTAAAGAGTTGCCGAGTGATTTTAAGCTATTTAGCACCGTTATAACTCAGAAAGAAAAACCCATGACTTTTAGCCAATTGAAGGTAGCACTCAGGAATTACAAGGAAACTGAGAAAATGATCACAGAAAATAATTAAATAAATAAATAAAACGAATCTACAAATATTATGAAATTTAAAAATGCTCCCTTAAAAACACCAAAATTTAATTATATCTTTACCTCCAATAAAAACCGCAACTTTTCTAAAAACAATTAAACATTAAAGAAAATCGAAGACTATATTATTTAAATAGCGTAGTCCCATCAAAACCCGCCTCCCATGATTTACAGACATGGCATAAAATTCGTGAGTACTGCAATACTCCAGATATTAAAAAGTTACCGAATGTGGTTGACGGAATGAAAATAAAAACTTTAAAAAAAACTTGACAAACTGCGACGTTTGTACACCGGGAAAAATGACAAAGTATCAAAGTAAAACACCAGACAAAAAGGTCACGAAAATCCTATCACTGGTACATTGTGACTTGAACGGCCCCGTGGAACCGATGGGCAGAGAAAATTTCAGGTATGCATTAAATTTTGTAGACGATTATTCCGGTTTAATAGTGGTCTATTTCTTAAAGAACAAATCTGATACCTTGCTAGCAACTAAAAAATATTTAGCTGATATGGCCCCCCCTACGGTGCAGTAAAGTGTATTCGCTCTGACAATGGTAAATAATTCACTAATAAAGATTTCAAACTTTTATTAATTGACCATCGTATCAAACATAAAAAATCGGCCCCTAATTCATCTCACTAAAACGGAACTGCGAAAAGATCATGGCGGACACATTTTGAAATGGCAAGATGTCTACTCATTGAATCAAAACTCTCCCCAAACCTCTGGAGATACGCACTTATGCCTGCTGCATATAGACGCAGCCGATCCTTTCTACAAGATGGGTCTTTACAAAAAGACTACAGCATCAGGCGTTAAATAGTACTATAGGGACTGCCAAACGATTGTGAAGATTGGACCGCATGTTTCCGTAACGTCAGATTTGTGTGTACTATACAAACTATGGAAAAGAAAAAGCGACAATGACTTTTTAAAACCTTTGTTTATCTCCTTCAAACTGCAATTAATAATTAATCTTTGTTATAATTTTGTTAGGTTTTAAGATTTACACGGTTTAATGATTAATAATTATAAACATTTGTATATTAAATATGAAATACGGTTTTACTGAATTTTCATTTGGTTACCTACGGGGTTCCGTATTTTGTTCGGTAAAAAGAGACAAACAAAATATGAAGGGGGCCTACAAAATGCTTAATATTTGTGCAATAATATTTTCAAATTGATTTTAATCTGGCGATAAAATAGCTGACAAGAGTCATGTTTGTATTAAAACTTAATATTTAAAAAAAAATTAAACACAATTAATTAAAATTCTATGTTGTTGCGGAATTTTAATCGTTTTAATCTTTTAAAAATTAATTAATGTTTACGAAGTTTCTTTTTCTTGGCAATTCAACTGATTATAATATATATTATTTCGAAAAAAAAAAAACGCTATTTAAAAAAACATAATAATATTAAGTTCATATCAATTTTTTAATTGCAACATCAAGGTAAATTTTTGTTCAATATGTGTATTTAAATTTAAAATAAATAAATATTTTGAACTCTTATGTTTCATAATAAATAGAAATTTCGATAGATTTAAATATATTTTGTTCGAATTTCGAAAAAATAAATATAGGGGGTGGGACACGCACTAAAAAAAATTTCCCCTCGTATATTTTACGAAAACTGCATTTTATATGTAATTTCATTCTAAAATGGATAAGTATCGAAAATTTCACGAAAATCTGACTATTAGTTGATTTTTGCTAGATTTATTAAATACGGGTATGTTTTCACGTTCGGAATATCTACTACATGGGAACGTTATTTTAAAGCGCCAATTATGTAAACACGATTTTCGTCTCGCAATTTCATTATTTTCGTTCGATGAAAACTTTTTTTTTAATTATTACTGGTTTATTTTGCCCTTCTTTTAAACTAGCGAGGGGTACCCGGCGTTGCCCGGGTGTTTGTAGGTGGGTGTGGAAACTCCGGTGGTGGGGTGGGGGGCAAAAAAAGTAAGTATGAGGATCGAGCCCGAACCGTTGAGGCAAAGTTGTAAATTAAAGTGTGGAAAAAAAAACGTGCAACGTTAACCATCGCCCCACCGCGAGATGCTAACGGAAACACGTTTGAATTTATTTAATTACTTGGATTTAGCAGGTGCCCGTTTTAATGAGTTAATGAGGTCAAGTTTGACTGCGGGATTTCATTCACTGCTGAACGCCCCCCAAGATATTATAGGAAAAAGACTAACCCACATGCGGCGAGCGACAAATGTTGAATATTTATCTTCCCGAAATCGAGCAAATTAAATAGACAGGCGAGCTTCGTTGTTAACTGTGAGATATTACGATTTATATGTGATATAAAAAGTTTTAAAAAGTTGTAAAGCGAGCGACCGCTTCTCTGAAAAAAGCCTTTTGTAGACACACAGAAAAAGAGAACACACATACATACATACATACATACATGATGATTGCAACGTCTTGTCAGACGAGTGCCACTCCCTCAGACATTTAAAATCCATGAGCCCAAATGTCTGAGGGAGTATCTATACAAATATGATGTTACAGAGTCTTAGCTTTGTACGACAGCTAAGTCTCTCTCTCGGTTCAAAATGTTGAGATCCAGCAACAAGCAAGAGCAAGATAGCCAGCAACAAATTAAACTGCAGACCAGCTTAATGCAGGTACTGGTCTTCCGCTTTATGGTTTTTTAAATCAGAGATTTGCTTCTCCTAGAAAGGTTGCCTTCACCACGGATTACGGGAGCCCTCTCTACCCCAATACACATACACACACACACACACACACACACACACACACACACACACACACACACACACACACACACACACAAATATACACGGTGCTAGTTGGCCGTTGACCCAGGAAAAGTGTTCATTCGCCCTTTGGAAGGTCTTGTTTTTAATCCTTCAGGGAGACTAGCCGCCCTCCTCACCAAACAAGTCTGGTGGGGGAGCCAGTTTAGTCGCCGGTGATCCGACCATGAGGCAGGTAGTACTGGGTTACATGGTACCAGTAGCATATGACATAACCTAACATACATACATACATACATACATTTTCGCTTTTATATTTATTGAAAAGTTTTAAAATGGTATAAAATTATATTGATAATATTAATTTATAATAAAGTTACATCGTGTTACATATGGGGGTAATTCTGTGGTGACTTGGCAGTTCCTATAGTACTAGGTACGGGCAAAATGAATGCCGATGCCCAAAATGTATAAACATTTTGACCATCGTATCAAACATGTATAAACATTTTGACCCCTCCCTTTACTTAAAAATTCACCAAAAATCATGAAATTAACTAATTTTAATGAAATTTTCAGTATTTATCAAATAATGATCGCGGAATATATTGAATCAATTATTCTTATATAAATCTTAGTGGAAATGTATTACTTTGTTTAAACAAAAAATACCTTTACTAAAGTTATGTAAAATAAAAAACGCAAGAATTTATTTTTGCTTTTTTTATATAAATAAAGCATCGTAATTTGTAACAATAATAAAAAAAATATTTTTTACAGGAACATTACGAAAAAAGCCCCTAATCCGTGTTAATGAATTCGATATAACTCGAAGAAAAATTAATTTCTCGAACTACCGATATTACCATTGAATTAAGCATTGTTTATTTAATATTCTCACACAAAAAAATTATAATAGAAAAGTATTTCTGCTTTTTCTTTTTAATTATAGATTTCGCATAATTTTTATATGCAAGATTTTAATAACTTCCTTGCTCGCAAGAATGTGAAACTTTCGACATAGCATAATTTTTATATAATCTCGAACAATAATAAAAAAAAAATTAATTTAAAAACAGGAACATAAAAAATAATTAAATTAAAAAATGATAAAAATTGATACAAACGTTCAGAATAGGAATGTATGGATGCACGTCTGGGAAAAAAAAAAAAAGAAATCTGACACCCCTACCTCCTTTTACTCTTATGACTTAATTTTGAAATAGATTGGCTGAAATTTTGGTCCTCCTTATAATGTTTACAATCCTTTATTTGTTGCGTTTTTGGCGAACGGTAAATTACTTGCTTTTTGAGGCGTAATTAAGTTATTTTTGCACAAACAAGGTGTTTATTTATTTATTTAATTCAATATCTTAGGACTTTACTAATTATCTTTGATATAGACCCAGAAAACTAATATTTATCTTTTAAAGGATTTTTACAATGAATTTATTTAACTTCAAAATTTAGCTCGCCGTGAAAACATTTTTCATAACTTTTTTTTTTTTTCACGTGTACAAATATTTTTTTCCTTTAGGAAATTAACTTTACTCTCTAATCTTTCAAATACAATCAAAAAGTAGTCGGAAGCCTACAAAAAAATTATGATAAATCGGCTTTCTATACTAGGTCCTCCTATTTTTGCCCGTACCTAAATAGTACAAAGCTAGATTTGTTGCTAAACGGTATAGAATATTTTTTATGGTATAGAATATTTTTTATGGTATAGAATATTTTTTATGGTATAGAATATTTTTTATGGTATAGAATATTTTTTATGGTATAGAATATTTTTTATGGTATAGAATATTTTTTATGGTATAGAATATTTTTTATGGTATAGAATATTTTTTATGGTATAGAATATTTTTTATGGTATAGAATATTTTTTATGGTATAGAATATTTTTTATGGTATAGAATATTTTTTATGGTATAGAATATTTTTTATGGTATAGAATATTTTTTATGGTATAGAATATTTTTTTATGGTATAGAATATTTTTTATGGTATAGAATATTTTTTATGGTATAGAATATTTTTTATGGTATAGAATATTTTTTATGGTATAGAATATTTTTTTATGGTATAGAATATTTTTTATGGTATAGAATATTTTTTATGGTATAGAATATTTTTTATGGTATAGAATATTTTTTATGGTATAGAATATTTTTTATGGTATAGAATATTTTTTTATGGTATAGAATATTTTTTATGGTATAGAATATTTTTTATGGTATAGAATATTTTTTATGGTATAGAATATTTTTTATGGTATAGAATATTTTTTATGGTATAGAATATTTTTTATGGTATAGAATATTTTTTTATGGTATAGAATATTTTTTATGGTATAGAATATTTTTTATGGTATAGAATATTTTTTATGGTATAGAATATTTTTTATGGTATAGAATATTTTTTATGGTATAGAATATTTTTTATGGTATAGAATATTTTTTATGGTATAGAATATTTTTTATGGTATAGAATATTTTTTATGGTATAGAATATTTTTTACGGTATAGAATATTTTTTATGGTATAGAATATTTTTTATGGTATAGAATATTTTTTATGGTATAGAATATTTTTTATGGTATAGAATATTTTTTATGGTATAGAATATTTTTTATGGTATAGAATATTTTTTATGGTATAGAATATTTTTTATGGTATAGAATATTTTTTATGGTATAGAATATTTTTTACGGTATAGAATATTTTTTACGGTATAGAATACTTTTCTACGTTTTCACCGACCACAAACCTAACGACAATCAGAATTTTATTACAAACTGCATCACAATATGACCTTAACATCCATCAAATGGACGTAAAAAATGCTTATTTAAATGCCCCAATAGACTGTAAAATTTATATTACCCCTGAAGAGGGATTCATAATGAAAAATAAAATTTGCATGTGGAGGCCTAACAAATCACTGTACGGTCTAAAGCAAAACGGTTGATGTTAGAATACAGTATTTCATAATGATGTGATGGAGCAACAATTCAAACAATACTCAATTGACGCTTGTTAGTATACCGAAAAACAAAGACAATAAACTACTGATTTTGGTTTTATGGTTCCATGACATTTTAATCACATCAAATTGTTAATCGATGTCAAGGACAGATTAAATTTCAAAATCAAAATGACCGATCTTGGCAAAATATCATGGTTTCTGGGAATAGAATTTCCTCATGAAAAAGAAATTAAAATGAATCAATTGAGGTATATTGATAAAATCCTACTCAAATTTGGAATGAAACTATGCAAGAAACGCTCTACACCGGTCGAAAATGACATTAAAAAAATATAGACATTGAATCTGAAATGATCGATGATAAATTATACTGTGAAATGATAGGAAATCTTATCTATTTAATGAGTGCAACGAGACCCGACATATGCTACACAGTAACAAAACTATCACCAAAATTATCAAGACCGACAATGAAGGATTTAAACAGAGCTAAACAAGTTCTACGTTATTTAAGAGGAACTAAGGAACAGATTTTAGTATTTAGAAAATCAACAAGTCCCCTGAAATTATAAGGATTTGCTAGATTCAAATTGGGGAAACAGTATAGATCGAAAAAGTATATCTGGATATTGTTTCAGACTATCAAAATATGGGCCTATTATTTCATGGAAATCTAAAAAGCAACAGATTGTATCTCTCTCTATGTGTGGGGCGGAATTCATTCCGTTCATGCATAGTGCTCAAGAAGCACTTTACCTAAAAAATATCCTAAAGACTGTTTTAGAACCACATTAACTGAACTCCCCGTAGTAATTAATTGTGATAATAAATCCAGCATAGTCTTAGCGTAGAACACAGTAATTCACCAAAGGTCTAAGCATATATATATATATATATATATATATATATATATATATATATATATATATATATATATATATATATATATATATATGCCAACAATTGCAGTTTTTGTTACATTATGGTGTAGTAGGCATGGAAGATTATTTCCTTTCATTTTATTCTTAAACTGAAAATATTTAACTTAAATTTTTTTTACTTTTGTACATCACGATTCATTAATAATAACTAATTAATAATAATTAATTAATAATAATAATGATAATAATAATAATTATAAAGGAGCTTAAAATATAAACATATCTACATCAGTCACCTCTATTTGTAGTTTTATAAATATTGCAGATTTTTATTTATTTCATACAAAAAAAAACCTTAGTTATTATTGATAATTTATGAAAGTACATAAGAATAAATAAAATCCTATTTCGGTCACCTAAACTTTTACCTTTGTCCATATTATATTATTGTATATTGCATTGTATTGTACATTAGTATGTTAAATTGTATTATATATTATTTTATATTACATTGTATTGTATATTATTGTATATTACATTGTATTATATATTATTTTATATTACATTGTATTGTATATTATTGTATATTACATTGTGTTGTATATTATTGTATATTACATTGTATTGTATATTATTGTATATTACATTATGTTGTATATTATTGTATATTACATTGTATTGTATATTATTGTATATTACATTGTATTGTATATTATTGTATATTACATTATGTTGTATATTATTTTATATTACATTGTATTGTATATTATTTTATATTACATTGTATTGTATATTATTGTATATTACATTGTATTGTATATTATTGTATATTACATTGTGTTGTATATTATTGTATATTACATTGTATTGTATATTATTGTATATTACATTGTATTGTATATTATTGTATATTACATTGTATTGTATATTATTGTATATTACATTGTATTGTATATTATTGTATATTACATTGTGTTGTATATTATTGTATATTACATTGTATTGTATATTATTGTATATTACATTGTGTTGTATATTATTGTATATTACATTGTATTGTATATTATTTTATATTACATTGTATTGTATATTATTGTATATTACATTATGTTGTATATTATTGTATATTACATTGTATTGTATATTATTGTATATTACATTGTATTATATATTATTGTATATTACATTGTATTGTATATTATTGTATACTGCATTGTATTGTATATTATCATATTATATGTCCTGTTGTGTAATTTGTGCAAAAGACTTTTGCATAATCTCTCAGGTGTCCCGATGTAGGAATATAATAGCATCATGGACGGGTTTAGTTAATAGCGGAGAAGTTCAGAAAAACAAAGTTAATGTAGATATAGCAAATGGCGGCATGTTATAAAGTGGCGAACTGTTCATTTAATGGTGGAAAGAGTGAATAGCAAAATTAGAGAATGTCTACTTCTCAGCCAATCAGCCAGGTTAGATTTTGGCAAAGGAGAAAATATTATTTGCGGAGTTGAAAAGTGGTAAAAGTATGCGATGTGTATGTAATCAGTAACCACTTAATGACAGTGTAGACGCAGGAAAAAGTATAAAATCACGCTGTGGTGAATGGGGTTGTAAGAGGACTTATGGGATAGAGGGTGAAATTGGAACTACTTCCTCTGTAGGTTATGACGTTGATGATAATAAATGCAATATTTTAATATGACGAATTAATGCGTATAAAATGTAGTTCTATAGTTAAATAAGGTAATGGCTATTAGCGTAAACATAATAAATTTGTATCTGCCATCTGTTGTTATAAACCTAAGGTATTTTGGTCCAGAGGGGAAAAACTGCATCTCTTTTATTATATATAGAGATTAGATTGTATTATATACTATTGTATATAACATTGTATTGTTTATTATTGTATATTACATTATATTGTATATCATTTTCCTTTACTTCATACAACCGCTATTTTTCATTAATTCGTTATTTCTAATAAAAATATAGAATCTAGTACATTTTACTTTTATACATATTAAATAATTTTTCTTAATACTCCGGTGGAGGTGGGGGGTTCACATGCTATATTCATACCTTTATTGGTTCAAAATGTTGCAAAATGCAAATTACACCCAAACTGCTACTCCAGACCTAGTAGGATGAGAAATAGGGTTCTTCTTGCAGCAAAAATGAAAATTTATCAAGTTTTGGCCTTTCACTACCCTTCATTGACCTAAAGAAAAAGGAAGCCAGACTATTTTATTTTGACTAAAGCAATCAGTATCCAGTATTTGCTAGAGCCGACATGGGCAGACAGGTAAGCCACTAACAGCAGTCGCAACTCAATACGACAAGCAATCACTAAGGCCACTAATGTCCATTGATATCTTTGATCATGACCAACAATGGTCAACGCAGACAGTGGGCACCAGCCACACCACAGCCACTGACGAACACAAGAAGACTCACCCATATACATAATCTTTTTGTGCACATCTGTTTCAGCATTCATTATCACAACACAAAATGAAGCTTCAAAATGATTATACGAGTTAGAATGATTTTCTTTCAGAATATGCATACGTTTGTTCCCGTATAAGAATTCCGTCAATAACTTACCTTCATTTTTTTTTAACGATTACATACTCTGATTAATAGATATCATGCAAACCATTCATTTCATTCAGCTTCTAGGTTCTAAATAAATAATATCTCTCTGTGTTTAAAAGTTTCTAGCAATTTATCCACAGTCAGTATTTTACGTGACTCACATATGATAATGCACCAGATAATTATAGTTTAATTTGTTTTTGAGAGTGAGAAGGGTGTTTTTTTTTTTACCGAGTCTGTTCTGGCTTTGTGTCATCTTTCCCTCGGTTAGCGCTAGTACGCATGTCCTGCTAGCATATATCTATCTATCTATCTATCTATCTATCTCTCTCTCTCTCTCTCTCTCTCTCTCTCTCTATATATATATATATATATATATATATATATATATATATATATATATATATATATATATATTAGCAGAGACACACATGGTTGCCCTAGATTGAATGATCAACAAATGTTTCACACTCCCATATTTTTATTATCATTAAAATCGTTGAAATTGCCCATTTTTCAATCAAATCGATTTATTATCTTCTCTAGTTGGGGATCTATTACTGCATACCAGGAGGAGGCTTCATATGCCTCCCCGCAGTGACTTAGTCCACAATACATACACTTCTCAAATGCACTTGTGATGTTAGGCTGTGTAAGCCTAACATCACATTTGGTCAAAATCTTTGGTTCCTTCTTTCAACGGATTATTTCGATTATCGATTATTGATACTCATTGAAGACATTCTAGTACAAAACCTATCTCAGAACACTGCCAGACATATAAAGTACCTGCTTTGAAATTTCATAAAAATCGGCTCAGCCGTTTTCAAGTCTACAGGAAACTCTCTCTCTCTCTCTCTCTCTCTCTCTCTCTCACACACACACACACACACACACACACGACCGATGATGAGGGGAGGTTCTGTCATGATTTCTCCATTGCCTATGACCTCACTCAGATTGTTCAGGAACCTACCCGTGTGCCCGATAATGACGGCCAGTATGCGAGCCTACTAGACCTTTTTCTCACAACTTGCCCTGAACTATGTTCAGTTTCTGTTCTGTCGCCTCTTGGATCTTCCGACCACTCTGTTGTATCAATTAAGATAAAAATGAAATGTAATAAGTCCCCAGACGTACCTCTTCATCGTACAGTATATCGATACACTAAGGCTGACTGGGATAGCTTCCGTACATTTATATCTGATCTACCTCTGCATTCCATGTTTAAAAAGGATGTGTCCTCTATAGTATTAGACCTAACTGAATGGTTAATTGTAGGTATTGACCATTTCATACCCTCTAAAAAATTTCAGCAAAAACCTAACAGCCAGCCATGGTTCTCTCCAGAATGTGCTGCTGCCATTGCGCACAGAAATCACTTTTTCCACTGCTTCAAACGTAATAGATGTATGGAAACTAAAGCCGTTTTCAGGACTGCCAGCAACCATTGTAAGAAAGTAATAAGGAACGCAAGAGAGTTGTATGCTCAATCTGTTAAGTCCAAAGTAGCTGAGCAGCGGCTTGGTTCCCACCAGTTTTGGCAAATAGCAAACAGAATCCTGAACAGAAGAGTGTGCTCCATCCCAACTATTATCAATGGATCTGAGGTAATCTCGTCAGCATCAGACAAAGCCAAACTCTTTGTCAAGAACTTTGCAGCTAATTCTACCCTTTGCGACCAAGACCGCCAACCCCCAATATTTCCTCTTGTATCAGAAAACACGCTATGTGATATACGTATATCTGTACGTGATGTTGCCAAGCTAATCAAAAACCTTGATTCCAGTAAAGCAACTGGCCCTGATGGTATTCCAATTATAGTACTCAAAAAACTTCAACCTGAACTAGCGCCCATACTTACAAAACTGTTTAAACGTTGTCTTAAGGAGAATAGTTTCCCATCTCCCTGGAAAATCTCATCAGTATGCCCTGTATTTAAGAATTCAGGTGATCGCTCATCCCCCTCTCAGTACAGGCCAATAAGTCTCCTGTGCGTCATGAGTAAGTTGCTAGAATCTGTATTAAATACAGAAGTAATCAAACATCTCAACAAAAATAACCTTCTTAGTGACACTCAATATGGTTTCCGTTCTGCTAGATCTACAGCAGATGTCCTTACAGTTATATCGCATAGGATTAGCAAATCTCTCGACGGTGGCAATCTTTCTAGGGCAATTGCTCTTGACATATCTAAAGCCTTTGATAGGGTATGGCATAAAGGTTTACTTCATAAGATCGCTAGCTATGGTATAGCTGGAAAAGTCTTCTCAATTATTAAATCATTTCTTTCTGATAGATTCATAAGAGTAGTAGTTGAGGGGCAAAAATCAGAAGCTCACAATATTAATGCCGGTGTCCCTCAGGGATCCATCCTGGGCCCAACTCTTTTCCTGATCTACATTAATGATCTTCCAAATCATATCCTTACATCATTTGTAGACATTTATGCTGACGACACTACCATTTATGGTACCACATCTAAGACAGTAAACGAGCAAGTTCTCTCCAATTCTCTCTCCTCTGATCTTGAGCACGTAGTACAATGGGGAAAGGAGTGGCTGGTTACTTTTAATGCATCTAAAACCAAGCTTCTCTCTTTACATCATCAACATTCTAATCCACATTTGTCATCAATTGAAATGAATGGCTCTCGTCTTCAGGAGGCCTCAAGTTTTGACAAGCTTCTGGGCTTGACCATTACTCCTGATCTTAAATGGAACACGTATATCAAATCTGTTGCCAAGGCCGCTGGAAAAATGGTGGGATCTTTCTATCGATCCAGTAGATATCTCACTGCTGATGCTATTCTCTATCTATATAAGAGCCAGGTACGTCCAAGGATGGAATACTGTTGCCACATCTGGGCAGGAGCTGCTAGAAAGAACTTGTCCTGCCTTGATAGAGTTCAAAATAGACTTCGTAGCCTCGTAGGAGATGTCCTTTTCTCCTCCTTGCAACCTCTATCTCACAGAAGAGATGTTGCGAGTTTGTCTCTGATGTATCGTTATTTTCATGGAAAGTGTTCAACTGAGCTTCAATCTATGGTCCCCCCTCGCCAAACTTTCACAAGAAACACTCGTCTAGCTGTAAACACTATCAATAATTTCCCCCACTCTTTATCTGTGCCTAAACCTAAACGTAGATTCGATGAACAAAGCTTCTTTCTTAGAACTGCACGCCTGTGGAATTGTCTTCCGTTTTCCTGCTTTCCGGCTGACTACAATATGGTTTTGTTCAAGTCTAAAGTAAATAAGTTCTTGATGAGCCGTTCCATATAAGTTATTAAATTTACCAAATTTTCATTACTAATGATTACTATATTGACCAACTTCTACTGTACACTCTTTAACCCTTATCCTTGAGTGGCCTCTGGGCCTTGATAATGTGGTGATGCCTTTGTAAAAAAAAAAAAAAAAAAAAAAAAAAAAAAAAAACACACACACACACACACACATGCACAGACAAAGTTCCTTTTATATAACAGTATATCTATAACATAAATCTCACCTGGGTGTTTAAATGTATGTATGTCTGCCTAAAACATTCGACAAAAACGACGGATTTTCACGATATTGGTATCATTTTGAAGCTCGACCTCTCGGACAACAAATATCGAAAAATGGCCAAAAACATTAATTTTTTCACCCTCAACTGGGCAGTTTTCTACAAGGAGGGGGTCGATTTTTTGCAAGCCATTTTTGCAAGTCATCGTATCGGTGTGATTGACTTTGCCTAATTTATATGTTCTGAACTTCTGGACGCATCATAGAGTAGGGGTAAGACGTTAGGTTTTCTTTCACTTTCTTTTCCCCCTTTGTATCATGGGTTCGAGCATGTCTATCACCACTTTTTTTTTTTTTTTGCTTAACACCCCTCCAAACACCCGGGCAACGCCAAGTACCTAGGCTAGTATATATATATGTATAAGGTAAATGTGAAATACTTTTAGGGTCCTGGATATGGCCTTAAACTATATCCAGTGGTGAAGCCCCAGTTTGTGGGCTTTGGGGAGTGTAGGGCCGCCCTTTAATTGCCATTGCTCCCAGGTCCACTCTGACCCGGAGTGGTAGTATCTGTTAGGGTCCCAACTATGTGGTTAAATAGAAACTGACTTGAAAACAACAAATATATTCTATTAAAAAATTTTTCTTCAAAATCTTTGGATTCGGCATTAAATAACCTGAAAAGGGTTGATATGCCGTAAAACAAAAACAACCAAACCAACCAACCAAATACTTTTAGCAATGAGTTGTATTTACAATTTCAGACACGTATAAATTTTTGTGCACATGAGTGATCTAAGTTACATGGATGTATTCAAACCGTTCTTGTTAATATTTTTCATGCATACAGTGCAATGAAGACTACAACGTATTGTGGACTAAGTCACTGCGGGGAGGCATGTGAAGCTTTATCCTGGTGTGTGGTGATATTATGAAGAAGAAGAAGAATAAGAAGAAGAAGAAGAAGAAGAAGAATGCTTTCATTTTTTATTTATTTTTTTAAATCTTTTGAGATGAGGCTCCATAATTTGTGTATTCATTTTTGCAGACTCATCCTTTGGTCTTCTTCAGGTGGAAAAGGCCAGGATAACAGTCTGCAAATAAATGGATACATAAATTATGAAACCTCACTCCAAAGGATTTAAAAAATAAAAACATAAAGCAATATATAACACCATTCAATACAAACCCGACAATGGAAAACCTGATAAGAATACAACATAAGACCATAAAATCTGATAAGAACCTGATAAGAATACAACATAAGACCATAAAATCCAACCGTGATCATTCTTCGGGACCCGTGGCACAGTTGATAGAAGTGTTGAGTCTCTACAATTCCAGGTGAGGATTGTCTGAAGATATCGGTTCAGTCCTACTCAAAGCAGACCAGGGATTAGTTGGCCAAAGCGTGGTGAAACAACAACAATGGAAGGCAGTAATTACTGACGATACAGTTATGAGACTCAGCATTTCTCAGTTAACCACCTGAAAGAAAGCCAGAGGATGAGTTGGCTGAAACTTGGTTAAACAAAAACAAATATGAAGATGAGGATAGCAGTCTGCAAAAAAAAAAAAAAAAAATGGGTACACAAAGAAGAATGTTGTTAATCTTTTTAATTTAATAGTGTCTTAAATTATCGATGATGGCTCAAATAAAAAGGTTCTTAAAATGATTAAATGTTGTGAATCTGCTTTAATTTAACAGGTTGTAGAATGAACAAAGTTGACTCAAATATAAAAAAAATCTGTTTTATTTAAAAGGGTCTGTTTACCAGCTCATAGGTCGGCAATTGGTGAACATTTATTACAGTGCCAAATTTGCACTGACGGATGAAACTTTCTCAGTTTTACATAGAGCGCGTTCGAGAATTCACTTAAAAATTCTCGAGGCTGTATACATTAATTTGCGCCAACCACCTCTGTGTAAACAAAGAGAGTATACCCATAATTTAGAACTTATGGGTATTCGCTGAGATTGTTTCTCTTTTTTTTTTCTCCTATTCCCTATACAATTTTTTTTTTTTACCCTCGCTATTAATTTATGGTCTTTTGACCACATTTTTAAACGATGTTTTATCCCCCACTGCCAAGGTTAATCTTGAAAAGGGTTGGCTGAAAGACGTCTTGATAGGTTTTTTTCTGCCGCACCCCTTATTTATCCCTTTTTACTTAATTTATGCCCAGGAGAAATATACTTTAGAAGTGTATTTTGGTCTTTTCGAAAGTTTCTTTTTAATGGTTTATGTTTAAACTATAGAAAAAAAACTTAAACCCTCAGCAATTAATCTACGTTCGGTTTTCTTAAAAAGTGTTATAAAATTATGTACCCATAAGGATCTTTATATATATATATATATATATATATATATATATATATATATATATATATATATATATATATATATATATAAAGAGGAAGAGCAAAATGACTCTTTACCCTTTTTGGATGTCCTTGTGGGAAGGACAGAGAATCGGTTTAGTACAACTGTATACAGGAAACCGACATTTACAGGCCTGTATATAAGTTGGGATTCTTTTGCCTACCAGGAGAAAAATCAGTTTGATCAAGACTCTGGTCCACCCTGCCCTCATGATTATTTGCTTGATAAATGGTTTCCCTGAGGGTGTAATCTCTAAGCATGTTCGACAAACTCTTGTTAAATTTAATACCAACCCTTCTTTTAGTCCGGCTAAGTGTCCAGTTTATCTGAAACTCCCTTATATTGGTTCTATCAATAAAGGATTTGTTGATAAAATTACTTTGGTTGTATCTCACTGTTTCTATGCGGTGCAGCCTCGTGTGGTGTTCGGCACTAAAACTGCCTTCCCAGCTTTTAAGAAAGATACGCTTCCCACACTACAAAAAAAGTTTAGTTGTATATCAATTTAAATGTCAGTGTGATGCTGACTATGTGGGTCGTACGTTTCAACGGCTGGGAGTTAGATTGGCACAGCATGTCCCTGCATGTTTTCGAAAGTCAAGAGGGTCTAGAATAAACACATTGTTGAACACATCCGGGCGTTCACAAACCATTTCCGGGCATTTACGGAGCACATCCGGGCGCTCACCAATTCATGTGTCATCAATTGGTCCGCACTTGTATGACAATAAAGCATGTGGTGAAGCGTATTCGGATGGCTGTGTTCGCATTGTACACAAGGCCCATTCCAAAGAACATCTCAATATTTTGGAGGCCGTAACTGTACTAATGCGCAAACCTAATGCTCTGTAGGCAAAAGGAGCGGTCACATAAATTAGACCTGTTTAAAGAGCTCTGATTTACCGGGAAGAAAAAAAAAATGCCTACATTGCGTCTTTATTTCTTGTTTCTACACTTATTTGCAGGCAAGTTAACGTTTTTTTTTCTTGATTTTGTCCCAGGTTCTGAAATATGGCGATATATCACAGATTATTCATTCATTTAATTCACCCCGTGTAGTTTTATAATTTTTTTTTCGCCCCTCTCTTTGCCTCCATTTTTCAATTGTGTAATTGTTTTATTTT
Source organism: Euprymna scolopes (assembly GCF_053919585.1). NCBI lineage: Eukaryota > Metazoa > Mollusca > Cephalopoda > Sepiida > Sepiolidae > Euprymna > Euprymna scolopes. The sequence goes on from NC_136502.1 coordinate 29,079,363, forward strand.
AATCGCTTCTGACGTGATCTCTTGACAAGGGTCGGACGAAAGGTACTTCGAGGTTCTTTTTTATTTTAGCCGAATAGTCTTTTGACTATTTTTAGGGTCTATTTTTTTCTCCCTGCATCGATCTTCCCCCAAATTCTAATGACTCCACTTATCCTTTTAAAAACTGTAATAAAATTTTGTACCACTAAAAACCCTTTATATATATATATATATATATATATATATATATATATATATATATATATATATATATATATATATATATAAGAACAAGTAGTTAATAAAACATGTTAAAAACACTTTGAAAAAGAGTTAAAAACATATCTAATTTTAAAAGGAAGCAAAAAATAAGTGGATAGTCCTTAATCTGCTGAGTTTCGAAGAAATACTTCCTTCTCATCAGAGGGTAGGATTTAGCAAAATGCAGGATCGGATTTTGCTTGCAAAAGTATTTGATGAAACTACAAGTAAGTTATAGATCTTACTTGGTAACAAATAGTGAAGGAGAGAGAATATGGTGAAGAAAAAGGTGATTTCACGTGAATGGGTATATATATATATATATATATATATATATATATATATATATATATATATATATATATATATATAAGTAAATTCTTGGTACAGCAAAATGGAAGGAGAAATTTCAGAGGAAACATAATTTAATTTAAATACCAAAAAAAAAAAAAAAAAAAACGGGCAGGTGAAATGATTAAAATTTCCTTAAGGCCTTATAAGGCGTTAATCATTGAGGTGGTTTTCTGTTTTATACAGTGCGAGGTCGAACTATCATCTCAATATCATTGAGGCGTTAGTCATTAATAACTCTCGACCTAGCCTGTGTAGACAAAAGATTTTGAAACATCAGTTGGAGATATTTATTGATTTAAAACCACCTGAACAGTGATATATATTTTTTTTTTCTCACTGGTCTTCCAACTGAAACCAAATTCCCTTCTTTCCTCATTCGTTTCTTAGTTTTTAATTAATCATTCTGACGTTTCCTCTTAGAAGGTCAGACGATAAGGCCTTAAGGAAATTTTAATAATTTCACCTGCCCGTTTTTTTTTTGTTTTTTTGGTATTTAAATTATGTTTCCTCTGAAATATATATATATATATATATATATATATATATATATATATATATATATATATATATATATATATATATATATATATATATATATATCTTTTTCTTCTATTTTAGAGCAATCGAAATTCTCGGAAATCAAAGGGCCCTCTTTCTGGGGCTAACATATATCCCTATATGAGACACATAGATATTCGAATATTAAAGTTTACCTTTTCCTCTCAAGCACTGTGTTAGTAAATGAGTTGAGAATATTATTTCCCTTTCCCCAATTGACCATTTAAATATGCTATAGTATATCTTTTTCATGGTCTTTTGGTCTTACCGGATTCCAGGACAAGAATTCATCTGGTCTAGTGGAGTATCCAGCTTTGTGCTTTTACTTGAGGCAACATCACTTGGAGAAGGTGCACTATTTTTCATAGAAGCCATTCTGGGTTAGCCATGCCGAGGAGATCTTATTTGGGCCATGTATACTATGTTACTTTGAATATCTAGTCAGGGTTAACAAACCCATGTACAGAGAGACACTAGTCTAGTAGACATTCAAGTTCTCTTTTATGTCCTCCCCCCAGTAATCTCCTATATGTGTATATCAATGTGTGTGGGAGTGTGTTATTGTGTGTGTGTGTTACTGTGTGTGTTACTGTGTGTGAGTGTTACTGTGTGTGAGTGTTACTGTGCGTGTGTGTGTGTGTTATTGTGTATGTGTGTGTGTTACTGTGTGTGAGTGCTACTGTGTGTGACTGTTACTGTGTGTGTGAGTGTTACTGTGTGTGAGTGCTACTGTGTGTGCATGTTACTGTGTGTGAGTGTTACTATGTGTGTGTTACTGTGTGTGGGTGTTACTGTGTGTGAGTTTTACTGTTTGTGTGGCTTATAGTGTGTATGGGTACTATTTGAGTATTCCTTATAGAAAAAAAGGTTTAAAGAATCTACATAAAATTTAAAAGTGTATCGTTATGTAAAATTTACAGAGGAAAACAATGGAAGTGTTTCCAAATCTCTAAGTGGACCTCTAAATGGGGCTATGGAGGTATAATCCTCTTAAAACTTCAAATTGAAGTGCCTTCAATAAGTTTCTAGACTTTATTCGTATGGGCATTTTTATTGATAGTAGACACATGAAACTCTAGTCCCCTTCGAAGTAATCTCCTCTGGCTGCAATGTACTTGTTGTACCGCTCCAACAATTTCTGGAAGTTCTTTTGTTTGAGTGTGTACATGATTCTTATTACAGCTTCTTTTATCTCCTCAATTGTTTCATAACGACAGCCTCTAAAGTTTTTCTTGAGCTTAGGGAATAACCAAAAGTCACAGGGAGCAAGGTCTGGACTATAGGGAGGGTGAGGAACTATCTTGATGCCCATCTTGGTCAAATAGTCTGTGATAAGGATGGAGTTGTGGACTGATGCATTTTTGCAAATCTTCCGCATCTTCAATTCCTCATGAGTAATTGTGGTAGTTCTCACACTGACATCAAACTGTACACTTATTGTCTCTATAGACATATGACGGTCCTTATCCATGAAATTATTTTATTTGGCCAAACAACTTTCGTGTTTTGACTTCTTTATTCCTCCCAGCCCTCACATCATCCCTCACAGATTTCCTGCCTTCCTTGAATCTCTTATGCCACTCAAAAACTGATGCTCGATTCATGTAAGATGGTCCAAAAGCAGTCTGAAGCATTCTTTACATTTCTATGGCATTTTTTCCCAGTCTAAAAAAGAATTTTATTGCATATCGTTTTTCTAAAGTGTCCTCACGTCTAGATTGCATTTTTGAAATTCACCAGCCATGACAGACTTTAGTAGGGTGTAGTCCAATTCCTGCTGTTGCTGTTCATTTGAACCTGAAATCATAAAAATTGGTCGGTCATCTCATAATATGTATAGCAATAACATAATGAATTTTCAAGAGTCTATGTCAATTTTAAATGCCTGTACAAAAAAAAAAAAATGTCTGAAAACTTATTGAAGACACCTTGTATATCCTATTTTGATAGAAATATTTTACATCATATGGAAAATATTTCCAGTGGAACACAATTAAAGTGATGCTGAAACTTTATGTTAACAATTATGTGTCAAATATTTACAGTAAACTTTGGGATCAGAATCCCTATAAGTGTATTATGTATAAATTTTATTGAAATTTATACATAAGACACTAATTAAGAAAGTTTCCAACATTTCAGTTTCTCCTGACAATATTGCAGAGTGAAGCGTGATGACTACAATAAAAAAAAAACAAACAAAATAATATGGTGTTATGTGAATAGTTAAAAAAACATAAAGTAGTGATCCTTATTCAATCCCGAGCAACGTCGGATCTTCCTGTTAGACTTCTATATGCATATAAAACTCAGTGTTTGTGTGTACCTTTGTGTGTTCCCTGCAGAAAGAAAGGTTAAAAACAATTACATAAAATATAAAGATGTATTCTTAAGTAAAATTTAACAGTGAAGACAATGAATGTGTTCTTGAATCACCAAGTGTGTGCATCCCTAATGGGGCTATTAGAGCATAAACGCATTAAAACTTCAAATATATCTTATTTTTGTAGAAACCTTAATCATATATAAAAAAATTTCTGTAGAAATCAATGAAAGTAGTCTCAAACCCCTGATAACCCTTCTAAACTAAAGGAGATGTGGAAGCCAAACCTCTTTTAAAACTTTAGATATGTACTTGCTTGATGAAATTTATATCATATGCCAAAATTTCTCCGGGGCACACAATGGAAGTGGTCTTGAATCTTTATGTTACCATCTATATGGCGAATATCTATGTGCCTCCAGCTCAAAGTGACCCCTGAGAGCTCCCCCTTAAAACTTCAACTGCATATATCTGATTTTAGTGAAATTTAAACCATATGTAGACGACACTTAATCAGAGAGTTTTGAACATTTTTAACTTCTTCTGGCTATATTAAGGAGAGAAACGAGAGGAGAGGGTTAGTAAAAGTAATATGATGTTATCAGCATAGTGAAAAAGCACATAGTATCGATCCTCATTCAGTCCCAGAAAAACGCTGGGTATGCCTGCTAGTATATATATATATATATATATATATATATATATATATATATATATATATATATATATATTTTTATAAAGTAATAGGGTTCGTGTGTTTCTGTCTGTGTGTACAGCTCTCCATCATCAACGAAATATAAAGGAGGTAAGAGGGTAGATCTCTCCTGGTAGAGAAACATTAGAACCCATTTTAGGATGTTTCTGTTATAGGAGACATAAGAATCTTTGCCTAATTTCTTTATATACTATTCTACAAACCACCCCCATATCGAATGACTTATGCTCATTTGCATATCACATTATATTAAATCTCTTTAAATAATTACCCCGACGTTATTACATATTGGAAATATTCTAATCATTTCAACTGTACTATTTACAAAATCTATTTAACATTTAATCTATCTATCTATATATCACATTATATTAAATCTCTTTAACTAATTACCTCGACCTATATATATATATATATATATATATATATATATATATATATATATATATATATATATATATATATATAAAAACAGAGATGTGTGTGCCACAGACGATTTCTGATTGGTTAATCCAATAATCACATCTCCTAAAAAACAATCGTTTCTACGCTCTTACCTTTACCATAAAATATTATGGCTTTATTTATTGTCCATCTTGGAAGGGTTTAATTTTTTAATAACTTATTATTTACAAATTAAAAAAATACGAAACTATTATACGAAACTAAACTACACGAAACGCGCACACACGCACACACACACACGTTCACTACCGTCACGTTGTTATGGCAACCAAACCCGCTGACTTACAGTAAACACACACAGTAAATGTGATTTTCTTCATTTTCTCATTTCACTCGTGGTCTTAAATTCATTTCGGGTTTGTATTACTGTACACATAGATTCGAATAAGTTGCCAAAAAAACAAATATATAACAAATAAATGTTATCAAAGGCAAGATAAATTACTTTTCTACCAAACTGGATATATTTTTCGTGTTTTTATTCAATTTAACATGTTTATTCAGCTCGAAAAGCATACAGTGTTTACCGATGTATTGGAAAATTCAAGATGGCGGCCGATTCTCTCTTTAACACGGTAAGTTTGGAAAAAGGTGTAATAAATAAAAAAAACGGTTAAAATACTGTTAAAAACTCGCTCAATATATGTTACCGTGACATAGGTTGACATATATTCGGCGGGTTTTTAATAGTATTTTGTATAGTTTTTTATTTATAACACCTTTTCCCAAACTTACGGTGTTAAAGAATGTGTGAGACGCCATCTTGAATTTTCCAACACATCGGTAAACACTGTATTCTTTTCGAGCTGAATAAACATGTTAAATTGAATAAAAACACGAAAAATATATCCAGTTTTTATCGTTTTTTTTACCTTCTCTGCAGAAGTACAAAAAAAAAAAAACAAAAAAAACGGAAGGTACTTTTACAGAATGTTAAACTAACCCTAACCGATGTTTTATGTTTAGTTTAGGAAAAGTCAGAAGAAACAAAAGTCATTATTGCATGAAATATACGTATTTAGTTGAAGTATTGTTTATGTCAATTCTTTCGAAGAAATTTAGCAAGAATACCTGTAAACCGGGAAATCGGTAAAATGTCATCATGGATGAATACTTGTCTATTATAATTTCTACCCTTGACAAAAACTTAGCCATAACAAAAGAGATTTATTGTTCAGATTGTTTTTGAGATTGATTTCTAAAAAGATATTTTATAAATAAAATCGACTTTAAAATTAAAGACTTAAATTACAATAATTGAATTTAAACATTCTTATTTCAATATTTGGCACATAACACCTGCAAAAATGATCACAATGTCATGGTTTCATTTTATTTCAGAATCGATGGCAAATTGTGTAGATTGATATCTCATTATATTAAATACTAATATTTAACATTAGTTTATCATTTAAGCCGATAAAAAGCCCTTTTTTTTTCGAGTCATAAAAGGATTTGGAGTTTCCTAATAAACCTTTCGGGTGCAGTTGCACGCTCTCAAAATAACTAAAGTGTTGGCTTTAAAAAAATTGGTTCATTAAAACTAAACAGGTTTAGTTTTAATAATAAAAAATTTTTTTTTAAAAATCGCTTTGGTAATTAGATATGTCGTATGGTTATCCCTAATCGCTGAATAAAACCGCTAACGAGATGAATGATTACGACATAAAATTAAACTCGGGTTCCTGAAACGGAAACTTCGTTTGTTTTTGTTTTTTTCTTATCAATATATTTACATTGTTATTTTGTTTTCATTTTCAATCATTCGAACAGTTTTCTTTTGCAAGTAATCCAAGTTACAAAATTCCCACTGTTTACTATGCTAAAATAACAATGACTAATGTATACCTATTAACCCTTATCCTTGAGTGGCTTCTGGGCCTTGATAAGTGGTGACACCCATGTAAAAAAAAAAAAAAATCACTCGAACAGTTTTCTTTTTATAATGTACAGTTTTAAAAGTTTAAAAACTATATAGTTTTTACTTCAGGAAAATTAATGGGTCAGTTTTTACGATGTGCCCTGTTAAAATACTGTTAAAAACTCGCTCAATATATGTTACCGTGACATAGGTTGACATATATTCGGCGGGTTTTTAATAGTATTTTGTATAGTTTTTTTTATTTATAACACCTTTTCCCAAACTTACGGTGTTAAAGAGGGTGTGAGACGCCATCTTGAATTTTCCAACACATCGGTAAACACTGTATGTTTTTCGAGCTGAATAAATATATTACATTGAATAAAAACACAAAAAATATATCCAGTTAGGTAGAAAAGTAACTTATCTTGCCTTTGATAACATTTATTTATATATTTGTTTTTGACTATTTTTTCGAATCTATGTGTACAGTAATACAAACCCACGATATGAATACTCACGTTGTTATATATATATATATATATATATATATATATATATATATATATATATATATATAAATGAGATTATAGCAGTTAAAAAACATTTTTAAAACACACACACACCTTTTTCAAAGTGATCAGAAATCGTATAAAAGTAAAAAGGGTAAATTTTTACTTACTTTCCAACTTAATCACCTTTAACGTGACTTTTACAGTTTTTTTTTTTAAATGGAATTCATTTACCGATACAAAAGAAATGATAAGTAAATAAATCCATAAATAAATATTATAAATGGTTTATTTTAATACTTGCCAGGATGCGGAGGAAAATGAATGAAGGGGGAGGGGAATAAAATAAAAACATTTTGGAAACAGAGTAAGTTTGAAAGAATTGCTTTGCACAGAAAGAAATTAATGAAAAAATAAAATTAAATTTTTTTTCTTTCTTGATTTTTTAAAATTTTTTTATGAAAAAGGAAGTAAAAATTAAGACTATAAAAAACAATTTTTATTAAGAGCGAACCTCAGTCGTCAGGTCTGTAAAAAAAGACGTGGAATAATAAATGTTTTCTAATACAAATTGTTTTTACTTATGTGTTCATTTGTCTCTTTGAAGTTCGTTTGTTTAATATATCGGTTTGCAATATAATTTTGTCATTCTGTCAGACTCAAATTTTAAATCTATATATCTATAAAAGTGAAAGTGTGTGTGTGTGTGTGTGTGTGTGTGTGTGTGTGTGTGTGTGTGTGTGTCTGTGTACATTTCCCTACGAAATAACTCTGTCAATTTTAAGTCTACAACTCGAAATTTGATATACAGGGTACTAAGATTTGGAAAAATCTATGTGATCTGTTTTTAGCCAGAAATTTTGCGATTAAGGGGTCAAAGTTCAACGATTTGAGCTTTGAGAAATCTACCAAACTTCTCCGACAATTTTGGGTCTACACACTTTAAATTTTAGATATAGCTTCCGTGGACATGGATCTAACTTAATAACTTGATTTGAGCCCAAAACAATAAATTTTCAGGGGTCATAATAGGGGTCAAAGTTTAAAAAATTACCCCCTTTTTTTTTGCTCAGCATACACCTCCAAACACCCGGGCAACGCCGGGCACCCATGCTAGTATATATATAAAGAAAGTGTACAGCATTGTAAGTAATGAGTTGCGTTTACAATTTCAAACGTATGTAGATTTTTATGCACAATCGATGACCTGGGTTACACGAGTACATTCGAACTGGTTTTGTTCATCTTTTTTCATGCATAAAAAAGTAGGAAGAAAAAGAAGAAGAATAGAAGAAGAAGAAGAAGAAGAAGAAGAAGAGGAATCTTTTTGCTTTAATATAATCTTAAATTATCAATGATGACTCAAATAAAGAGATTCCTAAAATTATTACATTTTGTAAATCAAAGATCAAAGATCGCTGAAATGTTGAAAATCTGTTTCAATTTAATAGATCTTAGCATGATCAAAAACGGCTCAACTCTAGGAACATGTTTCAATTTAAGATGGTCTTAAAATGATCAAATGTACTCAAATGTTGAGATTCAGTTATAATTTAAGTTTTAAAATTATCAAAGTTGGCTCAAATATTGAAAATCTGTTTTAATTTTTGGGCGGTTTTAAAATGATCAAGTGTCCTCAAATGCATGCTGAAATGATCAAAGGTGGCTCAAATATTGAAAATCTGTTTTCAGAACTCTTTTAATTGGACAGAGTTTTACAAATGATGAAAGTTGTCTCAGATGTTATGAACTGGTTTTAATTCATTAAAGGCTAAACATTTTTCAGTTGAAAAGGTTAAATTCTTGTTAGTTGCTTTCATTTTTTTTTTTTTTTGAAAATGTTGCAGATGACTAAAAACAAAATAAAAAAAAACAAATCAACAATAACAATAATATTTTCAAAACCGATCGATTAGAGGAACGCTTTGGTTTTTCTGTTGAAAAATGTCAGGAAGGGATGGAAAATTATGAAGATGTAAGAAGAAAAAATGATCGGACATTTATTTCTGGTTTGAGTCTCAAATGTTTCCTACTAACTTGACCCCGCGTTATAATTTAAGGAGAGTAGAAAGAAAATCTTGGGTTTTTTTTCGTCAGTCTCGTAACTCTCGCTTCCCTTATTTTGTTTTTAATTCCTCATATTCCATGGGGATCATTATCAATTATAAGGTTGAGCAAAATATTGTTGTAATATTTTCCACAACCTTATAATTGTGATGGTCACAAAGTATGTGTTCGATTTAGTAGAACGTTATAATTGAAAACTGGTCCCCGACAATAAAAGTCATAAGCAACTTTTTAATCTGAAAGGTAAGTTTGTAATCGATGACATTAACGTGAATAAAGTAGAAATTGTGGAATTTAGAGGGGGGGTCAATTTTCTAAACGTCTGCCAGAGATTCGTTCATACTATCATCTCATAAGTTTTGACGCTCAATCGAACGATATTTTTTTTATTAAATCAAATCATTAAAGGAAGAAAGCTGGGACGATTTTTTTGTTTTATTTTTTAATGTAGAAGACAAATGTTTTAGAAACGTTTTTATAACATTACATGTTATAAAGAAAAGAAAAAGAAAATTAAATACCTGCTGCAGATTCGCCGCATTTTGGGTAAATGTTTTCATGCAATGTAAGTATCGGTGGTGTGTTGTTTTTCTGTTAATACTCGGTTAAAGAGAACAGTTTCTAATCGTTTACTAACAGATCAGTTCATTTTAGCATCGCATAATTTAGGACGCCGCAACCGGACATGATAAAAAGAAAGTTGCAACATAATTTTTTTAGTGTAACAATATGCAAATAATGTTAATCCAAATAATGCAAATTGGCATAATTTATGACACAACGAAGCCATGATATCTGCAATAGATGTAAATATCATCTGAGCTAGCTGCATTAAACTGTTTATACGAAAGTTACGACTATTTTGTTTTTGTAACTCTAAGCTAAATGTTATGGTAAATTTTTGTAAACAGTAGTCTTCAAAGTAGAGTAAAAGCGACGATAGGAAAGTATAAATGATTTTAAACAATGCATGGCCATTGAGCAGCCATATCGATTAAGGGCTGATGTGTTCATTTTTTGTATGGTTGTATGTAATCTGGAATAATAGAATGTCATAGTTGCAGCCAATGAGAATAGGCGGAATATTACTGGGGAGAAATCATTATTTTGGAATAGTGAAGTATAATGGTAGTTGTATGAGTATGAATGATTAATCCCGTTAATAAGGGTGTCAGGTCAGTATAGTTATAATGGTTATATATTTACCCAGTCTTAACTGGAGGACTTTTCAGGTAGAAGGGAAGTATGAACTACTTTGTCTATAGATCTTGGCAATCATGATGATGTTGCTCGCAGGAAATAAGATAGGATTTTATTATAACGAATAAATGTGTCTGTAACGGCATTTAAAGTTACATAAGATGGTGGGTACAAGTTTAGATATAATAAATTTGTATGTAGCATCTGTTATTGCAAATCTACCATAATTTAGTCCAAAGGGAAATTTCCGCAATTAAAATATTATATATATATATATATATATATATATATATATATATATATATATATATATATATATATTGCATAATGTTGGCTATCCTCCTCTTCTAATCCTCCTCTTCTGATGAGAAGCATTTAGCTTCGAAATGCCATAACCTAAAGAGATCTTTTTCCTTCTTATTTTGTTATTGATCTGATAATGTAATAAATATATATGTGACTTTATTATATCATCAGATTAATAAAGTAATAAGATGAGAAAAAATTTCTTTAGGCCATAGCATTTCGTAACTAAATGCTTCTCATCAGAAGAGGAGGATGGCCAGCATTATACTGTGTATATATATATATATTCTGATGAGAAGCATATATATATATATATATATATATATATATATATATATATATATATATATATATATATATATATATAAAGTTCTCATAACATAAGCAGTAATTACATAAGCAGTAATTTGTTTTAGTCTTCTAGTATTCAGTAACTAGAGATCTCTTCAGGCAACAAGGCTTATTTTCGAAACCGCTTTTGAAAATAAGCGTTGTTGCCTGAAGAGATCTGTAATTACAAAATGCTAGAAGACTGAAACATGCTCATGACTGTGTAGCAACAAATTACTGCTTATGTAAAGACAAATTGAAAATGTAACTTGCTCTACTTCCGTATTGAGCACTCTTGTAACCTCGTAATATTTCACTGGTTACCCTACTTTTGAAAAATAGCAACCTCAAATTATATATATATATATATATATATATATATATATATATATATATATATATATATATACTAGCAAAAGTAGCCGTCGTTGACTGGGTTCAAAAACAGCCGACAGAAAATGGACTCTGATTTATGAAAGTATGATCGGTTATGAAAAGGAAGTGTTGTAAAGAGATAGCTTCGAATTTGGGGGTATCAAAACCAAAGCAAAATATGATGAAAGTAAAAATAAAAATGATAAACCCCATAATTTATTATACCATACCTGTTCACACTGAAACACTTATCGGATCTATATAAAAAAAAAAACCTGGTTAAACTTTGTGACATATTTCCATTCTATGGAGGTCATGCGCGAACGAACACCCCATAATTTTATTATACCATATTTCTTCAAACTGAAGCATAATTATCAAAGTATACTTACGCAGATAGATATGAACAGTCTTTATTAAAGTTTGTGCCTATTTCCATTCTACGGAGGCCAGGCGCGAACGCAGACCCCCACAATTTTATTATACCATCCCTATTTAAGTTAAAACATACTTATCAAAGTATTATTATGTACATCTATATTAAAAACACTTGTAAACGTTTTTTTTTTAATTTTAAATTTTTTTATTTCCATACTTTGTGGAGCAGGCGCGAACGCAGACCCCACAGTTTTAATGAACCACCGTTCTGCCAGATGAAACATAGAAGAGGGTATAGGTCACAATGAACATATAACGTACACCGGAAATGTATCTGGCCTTGCAGAAGAAGAAGAAGAAGAAGAAGAAGAAGAAGAAGAAGAAGAAGAAGAAGACGAAGAAGAAGAAGAAGAAGAAACAAAGGTCAGCTACAGTAATGAATTTATTTGCTTATTTATTTATTTTATTTTACTTTTATTTCATCTTATTTTATTTTTATTCATGAATATCGCTTTTTTTTATCAACAAATTTTTTCCAATCCTCTATAATATAAATGAAACATTCTAAATAATAGTATAAATCGAAAAAGAAAAATCCAGAAAATACTAAATTAAACCTCACAAGAAAATAACAATATCCAAAATATTATAATTAGTTATTAAATTATAATTATTTCCAATACAAAGTATTGCGAATGTCTTAACAGACTAAAACGAAAGTTAAAATAAAAAGAAATCAAAATTTTAAAGTCAAAGCAGTTTCCCTGCCAAAAAAAGAAAAAAAAATCCCAGACACCAGACATAGTTAATTACAAGTACGAAAATTAATTAATGTGCATACATGTATGATAATGTGAAATAATATGTAGGTGTGTGTGTATGATATTTATCCAAAAGTGTATGCGCGTGCGCGCATACACACACACATACATACATACACATTCTTATAAAACAAAGTAATCACAAAAAATATACACATGTATACACACACCGCCACCCACACAAGATAGAAGAGAGGGAGAACTTGAATACCTACTAGACACTGCCCTCGAGTGTCTAAGGTCTCTCTGTACATGGGGTTTGTCGGAACAATCTGGCATGAGGATACTTTTTCCATAGAAGTAAACCCTGACCAAATATTCAAAATCACATAGTATTCGCAGCCCAAATAAGATCTCACTACGGCTACTCCACAGCTTTTCCGGGGAATGGTGCACCTTCTCCAAATGATATTACGTCAAGTAGTAGCACGAAGCTGGATACTCCACCAGACTAGATAAATTCTTGTCCTGGAATCCAGTAAGACCAAGAGACCAACATGAAAGATATACTACAACGTATAAAAATGGTTAATTGGGGAGAGGAAATTATGTTCTCAATTCTTTACTAACTCAGTGATTGAGAGATAAAGAACTTAAATGGAACATTCGAATATCTATGTATCTCATATAGAGTTCAAGTGTTAGTGGGCCCCTTGATTTCTGAGAACTTTGACTGAAGTAAGATAGAAGAATGATAAAAAAATTTAAAAAAAAAAAAGAAAAAGAAAATATATAAAATAAACAACACTGACGCATTCACAACTCGAATTTCTACTCAATGAATCTGGCCTGATCCCAACCAAACTGAGGGTGGGTTACACTTGAGTTAGAAGAAATAACAATTTAAACATACATTCTTGGAATGGCCTTACCAAAACTACTTTTTCCACAAAATTTCTGATGAAGACGCGAAAAATCGTCCAAAACGCGTTAAACTTATTTCAATGATTGGAAACATCAAATGATAAAGCAAGTTGTTGGTGACCCCATTCATATATATATATATATATATATATATATATATATATATATATATATATAAAGTACTAAGATAATGGGAAAAATATTTTTTACTCACGTTCATATCACAATATGTTACTCACAAGGCATATCGCCAACTGGACATAAGGGGCTACTATTTGGGACCATGCTTAGGGAAGATAAAGAAGATGTTAGTTTACATTATATTTAAACTTCTGCTTATCAGTAGAGTCAATGAAGCAGATAGCAGGAAGGGAATTCCAAAGCCTAGCTGTTTGAGGGAAGAAACTATTCGAATAGAAAGTTTTCTGGCATTAAGGGACCTTAACATTGAAGGGGGAGTGATTTTGTTGCTAAGCAGGTTTGTCAGGGGTATATACATTGCAGAGCACAAATGCAGTGAGTTTATCAGGGAACATTTCATTAAAATACTTATAAAACAGGCACATGGGTGCAACACTGTGGTGATGGGACAGAAATTAGAGCTTAGTTGACAAAGTGGCACCTATTAGATTGGAGACTCTTTTGGATCATATCCCAGAGGGAGAAACTAGTGGTAACTGAACCAGCCAAGGTGTGGCAACAATACTCCATGCATGATGGCTGTGTAGAGGTACAGGATACTCTTAGATGTGAGTAATCTTTTAGCATGACAGAGGGAACCCACCTTCTTTGCAGCAGTCCTCGCAATGTCCTCAATGTATTTGTTCTAGTTTATATTGCCTGTGAATGTTAAAGTGAGAGGGTTGAAAGAAGAATTCACAGGTAGGTTGTTATTTACCATGGATATCGGTGGTTGGAGAGACTTCTTATAATTGCTAAAGGAGAGCAGCTTCGTCTTACTAGCATGAAATGTTAGCATCAATTTACAGCCCTATTCTACTACGGTCTGGAGGTCATTTTCTAGGGATTCTGCTATTGTCTTGAATTTGTGTACATCTGTTCTTCCGTTGTGCATGTTATAGAGCATTATATCATCAGCAAATATACCCATCTCGGACACAATATTATCAGGAAGGTCATTAATGAATATCAGGAATAATAGGGTCGACCCCTGAAGTGCTCCTGCATTAATGTTATGCTGATTGAATGTACGTCATCATGACAACGTTGATGGTCCTATTGTCTAAGAAGGATCTAAATATATTTAGTATTTGTCCAGTTGTTAGGGTCCACCTAACGAGAAAAAAGAAAGAGTTATTGCCCTTGAACTGACAAAAGAGTTATCCCCCTGGGGGATGAGGAGTCAGCCAGGACACCGGAGAGACAACACAAGACAGTTCCGATCATTACGTATCCAGCGGCTCATCTATCTAAATCTCTTTTAAATAAAATTGTTAAACGTTTCCTCTTGGTCTTGCATCATTTTTCCGTGGCGATTTCAAAATCAATTTCCATTCTAAACACGTAACACCAGTTATACCATATAATTTAATTTTCATTATGCAGCCATTCTGTCAAAGGCCTTGGCTATATCAAGGGCTGCAGCCCTGGCTTCACTCGCCTTATCCATTGCATGGTATATGTTTTCAGAGATGACCGCCAAAATATCTGCAGATGAACGACATTGCTTAAATCCATACTATTTGTCAGAGAGAAGATTAGCTTTCGCGCAACGGCGGACTAGTGCTTGATTGATTAATGTCTTAAAGATTTTAGCAAAGAGGGGGAGGAGACAGATAGGAAGATAATTGAGACGGTCAGTACTTTCACCAGAGTTCTTGTACACTGGTACCATAGAAGTAGTTTTCCAACTATTAGTGAAGCAAGATTCAGCAAGGCATTTGTTGTAGAGTGGAGTTGGAGGCATATCGCCAGGCAAGCTGTTTAATCTTCTTGGTTGCCGTTCATGCGACCTTCTGGTTGTTAGTTATGTAATCTAGATAATCGATTTCAAAATATCATCTAACAATATTACATAATATAAAAGTATTGTCTCCAGTCACGGGTTGTTAGGTGAAAATACAGATTAGTTAACATGTTGATAATCTCCATCTCCATATATAATACTTTGATTGAGTAAATTCCCCTTTGAACCAAATTACATACAAATTTATTATGTTTAGATTTTTATTGGCCACTATCTTATGTAACTTTAAAACAGCATTTTAGACACATTTAGTTGTTATAATAAAATCCCACACTTCATCCTATGAGCAACACCATCACAATCGCAGCATCTTTAGAGGAAGTAGTTCTTATTTTCCCCTCCTAAATATTAAGTCCTCCTACCATCCCCAGGAAGAAATATACACATTCTACAGATATTATGCTTGCACCCTTCGTAACTGGATCATAAACTCATAAACATAACATAATCTTTCCATTTCCCGATTCAAAAATAATAATTCCTCTCTTCTCAAATTCTGGTTATTTTCATTGGCTGAGAGCTGCCGATTCGATTATTCATATATACATAAATAATACATAATAAATAAACGAACGCTCCAGAGCATTTCAAATATGGCGGCACTCTCTACAATAGGCAATCGTTTCGAAAATAATAAACCAAATACAAATATAATAACCACACATAAACAGAAAATTAAATACTGATAGCCTTACATTTACCTATGCACGCATTAACAACACGCCACTATCCCCCCTCCCACACACAAAAAATAACCCTGAAAAAAAGAATATTAGGTTGGTGCAAAAACAATATCGTTTTCTCACATATGTTACTTTTATATATTATTTCTGAATTAATTCATTGATATATATATAGCCTTGTGGTATATCATTTTAAAGCGCGTTTTTCACTCTATCGAATCGACCTTGAATGACTTCATCTCTTCTAGAACTCATCGCTTCCAGAACTCCGGATTTCTATACTAATGGGATAAATAAACTTGTTTCTCGTTGAGAAACATGTATCGATTCTAATGGTTCTTATTTCGATTAATAAAGTTTATCATGAAAGGAGTTATGATCTTTTGAAGTTGAACGTCAATAAATAACATTATTTTTGCACCAACCGTAACAGTGACGGCTACCATTGTTTATTTTTCGATTTCGGGGCAGCTGAGCGAACCTTACACAATGCTATTCTTTTTCTTTCTTTCTTTCTTTTACTTTGTTTTATAACGGAGCGTTTTGTTTTTGTTTTTGTTTTGTTTTTTTATTCTTTTTATACTTTTTTTACATTTACTTTTTATGTGGGCGATTTAAATTACTTATATATTTTCCTGCGATTAGCTAGATTTCAATTATGTTACTTGTTTTGTCCACATAATTTTTAAGCTATGAGAAGGAGATAGAGCGAGCGAGCGAGCAAGAGAGAGAGAGAGAGAGAGAGAGAGAGAGAGAGAGAGGAATATAAACTGGGTAATAGTGTATAAAACCAGACCCTAGCTTTCAAACACGTCGGCAAGTTGTTAATTGAGGTATAGAAGCACAAAATTGACACAGTACTTCCAATATTCTTAAAAGCTGCTTACTTATATATTTGGGCAAAATATTAAGATAAGTTTTTGTTAATATATTTTTTTCAAACATAGTTAGTTTTTTTTGTTTTTTGTTAATGTATTTTATTTAAATATACTTTATTTAAACTTTCACAATCTATTATGTAGCGGACTGATGGATATATTATATATATCCCCCAGTCGTACAAAATAGGAAAAATGAATTGCTTTGAGGAAGGAACGAACAGCGCGTTTATTGAAATGAACGAACTAGAATTTATTTCATGAAGGAACAAATTGAAGAAAAGGTACAGCACGTGTTTAGTTTGGCGTGCGTCTCTCGCTGTTAACTGGTGAGAAGGAAAGTCTATTGTTGTAGAGAGAGAGAGAGAGAGAGAGAGAGAGAGAGAGAGAGAGAGAGAGAGAGAGAGAGAGAGAGAGAAAGTTAATCCAGTTTGGAGCGCGTCTCTCACTGTTAGCTGGTGAGAGGGAAAGTCTATTGTTGTAGAGAGAGAGAGAGAAAGAGAGAGAGAGAGAGAGAGAGAGAGAGAGAGAGAGAGTCAATCCAGGCCATGGAGGTAGAAAGTGTGTAAGGTGTACGTACTGTCTGTTGACTCTTGCCCACACATAGTAGCAGGAGATGTGTCGTGCGCGGATGCGTGCGTCCCAAAAGGGATCGGTTGGTCTGTCGACCGCTTAGGTCAGCAGCCGGATCGAAAAAGAAGGAAACAGCTCAGGTCTCTTGCTTTTATAGTTGTTTCCGGTGGTCTTTTGCGCATGTGTGGATTTCCTTTAAAGGATAGTGACGTTGCTCATGTGTGCATACGTGTGCGCGTATGTGTGCGTACATGTGTGCGTACATGTGTGCGTACATATGTGTACGTTAGCGTGTGTGTGTGTGTGTGTGTATGCACATGAATGTGGGTGTATGCACGTGAACGTGAATATATCTACATGTGTGTACGTATGCGCGTACAATTACGATCGTCGTCGATTTAAAAATAAATGTTTCTGCAATATCATCTACTGGATTCGTACTTAGGCCTATTATGTTGTGTTAGAAAGTCTACAGAAATAAGCAGGCACCTCATTGGTCGGTTTCACTGCCCACGCTTTTGTTTGGACCAATCAGATGAGCCCTTGTTGCTGACGTTCGTCGGCGCTTTTTTTCAGTTTCAGCAAAGACGGGGGTCGAATGAGGACGTGAAACTATCTCCTTATTTTTGGAAGCATGGAGCCTCGAGTCCTTTTGTCTCTCTGAGACATAATTAATACCCTTGCTGTAGGGCGAAATGTTATCTTCATCTGAAAACACTTATGCCCGATGTTTGGCGAAATATATCACCATTGACACTTGTGCTGCTTCTTCGGACGGAATTTTCTTCTGAAATATTATTAATGTCGCTTCGAGACGATTATAAATGTTTACAGTTTAACTCCCCATTGTCTGTCGTCTGGACGCAATCCACTGTGAACTCTAGAGACGACTACCTTAATTCATCCTGGAAGGCATCACTTCAAAACCTTCGACCTGACGCAATAATTCTTCGAGAACCGTATCCAGCAATCACCGAAGAAATCCATGAACTGTTACCCGTTACGGGCGTAATTCGCTCTATTGAGCGGATAGCTAAAGATGGCGCATCTTTTTGCAATGTGGGACCATCTTAATTTAATAAAGTTTCCGTTGAAATTTAAATGTGAGCCTGTTGTGATTTTTGTTGTCTTTCTTTCATTCTGCCAAGAGCAAACTAATGTGGAATTTCTCACAGTTGTTTGAATTTAATGTTTTTTTCTTTTAACATCTGTGACATATTCATATATTTAAACTGTTACACTATTTTCCTAGTTAACTACATTTTATGTTTATTTTCCCCCTTATAATAAAAATGTATAAAAATGCGTAAACTTTTTTATCAATTGATTTCTTTATTTTTTAATCGCATATCTTTTTTTTTAATGACTGTTTATTTACGTTAATATGCTATATATTTTGTCGAACTGTTTAGATATTTTAAAAAACATGAAAAGAACACAATGATTTTGTCGCATTTTTTACAGTTTTAGCAATTTCAAAAAGGTGAACGTGCAACAGAAAATAGTTTAACAGTTTTAAAATGTGAATATTTCACATATGTAAAAAAAATATTAAATTCAAACAACATAAGTAAGAATCCAGTAGATGATATTGCTAAAACGTTTATTTTTAAATCAGCGACGATCGTAATAGATTGTGCAGGTTTAAATAAAGTATATTCAAATAAAGTCTATACGACATAATTGCGTTGACACACCAGTTCTCGTCAGATAACCGAAGTTAAGCAACTTTGAGCCTAGTTAGTACCAGATGGGTAACCATTTGGGAATTCTAGGCGCTGTACATGCTCTCCGCTTATCTCGGCATTTGTCCTATACAGACACTTCACTTGCCACTGGTATTTAACAATGTCGACTTAGGAGAGGTGTGGTTGGAGATTGCGCACCTCCTGCCATAAAAATTTCACACCCAGGCAACCCGTCATGGGTATCCATGGTCTGTCAAAAACTGAAGGAGCCCCCCTCTACCATGGAAAAAATGTACATAAAAAAAAACACGTAATTATATTAAAAAAAAAACAAAAAAAAAAACAAACCGTAAAATGTTTTAAAAAATATATTAACATAAAATATCTTAATATTTTGCCCCAATA
The DNA here is from genome assembly GCF_053919585.1 of Euprymna scolopes. Classification (NCBI taxonomy): domain Eukaryota; kingdom Metazoa; phylum Mollusca; class Cephalopoda; order Sepiida; family Sepiolidae; genus Euprymna; species Euprymna scolopes. The sequence continues at coordinate 29,098,946 of NC_136502.1, forward strand.
TATAAGTAAGCAGTTTGGAAGAATTGCGGAAGTATTGTATTTTGTGCTTTCATACCTCGATTGACAGGCCTACCGGCGTGTTTGAAAGTTAGGGTCTGGCTTTATGCGCAATTGCCGATTTTTTACAGTAATTACCTACGCTACAGTTTTAACAGAAATTTCATTACACAGGGAAACAATTCTTTGTTATATAATTGTGTTTTGACCAATTTTGAATTTAGTGAAGTATCTTATTTAATTTTCTTTTCCGGACTGATTCTCGACATTGCACACACATTAACTTTTTTTTAGGTGTGTGTGTGTGGGGGGGGATTTGTACATTAGGGCCACCTTTACAATTTTCTTTAAAATGACAATTTTTTGAATAAGCTGATTTAGAAAATGTCATTCAAATTTTGGTGAGACAAGTACTTATAGAGATATAAAGACTTGTATTATGCACTGTAGTTCAATGGCTGCCAGTTTTATACGCATGTATCATAAACAAATCTACTTTTCTCCTACCGACACTACCAACCCCCAATTTTTTTTTATCATTTTCAGGTGGGTGTGTTCACAACGATTATCATGGTTGAATTTGGGAGAATTATTTTTCCACCTCCCTTTCAAACAAAAGGATGCTGTCTACTCCGAAAGCCATTCTTTACATGTTGAGGGTGTTTATTTCGAACGCTATTCTTAACATTGGAAGGCTTGTGATGGGATGTTTATTTCAAACGCCGTTCTTAACGTGACAATGCTCAAAGAAGTGAAGTGAAAAATGTGTGATTGTTTTGTTTACACGTTTAAAAAAAAACGACATAAAATTGGGATTTAATTGGTGGAAGAGTTCAAAAGAAGAGGAAGATTTAACTAACAAACGGAAACAGCTAGGACTGCTACCGCTGATTTCGATCGCTCTAAAAAGTTTATATACAATGAGAATCCATAACTTCTAAAAGTTCTGTTTTTACTTTCCATTATTATTCGAATGGATCATTTTTCGTAATTTTATTAATTCATACTGATTTACGCATTCTCTTAATTGTTTTTTATTTTATTTATTTAAACAGTACGTGCATGTTATCGCCCCAAACCAACACTAATCGCCAGATTATTTCATTACGACCACGGCCGCCAGTGTCCACAATTGCTCAGTGATGGCAGTGACCACTACCAACAACCCTAGTTTACATTTTTGCGAGAGGTGGGACAGGCTTTTACCAAGCAATGCCGGTTAACGGATACTACTTGTTAATAAATAAACCAAGGGAAGAGTTGAAAGAGTACAAAGTAGTTCCGATACACTGCAAACTAATTACCATACTTACTTAAAACCGACACATCTCTAATTAATTAATAACTATACCCACTGGAAAGCTTCGAAGGACAGGTTAGAATAAATCACTTTTCTAAATTAAAGAAGAAACCACCATCTCGTAAACCTCAACACTATCTCAAGCGCTACTGTTCAGCATTCATGCTAAACGAGCAGAAACACAATATGCCACCAAATGAATAAAGGTGATTGCACTTTATATACTTAATGATTAAAAACCCGAAACGCTTAACTAAAATAAGTTAAGGGTCTAGCATGCTTGTAATTGGAATGTTGATATATACCTACAGGAAGTATTAGCGTAAAGCAACGTTGCATAAGGAAACCAACCACATTATTGATCCCAAACGATAACCAAGTACTCTAATTAGAGGGCTTTTGGAATGCTCCAGTACTCCACCAATATGGACAAATATATGCTTTTATGTACGCGTTTGCATGTATATGACCTGGAAAACCTATCTCTACAACGAAGCATATAAACCTATAAAATATATGTATACTCTAGTATTAAGGAAAAGATAAACAACCCAAATGAAAGAGTGATAACTATTGAAATAAAGTTTATACATAGATATGAAAACCTTTGCTATTGTAATTACTTCGGGCACTGTGGTATTGAAAAATATAGCTCCCAGTATATCACTTAAATCATATAAATAGACTTGTATATCTAATCACTGGCTGTTAATTTAACCATATGGGCATATATCTTATAAATAAACAAATAACTAAATAATTTGAAAATCAAAAGCAAATGAACGGATAAAAAAGCAAGGAACAAAATAAATAAACAGAACTTAACAATAAAATAGATGGATAATATAGTAACCGCAAGAAAAGAAAAACAACAATAAGAACCAAAAATAGGGAAGTTAAGAGCGATGAAGGTATAATATTACTTCAGATCAAAGCGAAAACTTAGGCCAATAAACAACCGCCAAGTTAAAATAATATGAATATCCACCTTCGCTGCTACAGCTTGACCACACGAGATCGTACTTTCATCCGCTTCCCTCAACCTCCCACCTCTACTTCTTTCTTTACCACACCTCCCTCCAAAACCCCTACTGCTCACATTTATAAAGTATACACCCCACTTTCTTCCAAAGCATAAACCACATCCGAATATATTTTAAAAAACGAATGTAATCTTTACTCTCTTTTCAATATCGCTCATTTTTTGTCTATTGAATGAGGATTCCACTGAAACATGTATGCACATATGTAACCAATAATGCTTGTATAATAGACAGACTGTATATCAGTTCTGCCCTCCATGGATCACTCTTTAATAATAACACGTGTTTCATTGGATTAACTTCTAGGAAACCAATCTATACAACCATTATATATATATATATATATATATATATATATATATATATATAACTTTTTTCTATGTATTTAAAAAGAAAATACAATGTTGTTATATATGGGTCGTAGAATTGCATTCACTAGCAAAAGATCTAGCTAATTTGCATATTCTTTTAAACATTCATTTTAATTAATTCCCTATTAGTTTTATCGGTTTTCTTAAATGATGATAATCTTTAGTTAACTATTACATGTAATTCATGCAGATATTCTACATGATTTATACTTGCATAATATTTGCGTAAAAAGTGTGCAGTAAACACAAAATTGTTTCCATATATATTTATCCATACGCATATATTTTTGTTTTTCTATCTATCTATCTATCTATCTATCTGTCATATATATATATATATATATATATATATATATATATATATATATATATATAAGTGAACGTGTCTGTGTATCTGTGTGTCTGTGTACATTTCCCTACGTAATAACTCTGTCAATTTTCAGTCTACAGACTCGAAATTTGATATATAGGTTACTGAGATTTGGGAAAATCGATGTGATCGGTTTTTTTGCCAGAAATTTGGTGATTAAGGGGTCAAAGTTCAACGATTTGACCTTTGAAAACTCTACCAAACTCCTCCGACAATTTTGGGTCTACGCAGTTGAAATTTTAGATATAGGTTCCCTGGACATGGATCTAACTTAATAACTTGATTTGAGCCCAAAACAATAAATTTTAAGGAGTCATAATAGGGGTCAAAGTTAAAAAAAATTTTTACCTCTGCGGTCACTTCCAAATTACTCAGACAATTTCTGGTCTGAATATTTGAAATTTTCCATAAAGGGTATTCAGAGATAGGGCAAGCTTTTTCATCAGTTTGCGTCGAAAATTTTTAGTTACCAATATATAAATGTATGTATGTATGTATGTATGTATGTATGTATGTATGTTTGCATGTCTTCCTTAAACTTTCAATAGAGGCGACGGATTTTACCAAGATCAGTATCGTTTTAAAGTTCGACCTTTCATACGACAAATATCGAAAAATTGGCTAAAAACATTAATATCTTCCCCTTCAACTAGGCACTTTTCAAAAGGGGGGGGGTCACTTTTTTCGTTGATATTTTTTTTAAGTTATCCTCTCCTCTAGATTGTCTAGCCTTAATTTAAAAAATATCGCTTCCGGTTTGGCGGTGGTCGTAACAGCATAAACGTTAGGTTTTTACCCCGTTCTTTTCCTCCTTTGTGGTACAGGTTCGAGCCTTCCTTCCTACTACCACTTTTTCTTTTTGCTCAACATACACATCCAAACACCCGGGCAACGCCGGGCGCCCATGCTAGTATATATATATAAGTTAAATCTTCCTATATATATATATCTATATATCTATAAAAGTGAACGTGTCTGTGTACATTTCCCTACGCAATAACTCTGTCAATTTTTAGCCTACACACTCGAAATTTGATATACAGGGTACTGAGATTTGGGAAAATTCATGTGATCGGTTTTCGGCCAGAAATTTGATCTTTGAAAACTCTACCAAAATCCTCCGACAATTTTTGGTCTAAACACTTGAAATTCTAGATATAGGTGCCTTGGACCGGGATCTAACTTAATAACTTGATTTGAGTCCAAAAAAATAAATGTTAAGGGGTCATAATAGGGCTCAAAGTAAAAAAAAAATTGACCTTTTTTTTTTGCTCAACAGACACATCCAAACACCCGGGCAACGCCGGGCTGAAATGCTAGTATATATATAAAATACGATACAAACATAATATTATAATTCATGCAGATTACATATTATTATAGTGTCAATTCTCCATTGATTGTTATATAACCCAATACTCAATATATAGTAGTGATTTCAAAAGTAAAAAATATATAATATATAAGGTGAGTCACGGGAAACAGATATTTTTTAAGGAAAAGAACATTCACTTCCTATCCCTTACTCTTTTCGTTTTTCCTCATTCCCTGCCCCTTACTCCAGGAGAGCAAGGAGCGTTTCAAAAAACATCCGTTTCCCGTGACTCACACTGTACAAATAATTATAAAACTCTGTGGACCGTCCGGACGTCCTTACTTGCTTGCTTGAATCTTGTAATAAATAATTTTATCAAGAATTCTTCAGAAGTTTTGGTTTCGGTTTCAATTCTAGCTGATGTCACCCAAGTCAGATTTTTTTTTTTACTTTTGAAATCACTAGTATATATTTAGCATTGGGTTATATAACAATCGATGGAGAATTGACACTATAATAATATGTAATCTGCATAAATTAAAATATTACATTTATATCATATTTTATGACCAGGCAAGTACGGATTCCTCTGGTAGTCGCTATATGAATTTGTTAAGTTTACATCAGCATTTCCCAATTTTCACGAAATGGTCTCTTCAGACTTCCAATAACATTTAGACATGTTGATGTTAGGTAAACAACCTATACTATTGCAGTATCAAGTACTATCGGGTCAAATATATACTAACTTGATTATCTGGTGACACCTGGTTTTTATATAAATTTGTATGTACAAGGAGCGTGCAATAAGTAATGACCCTGACCTACTTCCCATAGCAGTAGAGCAACGAAACTTGGCACATTAATTAGTCTTTCTCTACATAGGAACCACCCAGAGTTATGCATTTCTCCCATCGTTTGATGCAGCTCTGAAGACCGTTTTTGTAGAACACCCCAGGTTGGTCCTCCAACCACGACGTGACTTCAGGAATCAAGGCTGCATCATCTGGGAAACACTTTCCTTTCAATAACAACTTCATGGCTGGGAAGAGGTAAAAGTCAGAGGGTGCAAGGTCAGGAGAGTAGGGAGGATGGGGAGAATTTCATAACCACACGCCCATGCTTCTGATCTGGCGACATGTGAGTTGTGGACCGGAGCGTTGTTCTGCAGGAGGAGGGTACCTTTGCTGATCTTGCCCCGCCTCTTGATTTTGATAGCTTCCCTTAATTTCCTCAAAAGTGAAGCATAATAGGCTCGTGTAATTGTGGTACCCTTTGCCAGGAAATCTGTCATCACTACTCCGTCCTGATCTCAGAAGACAGTGAGCATGACCTTGCCAGCGGAGAGCTGCACCCTTGCCTTCTTTAGAGGTGGTGAGTCCAAGTGCTTCCACTGCATTGACTAGGCTTTGGTCTCTGGATCATAGTGATGGACCCAGGTTTCATCCTGTGTAATCAGTCTTTTGAAAAACTTTGACTCATCTTCTTGGCACATCTCCAAATTCATCCTCGAGCACTCGATGCGTTCTTGCTTCTGGAATGGTGTGAGCAACCTGGGAATCCATTTGGCAGACACCTTATGCATATGCAAATGGTCATGAATGATAGTTTTCACAGACCCTGTACTAATCTTGACATCTTGGACTATTTGGCGAATAGTAATGCGCCGATCTTCCAAAATGGCAGCCTCAACTTCACGGACAGATGCCTCATCAATGGCAGAAGACTTCCGCCCATGTTTGAATTCACGATGCCAACGTTTCACAAGGGCATATGATGGGGCATTATCACCATAAGTTTCTTTCATTCCATCAAAAGTCTCCTGTGGTATGCGTCCTTTCAAATACAAAAACCGGATCACTGCTTGACATTTAACAGGCTCCATTTCACACCTGACTCAGTGCAAACACCTGTAAAACAGAAACCACAATTAATTCGGAGTTTGTAATTTGCCATATAACTCGTAGAGATATAAATCATAGCACATAGCACTCTGATCTCGAGCGCGTGGTTCAGTGGGGGAAGACGTGGCTGGTTACCTTTAATGCATCAAAAACCAAACTCCTATCCTTACATCATCAACGCTCTGATCCCCATCTGGCATCAATTGTGATGGATGGCTCTCGTCTGGGTGAGGCCCCGTGTTTTGACAAGCTTCTGGGTTTGACCTTTACTCCTGATCTGAAATGGAACACGTACATCAAGTCTGTTGCCAAAGTCGCTGGAAAGATGGTGGGATCCTTCTACCGCTCCAGAAGATATCTCACTACTGATGCAATTCTCTATCTATATAAAAGCCAAGTACGTCCAAGGATGGAATACTGTTGCCATATCTGGGCAGGAGCTGCTAAAAACAGCCTATCCTGCCTTGACAGAGTACAAAATAGACTTTGTGGCTTAGTGGGGGATGCCCTTTTCTCTACCCTGCAACCTCTCTCCCACAGAAGAGACGTTGCGAGCCTATCCTTGTTTTATTGTTATTTCCATGGCAGGTGCTCGTCTGAACTCCAATCTCTGGTCCCCCCTCGCCAATCTTTCACGAAAAACACCCGTCTAGCTGAATCCACTGTGAAAAATTTCCCCCACTCTATATCTGTGCCTAAATCAAAACGCGGATTCCATGAACAAAGCTTCTTTTTCAGAACTGCACGCCTGTGGAACTCTGGTTCGTCTGCTTGCTTCCCACCGGACTACAACTTGGATGTGTTCAAGTCCAATGTTAACAAATTCCTAATGGACCGCCCCCTTAAGTAAACACTTCATCAAATCTCCACACTAATGTAATGTACTTGCAATAACCCTTATCCCTGAGTGGCTTCCGGGCCTTGATAAGTGGTGATCACTGTGTAAAAAAAAAAAAAAAAAAGAGCACATGCAAAATTTCAGCTAGATCAGACAACTGGAAGTGGGTCAGGGGCATTACTTATTGCACGCGCCTCGTATCTATATACTTACTAGCATGGATACCCAGTGTTGCCAGAGTCGACATGAAGTTCAGTTTGGACACACCTGCTATACTAAGGATATTGAGGAGTTTTTCCTTATTATATGTCAACTCCATCGTTACCCCAACAAAAATTTCAAAAATTAAAAGAACGGATGGAAACACGAAAATGTAATCGCCCCTCCCCCAAAAGAAGTACGTGACAAACTCTCCACCAGATATTTCGGCAGAAGGGATACAAAGAGAAGCTATTCTCCGGATATTCAGCACCTTTTTATGACTATATACCAGTTTAAGCAAATTTCTTTAGTGCCGCCTCGGTCTAGAAAGATTTGTTATTACGTTTTGTTGTAACGAAAACAAACTGTAAATAATTCAGTTTCAAAATACCAAAGAAGAATTAGTATTAACCGAAATACACGTTTTTATGTCATGAAAATGATGAGTTATGACTAATTGTGTTATTAAAAGAACAAAAATTACGATGTCAAAAAAATGTGAAGAAAAAAAATGATAAAAAAATGTAAATGAAAGTTTTTTTTGTTTTTGTTTTTGTTTTAAATAAAGATTCCTAGTTGAATTAGATTGTTTGTTTATTTTAAAATAAAAATCCACTGGACCGCCCATACTTACAAAACTGTTTAAACGTTGTCTTAAGGAGAATAGTTTCCCATCTCCCTGGAAAATTTCATCAGTATGCCCTGTATTTAAGAATTCAGGTGATCGCTCATCCCCCTCTCAGTACAGGCCAATAAGTCTCCTGTGTGTCATGAGTAAGTTGCTGGAATCTGTGTTAAATACAGAAGTAATCAACCATCTCAACAAAAATAACCTTCTTAGTGACACTCAATATGGTTTCCGTTCTGCTAGATCTACAGCAGATGTGCTTACAGTTATATCTCATAGGATTAGCAAATCTCTCGACGGAGGCAACCTTTCTAGGGCAATTGCTCTTGACATATCTAAGGCCTTTGATAGGGTATGGCATAAAGGTTTACTTCATAAGATCTCTAGCTATGGTATTGCTGGAAATGTCTTCTCAATTATTAAATCATTTCTTTCTGATAGGTTCATAAGAGTAGTAGTTGAGGGGCAAAAATCAGAAGCTCACAGTATTAATGCCGGTGTCCCTCAGGGATCCATCCTGGGCCCAACTCTTTTCCTGATCTATATTAATGATCTTCCAAATCACATCCTTACATCATTTGTAGACATCTATGCTGACGACACTACCATTTATGGTTGCACATCTAAGACAGTAAACGACCAAGTTCTCTCCAATTCTCTCTCCTCTGATCTTGAGCACGTAGTACAATGGGGTAAGGAGTGGCTGGTTACTTTTAATACATCTAAAACCAAGCTTCTCTCTTTACATCATCAACATTCTGATCCACATCTGACATCAATTGAAATGAATGGCTCTCGTCTTCAGGAGGCCTCAAGTTTTGACAAGCTTCTTGGTTTGACCATTACTCCTGATCTTAAATGGAACACGTACATCAAATCTGTTGCCAAGGCCGCTGGAAAAATGGTGGGATCTTTCTATCGATCCGGTAGATATCTCACTGCTGATGCTATTCTCTATCTATATAAGAGCCAGGTACGTCCAAGGATGGAATACTGTTGCCACATCTGGGCAGGAGCTGCTAGAAAGGACTTGGCCTGCCTTGATAGAGTTCAAAATAGACTTCATAGCCTCGTAGGAGATTTCTTTTTCTCTTCCTTGCAACCTCTATCTCACAGAAGAGATGTTGCAAGTTTGTCTCTGATGTATCGTTATTTTCATGGAAAGTGTTCGACTGAGCTTCAATCTATGGCCCCCCCTCGTCAAACTTTCACAAGAAACACTCGTCTAGCTGTAAACACTATCAATAATTACCCCCACTCTTTATCTGTGCCTAAACCTAAACGTAGATTCCATGAACAAAGCTTCTTTCTTAGAACTGCACGCCTGTGGAATTGTCTTCCGTTTTCCTGCTTTCCAGCTGACTACAATATGGTTGTCTTCAAGTCTAACGTAAATAAGTTCTTGATGAGCCGTTCCATATAAGTTATCAAATTTTCCAAATTTTCATTACTAATGATTACTATATTGTCCAATTTCTAATGTACAATCTTTAACCCTTATCCTTGAGTGGCCTCTTGGCCTTGATAATGTGGTGATGCCTATATATAAAAAAAAAACACAAGGTTAACTGTGAAATCAAGTTGGAAATTATTTTATTTAAACTAATTCCAAAAATGATGCTTAAAAGTTTGTGTGAATCGTTTTTAGTTTTAATATCCGCCGAAAAAACAAAAAAACAAAAAAAAAACAACAAAAACAAAACAAAACAAAAAAGAACAAAATTGGCGCCCATGGGAAACAATTCAAACCGATTTCTAAAAAAAAAAATCGATGTCAGTAAAAATAAATGAAATTAAATATTTTATCAATATAAATCAAATTCAAATAACACACTTAAATAGAACACGTCAAACGATTCTCTCACTATAAACAATAACTCGCTATTTAATAAAATCGATTTTTCTTAATGTAATATGCAAATGAGGTCACCTATTAATCGTATATTTTGCAAGCATCACACTATATATAAAAATGGATGAAATAATAAAGTAATGAACCTTTTGTATATATTAATCAAATTGTGAACAATCAAACAAACAGACAGGAATACGAATTTATATATATATATATATATATATATATATATATATATATATATATATATAAATACCCCACACATACACAGACACGCTATATATATATATATATATATGTATGTATAAGAAATGTAAAAATACCAGCGGTGGTTGACGTTATGTTTTGAGAAAAGAAAAAGTCATAGATCGTACGAAAAAGAGAAGATCCTGGCTAACCGTTTTTCCTTAAATATTTCAACAAAATGAATACAGGAGAAAAAAAATGTACATATTTATTTTAACGCATTTTTAAAAGTGTATATATAGACATCGAACAACCCAACCTTCCCATACGCACATATGTTTGTCCTTCCCGACATGGGTAGGATTCAAAAACTTCTCTTTTTCGTACGATCTATGACTTTTTCTTTTCTTGCATTTTTACTTCAATATCCTGAAGATGTCCTCTGAAATAAGGACGAAACGTTGATTATTTTAATAATTTCATTCGGTTTTTCTATTTTTCTCAAAACATATATATATATATATATATATATATATATATATATATATATATATATATATATATATATATATATATATATTTGCTTGCTGGACGCTTGGCGTTGGTCAGTAGTACAATACGCTTAAACATCATATATTAATTCTTGCAGATTGTGTATGTATCATTATAGAATCGATCCTCTATTGAATATTATATATTACGACGAATAATTTTTTCCGGTGGACTAATTCGCAAAAAAAAAAGAAAAGTAATAATAATGTCATTCATCAAAATCCGTCTGTGTTTGTTTATAATATCACGTCAGCTGATATTTGGGCTTGGCGATGAATGTCCCCGAAAAGTCACTTCTGATTAATGTTTAGTTTTAAAATATGTAAATGAAGAAACGATTTACGGTGATTTTAAACCGTACCTCTTTTTTTTTTTTAATCGTAAAATGAACTCATTAAAAAGAAAAAAAATTAAAATAAAATGGTAAGGTACACCCAGGCTTGAACAGCGGATCATTCGATCTGAAGTCGAGTGCTGTACCACTGAGCCATATCTCCAGATAACAATAATACTATTTTGTTTAAGAAGAAATGATTTGCTAAGATTTTATTATCTTCCTTGGCCGGTTTAACGTCAAATATTCTCCTGTAAAAATTCTTCTTTTTTATTTATAAGAATATAAAGACTGCTTTTAGGGTAAGATTTTTTCGGTTTTAGATACTTATCAGACGAATTTCTGTATAAAACATATCTAAGAACACTGCCAGACATATAAATTACCTTTGTGTGAAATTTGCACAAGATAGGCTCAGCCGTTTCGGAACTTATGAGAACGGAACTCTCTCTCTCTCTTTCTCTCTCTCTCTCTCTCTCACACACACACACAGTGACTTTTGTATAATAGTATATATATATATATATATATATATATATATATATATATATATATATATATATATATATATATATATATATATATATATATAGTATGTTATAAAATATATATGGCGATTAAGCTACACTGAATATTTCGCGTTTCATCCACTCTAGGACGCTTCAGGCTTATGCGCGAATTTTGTAGTTGTCTGTTGTTTTTATATACGCACCTTCTATTGAGATTTTAGTTAGCCAATCAGCTTTCTAGTATCCACCGCGCCCTTCCTATCAGCCAATGAACATGCACTTTTTTGGCCTCTGGCTGACCTGTTCCTTTGTGTGTCCTCTATTTAGCCTGGGTATCTAGTTTCTTGACCTGTTTTAAATCTAGGTTAGTTTTTTTATGTTAGTTTATATATAAATATATATATGTAATATATGTACATACATATATGCATACATATATGCATATATATATATATATATATATATATATATACAAGTATATATGTGTTATCAATCAAAATAAATGTCTAACCAAAAGCGTAGTTTACCAGGCCACAATATTTGCGAAAGAAAACTGGAATAAGAAGAAATATTACATAGGTATGACTTCCTTAGATTTCAAAACTCGATATTATGACCACAAAAGTACATTCAAGAATAAAAAACACCGTATGAAAACAACGCTAGCAAATAAATACTGGGAACTCAAGGAAAGCGTACATTCGCCGGTAGTCGAATGGAAAATAATAAGACAAGCTACCACGTGTAGAGACCTAGACGACCCATGTAGATTATGCCTTCATGAAAAATTTGCTATCCTGTACTTTAAAGAACCACAACATCTATTAAACTGTAGAAGAGAAATAGTGAACAACTGTGTTCACAAGTTAAAATTTATTCTAGGATAGCGATACAAAATAGTTTTAAAACTAACAAAAACAATAGAAAGTAAACAAATAAATAAATGAAATAAACATGAATATACATAAACGATCACACATATATGTATGTATATATATATATATATATATATATATATATATATATATACATATATATATATATATACATATATATATATATATATATATATATATATATATATAATGGTAGAAAATGACATAAACAGATTATTAGAAGTATTATTAATTGCGTCTACTCTGTTTCCTTGCGTTTGGTATATACTACTAGACCTGCTTTTCCTTCTTTTTGCAAGAATCGTTTGCCTTACATCCAAAATAGTAACATTATTTATCAATTAAAATGCCAGTGTGAGGCTGATTACGTCAGGCGGACTTCCTTGCATTTGCAGACTCGTATAAACTAGAACGTTCCATCTAAGATTAGACAGGGTAGAGCGGGATCTGTGAGCCTCCCTTCTTCTAAAGTTTTGGACCCTGCCAACATCTGGTTAAGAATCCTTGTTCTGACAATATGTATAAAATAGAGTGGTTTGAGATACTTCATAGAACGAATCTAAGAATCATTTAAAAATTTTAGAATCTGTCTCTATTGCCATTCGCAAACCTTCTTTGTGCCGGCAAAAGGAATTGCTAAAAGCGTTAAATCTCTTCAGGGAACTCTGACCACCTCCCAACTTCTTTTCCCCTCGCAGTGCTATTTTAATCGCTTTTTTTTTACACGCTTATTATTTAAATTATTGGTTTTAATCTTCCTTCTTTAATTTGCAAAAAATCTCCCATTGCTCTTTTTGTCGTCGATATATTATTTCAATTGCTATCGATTTCTCCTGATCAGATGGTAGCTGAAAGGGCTCTTGAGAGATTTCCGCTTATTTTCGAATGCATATATATATATATATATATATATATATATATATATATATATATATATATATATATAGAGAGAGAGAGAGAGTATAATCATGCACTCGTCAAATAACTGAAGTTAAAAAACGTTGGGGCTGGCTAGTACCAGACGAGTGACCATTTTGAAATTCTAGGCGCTATATGTGCTCTCTGCTTATCGGCATTATTTCCAGTAGACCTGAACCTCTACTTGCCACTAGTATTTAATAATGCTGACTCCGGTGTGGTTGGATTGCGCAACTTTTGCCACAAAAATTTCACGCTTAGCCATTTTTACAGTGAGTATCTATATTCTGCCAAGACTGATAGAAGCTACCATATATATATATATGTATATATATATATATATATATATATATATATATATATATATATATATATATATATATATATATATATATATATCTTCTATTCTTCTTCTTCTTCTATCTTTCTATCTATCTATCTTCTTCTATCTATCTTCTTTCTTCTATTCTTTCTTCTTCTTTCTTCTATCTATTCTTCTATTCTATCTTCTTCTTCTATCTATCTTCTTCTCTTCTCTTCTATTCTATCTTCTATATAAATAAAAGGAACTCATTTTTTCCCGCCTGATTTTGACATTAATAGGATTAAAAATCAAGATATTTCATGCAAATATAATATGCACAAACGGCAGAACAATATCTGAGGTGTGTTATAGGCTTATTATTTCTCAAATTCCTCGATAATCTTAGATTTCTATACTTTTTCTGCTGAGAAGTCACGGCCAAAATCGGTTAAGATCAATGGAAGTGGTAAAATATTTTCTCTCTAATAAATTCCTCCTCCCCCTGCCACCACTTAACACCGTTTGGGGATCGTTCACAAGGAACAGTTGAGAAGAGAACACCGGTTTGGCTTCGTAGTTCTTTCATGTGAAGTTATTTAAAATCACTAAACTAAGCTGCAGTGCTCTGTGGCGTAGTGGTTAGCGTGCTGGACAATTCACATTATGTTTTCACGTTCGCGCCGACCTACCGTAGTCGTTTTTTTTTTTTTTCCTACACAACTGGAATGGACTTTTCTTGGTGGCCGAATTGTTAACGTTGCAGATGTTTGTTTTTTTTGTTTTTTTTTTCTTACTTCATTTTCCTACTTTTACTCATGACTCCGGGTTTGATCCTTCCTACTTACCTACCATAACATTTTTTAAAACTCCTCCGTCCCCCGTCCCGGAAACAAACACTCGGGCAACGCCGGGTACCCCCGCTAGTAAATATATATATATATATATATATATATATTTGTTCGTATATAAAGAAAATAGTTATATTTTTTTCTGGTTTAGAGTTTTCTATTTTCAACTTAACGCTTCTTAAATTTCTGGGTGAAGTTTGGGGTTGAAATATATATTCCACGTTCGGGTAAGTTGCGACCGACACTAGCATGGATTCGTCGGGAAATGCCAGGGACATCCTTAACCGTCAAAAATCCCTTGTTACATCAACGCATTACTTGCTCCTTATTATTGCGATTACTACATCTATCTCAACGACTTCTCTCTGTGTTACATTCTTCCTTTCTTCTTCTAGTAATCACTAACCCTAACCCTACTCGCTTTTTCCTCTTCCGCAGAAAGTGTTTGTCTCCCCCTCATTTTCATAAATTGATATTTATTCTCTTTGTCTTTTCTCTTCTTTGATGAAATAAGTTTTCCGTTTGTCAGAAAATGTTAATTTAACTGTGAGAATTCATCTTTCAATAATTCATCAATCACGTGTTGACATGTCTAACCACGTTTCGTTTTTGTTGCCCCCCCCCCCAATTTATTGCCTGTAAATCCAAATTTCTTTTTTTCTTACTCGGTATAAATGACTAATGAGAATTTTATATATATATATATATATATATATATATATATATATATATATATATATATATATATATATGTATATATATATATATATATATATATATATATATATATATATATATATAATGTTCGCAAAGTTTGCAAGTAAAGAAAAGATTAATAAAAAAAATTTCACATTCGAAAATGTAGAAATATATATTTCCAGAACCATAACCTTATTTAAATTTAAAAGGCTCAATATCAGTGATAGAGCCTAGTAGATTTTAAGATAAGATATAACTTTGGCTAAGTTTTAACGAATCGAGAAAGGAAAATAATTTAGTTTACCCAGCCTTTTCAATGTACTGGTAAAAACGAAACTTGGGAATAAAGTCCCTCATCTTATAGGTAAACACTTCCCACCTAACAGTAAACTACATAAAATCTTTGCTAAAAATACTCTAAAACTTAGCTATAGCTTTACTGAAAACCTAGATAGAATTATAAAAAAAATCATATTAATAAAATAGTAAGGAAAAACAATCCAACTACGGACTCTAATGTTAGTGATAATAGAAAGACCTACAACTGTCAAAGACCTACCGAATGCCCACTAAGCAAATATTGCCTCACATCCTCGGTGGTATACCAGGCTAGAATATGCACCGTAGAAAACCTGAAATAGAAAAATTCTATATAGGTGGCACTTCAATAACCTTTAAAACAGATTCTATGGCCATACACTATCAATGAATAATAACGTATATGCTACTGACACCTCACTCTTACTGGAGGCTAATCGAGACGAACAAAACACCTTCAATCGAATGGAAAATTCTCAGTTACTTTGCTTTAACTAAACTATAACTAACTAATAGCGACCCCCACAGTAGTAATCGTAAACTCATAACCCCTCACTCCCAATATCTTAATTAATTAATAAATGAACCAAGGTAAAAGGAAATTGGATACAAAGTGGTCCCAACACACTACTCATTAATAATTATACTCACTATAGACCTTCAAACCCCTGATTAATAACGACACTCACCTAATCATGGAAGAAGACGTTAACATAAAGCAACTTAGCTAATTTTAACGTAAAGACCATCCCCTGTTTACCCTCCAGCTCCATCTCAAACATCTGCTGCTTACACCAGACTAACCGAGCAGCAAT
Organism: Euprymna scolopes; assembly: GCF_053919585.1. NCBI lineage: Eukaryota > Metazoa > Mollusca > Cephalopoda > Sepiida > Sepiolidae > Euprymna > Euprymna scolopes. Next base: position 29,115,147 of record NC_136502.1, read on the forward strand.
ACATTTTGCCAACATTTATATTAAGGTGAGTGCACTTTACCTACTTTATAATTAAACATCTGAAAACGTTTAACAAAAATAGTCTATGGATCCGGCACGCCTTTAGTTTGAGTGCTGATATGTACCTGCAGGAATTATTATCGAAAAACAACGCTACATTAGGAAACCAACCACCTAATTAACCCCAAATGATAACTTAACACTCTAACTAGGGAAGTAAATGAACTTAACACTCCACAAAGATGAATAAATATGTGCTATTTATGCACCCATTTACATGTCAGTAGTCTAAAGATTCAACCCCTAGTATTTCAGTATTTATAAAATAATGATCAAGGAATATAATGAATCCATTATTTTTAGTTAAATCTTAGCGGAAATGTATTATTTTGTTTAAACAAAAAATACCTTTATTATTATATGGTTTTCAGTAGTAAAAAAAAATGAAAGAATTTATTTTTGCTTATTTTATGAAAATAAAGCATCGTAAATTATAAGAATTTTTTTTTCTAATTTTTTAATTTTTACAGGAACATTACGAAAAAGCCTCTGAAGTACGTATTAATGAATTCAATATAACTTGAAGAAAAATGAATTTCTCGAACTACCGATATTACCATTGAATTAAGCATTGTTTATTGAATATTTTCACACGCAAAAATAAATATAATAGCAAAAATATTTCTACTTTTTTTTTTCAAATTACAGATTTCACATAATTTTTATTAACCTATCAAATATAAATATATTATAGTATTAGAGAAAGATTTAACTACCCGAATAAAAATAAAAATGACAACAATCGAAAATTAGTATATATATATATATATATATATATATATATATATATATATATATATATATATATATATAATTACCTCTGCCACGATAATTACCTCAAACATCACTTTGTAGGAAAAATATAACTACCAATACACCACGTTTATTTAAATATTATTAATAATCCCATATATCCATTTAAAATAACTACTAACTCGACCATAGGAACATATATCTTATATATAAAAACAAATAAGTAAATAAATAAGGAACTCAAAAACTAAAAACAAATGAAGGAATGTAAAATATCGAAGAATAAAAAAGTAAATTAATATATATAAAATAAATAAATAACACAAAATAAAAACACCTATCACTAGGAAGTCGTCAGTAGTAAAGAAAGGGCAACCATAAATACAACCTAGCATACAGGTAGTAGCGATGATAGGAATATAAAAGTACTTCAGATCAAAGCAAGAAAAGTAGCTGCCAGACTAATAAAATTATAACACCTCTCAACTGTCAACTGTCGACAGCTTTACTCCCCCTGCATAAAACGGCACTTCCCTCTCTCTCACCTCTACTCTGAAAACTAGAAAACTAAAAACATCAAATAAACGAATTAGAAAACGAGAGATAAATAACTAAATACATAAATACATAAAAATGATACTTGTCCAGAGGAAATTAAAGTCACCAGGAATAAAAGATATACAACCATAAAACAACCTAGGACATGGGAAATTTTAAATCAAAGCAATAAAAAACTGCCAAGTTAAAAGATCAGTTAACACCTCCCTACTAATGATAGCTTAAATGCTAGAAACGGTATTCCAGCTTCTTCTCACCACACGTCCATAAAAAACCTAATACTCATATTCACAAAGCGTACCCGCCCCCACCCCGGAGATCGCACCCAAATATCTTATAAAAACAAATATAATCTTGACATCCTTTTCAATACTAAATCTTTTTTGGTCTGATGAAGTGTTGTCCCTGAATTGTGACTCCACTGAAACATGTATGCACATATGTAACCAATAATGTTTGTATAATAAACAGCCTATATATATATATATAGGGCGAATGAACCTTTTTTCGGGGTCAACGGCCAACTAGCACCGTGTGTGTTTGTGTGTATGTATGTGTGTGTTGGGGTGGAGAGGGTTCCTGTAAGCCGTGGTGAAGGCAACCTTTCAAGAAGAAGCAAATCTCTGATTTAAAAAACCATAAAGCGGGAGACCAGTACCCGCATTAAGCTGGTCTGCAGTTTAACTTGTTGCTGGCTATCTTGCTTTTGCTAGTTGCTGGATCTCAACATATTGAACCGAGAGAGAGACTTAGCTGTCGTACAAAGCTAAGACTCTGTAACATCATCTGTGTATACATACTCCCTCAGGGATTTGTATATAAAAATGGTCCTGGGGCGATGGAAGTCATTTTTGGGCTCATGGACTTTAAGTGTCTGAGGGAGTGGCACTCGTCTGACAAGACGTTGCAATCATCATATATATATATATATATATATATATATATATATATATATATATATACATGGTGGAACGATAAAAGTGTCGTCCTAAGGAAAACAGCTTTATTTTAAAACTTTTATTGAAAAAAATCAATTCAGATAACTTGATTATGTAGTAGAGCTAACATCTATTTAATGTACTCACTTTGAGCCTCAATCACCACCTTGATACGGGTGCCTTTTTCATAAGTACCAACCGGAGCTCAGCGAATACTCGGCAGATGGCAGCGATCAGACTAGCTTTGATGCTTGGGAGGTCATGTTGGTGATGTTCTCGACGTATGACGAAACAAAGTAATCCAGCGGGTTCTGGTCGGGGGAATTGGGGGAGCAGTGCTAGAAGGTGGGTGGTCGTGTTTTCTGTATGGAATTTCTAAATTTTTTCTTGGGTGTCTTGTGTGTAGTTAAGTGTTGATTAATTATGCTTCGAGGTGGAACTGGTGGTACGGATTGTGCCGATATACGTGCTTTCTTTGACGACACATTTAAACACATATATCACACAACTTGTTTTAAGTAAGCTTTTTCCCTAACATAGGGTTATATTTTTTTATTAGTGAGAGATTATCTTAAATAATAAATCGTACTTCATAGTTTTTATTGATGACAGAAATATATTTTTTATTGATATTTTTTATTACCTTTTCATCCATTTTATAGTTGGTGTTCATTTGGTTGTAATAAAATAAAATTAATATCATGATTATTATTATTTACTCACTAGGAGTCAGGCCATCTTCCAAGATTTCTCTTTGAAAACAACTTGTGGCATTCTCTAGAGCCTGAATGACAACAAGTCTCCCCAGATTTCCAGTACTCCCCACCTCTGTCGATAACAATTGCAGATGGATTTGTGTTATCGTGGCTGCCGCTTACCATTGATTTTTCGTTGGTGGCGACCATTGGTCTTCATTGGAATTTGCATGGCAACAAGCCTCCCTAAGGTCCCAGTCCTCTTTGCACTCGTCCAGCGGAGATCTGACTGGCGCTTTTTCTCCTCGGTCTTCCCATCCTCCTTGACCCTCCTCGTTTGGTGTTGTGTTAGTTTTTGGTGACACACAAACACAAGAAAAAAAAAATAAATAAAAAATAAATAAATAAAAAATAATTAAATAAAAAATAAATAAATAAAAAATAATTAAATAAAAAATAAATAAATAAAAAATAAATAAATAAAAAATAATTAAATAAAAAATAAATAAATAAAAAATAAATAAATAAAAAATAATTAAATAAAAAATAAATAAATAAAAAATAATTAAATAAAAAATAAATAAATAAAAAATAAATAAATAAAAAATAATTAAATAAAAAATAATTAAATAAAAAATAATTAAATAAAAAATAAATAAATAAAAAATAAATAAATAAAAAATAAATAAATAAAAAATAATTAAATAAAAAATAATTAAATAAAAAATAATTAAATAAAAATTCTAGTTTTTATGATTTTACATGATGCGCCTGGATGTTTTACATCTGTAGCATTTTCTGCGTGTCCACTGTATCTGTAGTTCCTGTGTATTAATGTCCGCATTCAAGGGTTTTCCTTAATATTTCAGCAGTTCTCATTACTGTTATTCACTGTATCTTATCAGTCATCCACCTGATTCTTATCTCTCTTATTCTCCTTTCAAAGTATTTTAGTATTGTTCCTAGTGCTCCTACTATTAGTGGTATTATCCTGACTTTTTTCATCTTCCATATTCTTTTGAGCTCTCTGACCAGTTCATTATTATTATTATTATTATTATTATTATTATTATTATTATTATTATTATTATTATTATTATTAGAAAATTATTATTATTAGAAAATGCATGGAAGGTTCTTTCAGGTTATAGCAGAAGTGGCTGATAAAAGATCATGGCAATGGCTTAGAGCTGTGTATCTGGCTAAGATTACTGAAGCTTTTGTTTGTGCTGCACAAGAGCAGGCATTAGAAACACGATTGTTCAAAAAAGTGGTTCTAGGAAAGGAGGTTGCTGCAGAATGCCGGATTTGTGGTAAGACCTCAGAGTCAATTGCGCACCTTGCAGCAGTGTGTAGTGGACTGGCGCAGAGAGATTACCACAAAAGACACGATCACATGGGACTCCAGATATATTGGGAGATGGGTTGGGGTGAAGTGTGCTGGAAAGTGGTTTGAGGAGGTGCCTGATGAAGTGAGAACAAGTGAGGATGGCAGGGTAGAGGTATGGTGGGACAAAAGTGTCATAACGACCAAGTAATTGGAACATAATCGTCCGGATTTGGTCGTCATTGACGGAGTCTCAAAAAACTGGCAGATTGTAGACTTTTCAGTACCCTGGGACAGGAATGTGACAGAGAAGGAGAATGAGAAGTAGAGCAATCATGCTCCATTGGCCTTGGAGATAAGGCGTATATGCGGGGTTAAAACACAAATAATCCCAGTCGTAGTTGATACACTAGGAGTAGTATCAAGTCGTCTGGAAGGACAATTGAAAAAACTACAAATCCCCGATGTTCTAGGCGGCTTTCAGACCTCTGCTATCGTAGGTACCACCAACATCCTTAGGAAAACCCTTGATCTTTGAAGCTCCTGGTTTGAAGCCGGGATTGAGGGAAGTCCTCTGGAAATTAATCCCATCTCTTTCCAGAGAGACGTTGATAAACGAAATCAGAATTATTATTATTATTATTATTAATAATAATAATAATAATAATAATAATAATAATAATAATAATAATAATAATAATAATTCTTTTAGTAATGGCGGCTAACAAAAGTTTTATTTGATGGTCGATAATGTGATTAGAGAAGTTATTATTAATTAATGTCTATTTTATATCAGCAACTGCTGCATAAAATATTTTACTGTTAAAACTTAGAGTTCCGTTTGGCTCAGTAAATGAGGATTTTATTATTGCTATTTTGTATTTGTGAAGACACTCAATTTTGAAATTAAGGAGGCTGGAATTATTACTAGCAGGTTTTTTATAAGGGTAAATGATAAATGCATTTGTGTAAGCTTTAATTTCTACATCGAGAAAAGGAAATTATTTTGTTCTTATTTAGTTCATATTTGACGTTTAGTATGGAATTATTTTGAAGTTCATTTTCAGTTAATGTTAATGTATCTAAATTTTTGATTAAAAGAAGGATATTTTCTACATATCAAACGTATAAGGAAGGTTTGGAGATATTAAGTATTTTTATTTCTAGATTTGACATATAGAATTCAGCAAACAATGACCCAAAAACTGATCTCATTGATACTATGGTAAAAAAAAAGGCGTTTCTTTTAGGTGTGTCAGAATTTTGGGGGAATTTTTGACACCCTTAACACAAAACTGCGAATAAAATATACAAAACTCGTAATTTCTCTTTATAAAGTGGTTTGTTTAATTTCTTTATGGAATATACTTCCAAAATAAACTATTAAAGTTTTTTGAAAAGTAATAGAAATATTATTTTTTATTTAAAAAAAAAAACAGTGTTTACAAAGTGCTTTCGCGCGCTCATGCAGCCATTTTTTTACGTAATAAAATGAATTGAATTTTATGAGTTAAATTTTTTCACTTTAAAAATCTATCAAAATTTTTCTATTGGTTCAATTTTTACAACATTTGCAGGTTTAATGTGAAATTTTATGCTCTTTCCAATAAACTGAATATAATATTCTAGACAAACGTTTTTTTTAATTCACCCTCCCCCATTTTGAAATGTCTATTAAAATGAAAATAATTAATTTTCTTACCTCAGATTTATATATCACAAATTGAAGATAAAATCAATAAATAAAATAATCTAATTTAAAACAAAAAAAGAATAGGTGTGTGCAAATTTATCTGTAAAGTCAAAAGTTTAAACCTTTTGTTTTAAATCCACGTTGATTTTTTTAAGTGAAACCTCACATTTTAAAAATTTTGTCCTGAAAAGATTGAATACCTACAACATTTTTTTCTGCTTCATTCAATGTTTTTTTTTTTAAATCACTCTATAAAGAAGAAATAAAATATATTAAATCAAAAACTCCAGTATTTTTAAGAGAATAAAAAAAATGGAATTTTTTTTTAAACGGGCAAAACTGATAAGTGAAATGTGATAATTTTCCAAGTTACGATGGCCCATATTGACTAATTTTTGTTTACAGCCAGAAATAGAAAAGGAGATTAATTCTGGCGCTTAAGGCCACTGAAGTTCTCAACTCGAAGAAAGGGAAACGTTTGTTTTCCTTTATTCCAGTTGTGAACATTTGATATCGCGATATTTTTTAATCCTTGCTTAAAAAAGTATTCTATTTAAAAAAGACATGGAATATAAAATATAAATATGGATAAATTCTTAACAATGAAGAATGGAAGTAAGTACCCAGTGATTAGTATTTTCTATAGATAAGTGATTTTTTTAATTATATATATATATATATATATATATATATATATATATATATATATATATATATATATATATATATATATATATATATATAGAATATTATATTCGAAGTTAAAATTCGTTGATTTTCTTGCAATCTGTTTTTAAAGAAAACCGATTAAAAAAAACAAATATTGCGTATTTTGCTGTTAAACCTGTTATTATTTAAAAATTTGGTCTTTGCTCCTTTTATTGAAAAAAAATTAGGGTTTGAATTACATTTTTTCAAGTAGTTATAAGCTTCGAAAGATAGTAAGTCTAATTATTTAAGTTTTTATCACGCATTTTTAATGGCGATTTCTGACACTGCTAGAACACCAGTGGTACAGCAAATTAGTAATTTACGTAGAGTTTATTTAAAGTGCTGGAATGGTTGGATTTTATATATGTTATTCATAATTATGTCAGCTAGTAAGTTGGTGAACAGACTTTCCACGTCAAGTGAAGCTAATATTCTACGTAAATTACTGCCTACGCACCTGCATGAAACAAACACATAGATGAGAAGTAAATACATGAAGTGCCTGTAAATAAGTTTCCAGACTTTTTTACAGGCATTAAAATTGTCGTAGATTCTTGAAAATTCACCATGTTATTGCTATACATCATATGAGTTGACTGACAGAATTTTTAAGATTTAGGGATATTATTAAATATTTTAATTTCTAGATTTGACATAAAGAATTCGGCAACCACTGGGCCTAAAGCGGATCCCATTAATACTCCGTCCACTTGGGTGTATAGGGAGCCGTCAGGGCCATAAAAAGGAATACCAGTGGTGCAGTAAATTATTATTTTATGTAGAATATTAGCGTTTATTTTAAGTAGTGGGTTATTATAAATAACATTCATATTTTGGGTCATCAAAAAAAAATTTGAAAAATAATTTTCTTTAATGAGTTTTAACGTCAGTCATAGGTTCTTTGTTAACTATTCTGTACTTTAACCTAACAATTTAATAAATAAACGTTATATTACTGATGGCGTGTAACACTAGGAAAAGAATCTGATGAAACGCCGTTTGCTGCAAACTTTGAATCGGATATTCTTCTGGTTTGCCAATATTTATAAAACTATCGGTGTTTTTGTTTTGTTTATGTTTGTTTATGTTTCTTCTTCAATTTGCAATTATAACTTTTTCGTTGTGAATGAAAATTAGCTATTATTACAGTTCTGGGTACTTATGTAGAATAATACGGAACATGTTTAAATAACGACGTTCTTATTTTAAAAATCATTGTCTATTGAGAAAAATCACCCAAAATGTGAACTACATAGGCGTTCGTTCAACATTGATGAGGGGTCCCTTAGCAGCTTGTTAATTACAAGTTTTCTAAGCAGAAACAAGAAAAAACATAAAAAAAGGGACAGGCATAATAAATATCAGTCCTGCATGATAGTGAATTAGTTTACTTGTCATGGGTTTTGTTTCCAGTTGTTCTGTAGTGTGGCTCCTGGCTTTGATGAATACTCAAAGAAAGGGAGTGGATATACAAATAATTAAGTTCTATATTCCTTATCTTTGCCTCCCCAAAAACTTTTCACATTGGCTCTCTAAAAGAATCGGCCAAACTAGAAAAACATTTTCATTTTTACATTGATCAGCCCCTATTAAAAATAAAGCCTAGCCCCACCACCCCTACCGGTATATATACATATTAAAAAGTATTTAATTTTCTTTTTTGACGGGGCAGGGGAGGGGGCTTAGCTTTATTTTAAACTAGTGGAACTCCGGTGGCTTAATCCGCACTTCTTTAACGATATATATATATATATATATATATATATATATATATATATATATATATATATATATATATATATATATATATATATATATATATATATATATAGCGGCTAAATACAGACCAATCAACATAATGATTTAAAGAATAAAAAATGAAAATAAAGATTAGCTAACTAGGTTTCGTTCCTCGTTCAACAGAGCTAAATCGAGGAAAATACGATTAAAAAAAAAAGTCATGAATATGGCGGAGGGAGGAAAAAAACGAAAAGTAAACGGGGGAAAAATCACATAGAGACTAAATTAAGTCCTAAAAGATTTTTTTTTTTTTGCTTGCAAAGAGAAGGTCTCAAAGACTTAATAAAAATAGTTTCTAGAATTTTTAAATGATAGGGAGAGTGCAACTTACTCAAGATCGTAAACATGTCAGCACTGAAATTCGTGGCACAAGCAAAATGGCGAAGTGAACATTATCGTACAATCAAAGCACTTCGCCATAATAAATCTTTAGTCATCACAAAACCCGATAAAGGCTCTGGCGTTATCATGGTCACCAGGAGTATGTCAATAAAATGATGACTATCCTGGGGGACACTTCTAAATTTGTTAAATTAGGTCATGATTCTACTATTTCTATCGAGACCAAGTTCAAAAAACAACTTGTCAAATGGGTCAAAAGTGGAGTTCTTCCCACTTTAATTTCTAATTTAATTCGTCCTACTGGTTCTATTCGCCCCCGTTTGTACGGTTTGCCTAATACCCATAAAGAGTGGGTACCGTTGAAACCCATATTATCTATGATATGGTCCTGTCAACATAAGTTAGCAAATTGGTTGACAAGTATTTTAGAACCCGTTTTGGAACGTTATATTTCATTTTGCATTAAAGACTCTTTTAGCTTTGCTAACTTTATGCAAAATTATACTCATTCAGACAAATTTATGTGTTCTTTTGATAGTTCTAGTCTTTTTACTTGCATCTCATTGTTAGAGATTATTAATATTTGTGCTGACGCCTTATATCCGAGTAAACTTCCAACTCCCCCAATTCCAGAAAATATTTTTGTAGAATTGATGAAATTCGCCACCATGTTGGTAGAATTCAGTTTCAACGATATTATGTACAGACAGACAGATGGTGTGGCCATGGGTTCCCCATTGGGACCAGCGTTGGCTAATATCTTTGTGGGTTTTCATGAACAGTGTCTATTGTCTGGTTTGCATAACCCAACCATTTACTTTCATTACATTGATGACACTTTCTGCTTATTTGACAACGAGACAAATGCGGATGCTTTTTTTTATGTATCCCTCAATAACGTTCATCCAGCCCTTAAGTTTACGGTAGAAAAGGAAACGAATTCTACTCTTCCGTTTTTGGATTTTCTTGTGTCTAAGACATCCTCGTGTTTTCTTACTTCTGTTTATCGTAAACCAACCTTTACTGGTCTCTATACGCGTTTTTGCTCTACAAACCAAAAATACAATTTAATTAAGACTTTAGCACATAGGGCCTTGATGATTTGTTCTAAAGTTAATCTGGATGACGAGCTTAAATTTATTACTAAGACTCTTTGTAACAATGGTTACCGCTTAGATATTGTTGAAACTACTATTAATAAGAAAGTTTTCAATTTTTACAAACCTAAAGAAATCATAGTTAATAGATGGCCTATGTACCTACGTCTACCTTGGCTAGGTACCATCAGCGACCGATTTGCTAAGCAAATTTCTTTGTCCGTGCAACGGTGTTGTTTTTTCAACCAGGCCTATGTTGCGGTCCATTTTCAAAGATGTCACCCCCCCCACTATAATAATTCTATTATTTATTTATTTAAATGTAGTTGCAGTGCGCGCTGTGTTGGGCGAACATCGCAAAGATTAGATTTCCGCTTGAAAAAACATGTACCATAAAAGATTCGTTATGCAAATTTTTCACTCTCGGATGTTCTGAATAATACGTATGGTTCTGCGATTTGCGACCACCTTATAAATAACCATGCGTGTGCCACGAATTTCAGTGCTGACATGTTTACGGACTTGAGTAAGTCGAACTCTCCCTATCATTTAAAGAGAGACTAGAGACTATTTTTATTCAGTCTTTGAGATCTTCGCTTTGCAAGCAAAAAGAAAATCTTTTAGGACTTAATTTAGTCTCTATGTGATTTTCCCCCGTTTATTTTTCGTTTTTGTTTCCTCCCCTCGCCATATTCATGAATTTTTTTTTAATCGTGTTTTCCTCGATTTAGCTCTGTTAAGCGAGGAGCGAAACCTGGTTAGCTAATCTTTATTTTCATTTTTTATTCTTTAAATCATTATGTTGATTGGTCTGCATTTAGCCATTATTAAATTCTGTACCCCCCGAAAAATGTTTATATATATATAATATAATATATATATATATATATATATATATAAGTATTAAGTAAAGTTAATATATCGTTAGATTTGGTCTAACTCTATCACAATTTAAACTAAATTAATTTTAACTTTTTACGTTTAAGGTAAACAATTGAGTATTCAGCAAACTTCTTTTTTTTTTATCTCAACCAACGTAATTATAAGTTTAGAATTGACTGATACTAAGAATTATAATTGAAATAGTAAAAAACTTGATTATAACAGTCAAGTGAACTGAATTATGTATGGTTTCAATTCAAATAAATAAATTATTTAATATAACTGTAAAAGTCAATCGTTTTTTTTTTTAGTTTAGTTTAGTTTCGCATATGCAAACATGTATAATAGTTTATAATTATTGATGTTATTTTCATACGTATGCATACATAAATTAGAATTAATAAATTTACTAATTATAAAATAGAAAATTTTGGAAGAATATTCATACATTAATAGAGAATGTTAGTACGAAAAGCTGGGTTTAGTGATTTTATTTTTTAAATTCAAAATTGCGTAATGGATACATATTAAAGGTATTTGCAGCTTCTCTTCTAATTTTCGGATTTTAATCATGTCAAATCACACTTCATTTTCTTTTGACGGATTGATTGTTGCTATTTCTTCTGATGAGTTAAGGGCATAATAGATTCAATGATTGATATAATAATTAAGTGATTGATTTTGCGCTACGAAACAGATACTGTAAAGAATTGTAAATGTCAACTGAATTAAAGGAATAAATTATAAGATGGTCAACATCATGAATTTTGGAATATATTTTTTTGTCACTTATTCACTATATTGCTCTGTAATTACATTGAGATTCCTAAATAAGGATTGGTATATATTATAAGAAAATATATTTCCACAGAAATATATATTATATATATATATATATATATATATATATATATATATATCCATAGAAATATATATATATATGTGTGTGTGTGTGTGTGTGTGTGTGTGTGTGTGTGTGTGTGTGTGTGTGTGCGTATAGTTATAAGATATATATCGCAATTAAGCTACACAGAATATTGCGCATTTCATCCATGCTAGGATTCATCAGGCTTATTATGAATAAGCCTGATGAATTCTAGCGTGGATGAAACGCGGAATATTCTGTGTAGCTTAATTCCCATATATATTTTAGAACTTACTACCTAGCTCTACCTACGTATTGAGCACTGTTGAAGTAAATACTTAAAGTTTACGCATAAATTTATACTTTCGTATATTAATTTATGTGATTAAATGAAGTAGTCATATATATATATATATATATATAAAGGGTGAAAGATTAACAATTGTGAAATTATTAAGCAAGTTTTATAGGGAGAAACATAACAAAATCAAATTAATATGTACGATCGTTTCGGAAATGATATCCCTTTGTTCATTGAATATTTACAAATAAAACCATCCAGAAATAAAATAAAATATTTCTGGGTATCGTCCCTTCGTCAGCATAAATCGGGGGGGGGGGGTTAAGATTGGGAAATATGCCAAATTTTAACTAACTTATTCAATACCTTAAAACCTTTAAACCATGCTATTCGTTGGACGTATACTTTTATTCCATCAACAATCCCGTCGAAATTGAATAGTTTTTACTTTTGGATTTTTTTTTTTTAAACCTAGAATAAATATATAAATAAACCGAACCTTTGATATAGATATAGAGAGGGAAAAGAAAGGGTAAGTGTGAAACATTTCTAGCATTTTAGACACACATTCAAACTGCTGTTTTGCTTTTGTTCTTATTTTTCCATACATGAATGCATAAATAAATAAATAAATAAACAGTATTTTACTAAAGCTACTAAGGATGGGCTTATTGTAAATAATGAATAGATCAATCAATTGATTTGTCATCAAAACACCGAATCCTTAGTGATGCATACTGATGCATTGTAAAGAGATTCATTTAAACTCACGGGCGACATCAAACACGTACGATTCAGCATTGTGCAGTGAACGTTCGCAGCTTGACTCGTGAAGAACAAAGCAAAACCAGCCAGCTCAAGACCTTATGATTGATGATCCGAGCCACACAAAAGGTATGATATGAAACATAATTCTGCATCATCATCACGACCGTAATTCTTTTTTTCTATTAACACCGAACGCTGATATTTAATAGCCCCCCTGAATAGAGAGGGTTTCCACTCATTTCTTTTTTTTCCCCCTCTTTACATTGAAAGGGTAAGATTTTGCTAGCTTATCTGTGAAAATATAAAAAAAAAGTGAAGCATGCATGATCTCCCGTGAGTGCACAGTGAACGGGGCATAAAAAAATGACTACGTTCAGCATTTGCCCCCCCCCGCCTCCCCATTTAAATACAAAAGTCCACAGGGGACGTCAAATCCTGGTGAAAATGAACAAACGGTGCAGTTTTAGGCCTTAACGTATGTAAATTTGAGTTCTACACCATGCAAAAAAAAAAAAAAAGAAATGACTAAGTCTATCATTTGTCCCCCACCCCCATTTAACCCCCAAAATCCCCAAGGCCGTAACATATTTAAATTTGAGTTCAGCACTATGTAAAACTGCTAATAAATAGACATACACAGAAAATTTTGGACAAATATGGTAAAATAGTCCCAAAAATGGAATGTTTTATTAGCCTTAAAAGAGCCCCTGGGGCACACCTAATAGTTATCGCGAAGTATATACAAACAAAATTATATAGAAATCAGTTACAACTTTTCAGAAAGTTTTATAAACATCCAAGTCATCAATTTTTTTTAATAAGCAAAAAAGTGTCGATTTTAGCCATTTGTACCCGAAAAGCACCCTTAGGGAAGCAGCCGGAGTTTTCACGGAAAATCTGTTTTATTACTTTTTTATTCATATCATGTTTAATGTTTGTGCAAAATTTCCAAAAATTCCAAGGCGTAGTTATTGAGAAAAGTGCAGACAGACGAACGGACGAACGGACGAACGGACAAGGTGAATTTATAGATCCACCTTCCTTCTGTCAGGAGACAAAAAAATATTAACAGCAAATATGTCACAGCTTAATTTTTTTAAATTGCATTTTCACCCCGAACAAGGCACAGTGGCACTTTGATGTAGGGGGCTACTATCTGGAACATAAATTGCAGGATACTATGTAGGGAGTTAGGCAGCAAGATGTTTGTTTACATTACACTTGAACTTCTGCATGTCAGTACAGCCGGGGAAGCAGGAACCTTGAAGGGAATTCCAAAGTATAGCAGGGAAAAAATATTAGAGTAGAAGGCTTTCTGGCATCTGGGAAATCTCTACTGTGTAGGGGTGGGATTTTGCTGCTTGTCGGGTGTGTCGGGAGTACTTACGTCAAAGGGTACAAGGGTTTTTAGTTCGTCGGAGCATCCACCATTAAAATACTTGGCAGAGTAATGCAACATTTCGTTGATGGAACAAAGGTTGAAGCCTAGCTGACAGTTGGAGACATATTAGGTTGGCGATTCTCTTTTGAACCCTGTCTAGGAGTGAGAGACTAGTAGCAGATGCACCAGCCCAAATGTGACAACAATATTCCATACATGGACGAATGGTGGCCGTGCAGATACAGGATACTTTCAGGCGTAAATAACTTTCTAGCGCGGTAGAGAGAGCCCACTTTCCTCATAGAAACCACAGCAATTTTAAAATGGCAATTTCATTTTGTTCGTTTAAAAATCTTAACGTGCGGTGTCATTTTAACAATACTTTTTATTATTCAAAACATTACAAAAAATATATCAGGATAGGTAATTCTTTTTTGGCGCGCCAGCACGCCACCTCGCCAAAAGTATGCCAAATTTCATTCCGTCATAAAAACAACTTTCTACAGAAAAAAAACCCCTTATTTTTACATTTTTATCTCGCGAATAAACATAAAATTATATATATTAAAAACCGCGTTTATTATTTTTAAAATCCAACAATAGAGTTGTAGGCAATGTTTTTGATTGTAAAACAAAACTAATTTTTTTATAAATCTCTGTGTGATGTACCACTGAATTATTTTTTCTAAGATATAATTTTTTTTTTTTTACATAGAGGTCACCACTTATCAAGGCCGGAAGCCACTTGGGATTGAATAAAGTTTATTTTTACAAGGATGTTTAGACATTTACCTGGCGAATAATCATAAAAATATATAGGAAAAAAATGCGATTATTATATTTTTTTAAATCAAAATTATACACCGGGTATGAAATTGGCTTCTTTTCTTTTTCTTTTTTTTTTTCTTAACCGAAACTGACTTTGTTTGATAAAATTGTATTTGGCGCACGGATGAATTATTTTTTTAAAGAATAAAATTGAATAACGTTTATTTTTACAAGAATGTTTCGTTAAAAAAAAAAACAAAAAACAACTTCATACCCGGTGCAGGTGCATAATTTTGACTTTTTTTTTTAAATAATAAACGCGTTTTTTCATATATATTTTTATGCTTAACGTTAGGTAAATGTCTAAGTATTCTCGTAAAAATAAACTTTATTCAATTTTATTCTTTAGAAAAAAATAATTCAGTGGTGGTACGCCACACAGAAATTTATCAAAAAAATTAGTTTTGTTTTACAATCGAAAACAATTGACTTCAACTCCGTTGTTGGATTTTAAAAATAATAAACGTTGTTTTTAATATATAATTTTATGTTTATTCGCGAGATAAAAATGTCAAATATGTGTTTTTTTTTTCTGTAGAAAGTTGTTTAATGACGGAATGAAATTTAGCGCGTGGCGTACGTTTTGGCGTGCTGGCTTGCCAAAAAAAGAATTACCGTAGATTTTCTGCATAATAATGTTTTTTTTTTTGTTTTTTTTTTGTTTTTTTGACAAGTAAAAATCGTTTTGGTGCAAAAAAAAAAAAAAAGAAAAAAAATTAAAAGCAGTAGCCGTCAGGGATTAAATATTTGAATTAAGTTTCAGGACTTAAAAAATAAATTGAATTTAGGTAAATGTGGCAGCGGTAAAAATTTTTTTAGACTTGTTTTCAGATTATTATGCATAAAAAAAACTAAATGACTATAAATATGCTTTAAAAAATATAATGCGGTCTGTAGTCTCGTTTTTGAACTTAATAAACGCTTTAAAATGAGTGAAACCACGGGTTTGTGTTACCATACACATAGATTCGAAAAAGTGGTTAAAAAACAAATATATAACGAATAAATGTTATCAAAGGCAAAATAAATTACGCTTCTACTTATCTGCAAACGTTTTCAGTGGTTTACTCACTTTAAAACGTATAATCGGTTCTAAAATCATACAGTGTTTATTGGTATATTTGAAAAAGCTAAATGGCGGTGTGCTCGCTGTTGAATACGGTAAGTTTGGGAAAATGAGTTCAAACTAAAATCTTACACAAAATAGTGTTAGAAACCCACGAAATATATGTCCGCTTATGTCACGTTAACATATATTGATTCAGTTTCTAACAGTATTTTGTATAATTATTTAGTTTGAACTCTTTTTCTCAAACTTATCGTATTCAACAGCAAGCATGCCGCCATTTTACTTAGCCAGTTAGATAGAAAACAAATAAAGAAAATCGATTTTATTTTTTAAAACAGCAGTAAACTAGTAAAAAATATTTTTAAAAACATTATAGGTATAGTATCTTTTAAAAACAATATACCCTTCAAGAACGGTGATAAAATGTGTTTTCAATCGATATTTATTCAATAATGAACGAGTTTCCCTACCTAGCAAAAATGGATTAGTCTTGTACGAGTTTTCCGGGGTCGTGTTTTCTGAGCACCAGTGAAACACACTTTAAAAGAAATTTAAACACAAATAAATTTATTCAGGTATGTCTGACCTTTGGTAGCATTTATTTGTTGAGTAATTATTTTTTATTTCTTTTCTTTTTCTGTTAATTACAGTAATAAATGTCCCAATCCAATTCTTCTTTCTGGGGTACGCGTCTAAGTAAATGTAGATGTAATTTCCTTTTTAATTAAGAAAATATTAGAGAATGTTTTTTCTTTATGTCATCCAAGATTTTGATGAACTCAACGGAGATTTTCATCTATATTTTTCACTTGCATCCAAAGTGCCATAAACTTTAATTATTGCAGAAAAGGCCGACGGGAGACGCCGACAATGTACAGCTGGCGCCAATGAAATAAAAAAAAAAAGAGACCTTCCAGAGGATTTAAAATTTAATAATCAAGTGAATTCCCTCGGGTGGGGGTGTATAGTCATTTGGCGAATAGATGCTAAAAATTTGGAAAAGGAATATGCAAGTTATCTCTCGATAAATGACCAATAAGTAAAGACGGCTACTGCTTTTAATTTTTTTCTTTTTTTTTGCACCAAAACGATTTTTACTTGTCAAAAAAAAAAAAAAAAAAAAAAAAAAAAAAAAAAACGTTATTATGCAGAAAATTTACGGTAATTCTTTTTTTGGCAAGCCAGCACGCCAAAACGTACGCCACGCGCTAAATTTCATTCCGTCATTAAACACTGCGAATCAATGTTCAATCTGCAAATGAGATTTATAACCCATTCCGTGGCTCTTCTCAGTCTTATGTTGTAAATAAACAAATTCTAATAATAAAAAACAAAACAACTTGCGCTTGTTTCATTTTTTATTGTAAAAAAAAAAAAAAAAAAAAAAAAAAAAAAAAAAAAAAAAAAAAAAGAATCGGGTTGGAATCGAAAATTAGGTTATAATTTTTCTGATTCCGATACCGATATCCCACTCGAATATATATATATATATATATATATATATATATATATAAAATGTAAAAATTAAGGAACAAGTGAAAAATAAAAAACGCAAAATCGTAGGGGCAGCATTGTTCAGGTCCACCATTTTCTTTTTTTTTTTTTGCAATCTGAAATTTATGCCTGTAACTGATGATATTCACCGGAAAGTAAAGTACGAAAAACTGAAAAGGTGAAATCTAAAGGCTAGGGTCAGCATTGTTCAGGTTCCCCAAACCATGTTAGGGTGTACCTGAACAATTAGACCCCCCCCCCTGCCATTACCAAAGTTGACCTTGTCTTTTATCAACTGTTTGTAAGGATTATTATCGATTGGACCCTCGGCTACCAGGAGAGGCTGCCCATTAAACGATTCGGAAAGGGGGTTTCCATTTCATATGCAACGTTATAGAAAATATGAAAAAAGCTATATTTTTGAAGATTTCGAATATGGTAGCTTAATGTCCAAGTAGTATTAATCTGCAGAATTAGTAGAAAAAAGCCGAAAAAATAAAAATATGTTGGGGTGGGCATGTGTTAGGGTGCATCCATGTTTGTATTACGGAATGTGTTATATTAAAAAAAAAAAAACACAAGAAAACGAACGGATGGGGTGTGAAGTGTTTTCAATGGGATAAAAACACGAGCGAAAGGTTTAAATGGAAGGAAACTGTTTTGTTGTGGTCTTGGATGACGACGGTAAGTGTTGTAGTGGATAGTGTGTTTTGAAGGTTCTAAAAGAAAGCATAGTGTTAAAACTTTCGAAAGACAGTATGTAAACTGAAATAAAAAAAAAATACAGGGAACGAATACCAGTTTTTATTAAAAAGTGTGTTCATTGATAAAAAAAAAAAAACTCGAATGCAAGTACTGTGTAATTTTGTTTTTGTTGTTTTGACGACAACAACGAAAGATATTCTTATAGTGTGTGTTTTAGACTTTGTAAAAGGAAGCAAGTAAACTGATTATTGAACGTTCGTTTAATGATTTCCTCCCTCTTGTATTTTTCGATATATGACTGAAATGACCTATGCATTAACGCGGGGCTAAATAATATTTCTCTTAGTGACACCATATTTTAATGTTAGTAACCGTTCGTTTATAAATGAAGAACTGAATTTCGGAATATGAAAAATATCGGAGCTCAGCCAATTAGAATGGATGGACTTTGAAGAAGGGGGCTTTATTATTTATGAAACGGAAATTGGAAAGATTATATTACATCTATGTATGTATGAGCCAGTTACGGTCGGTGTAATCACAGAATCTGTGGAACATGTAGAATTCCTCCCAGTGACTACTAGTAGCAGTGATAAGACTAAATATTTAGAGAGAAAAATAGGGACTCCTTCCTCTAACGATGTTATTGAGTCTGAAATGGTGTTCGAAAATACATGAGACAGCAGCTATTAGTCTATCTGTATTGAATTTTTATGTGGCATCTGTTGTTGCAAATCTACAATACTTTTGTCCAGAGTGGAATTCCTGCGGCTTCTTTATTAATATAGAAGAGGATATCCATATATATATATATATATATATATATATATATATATATAGTGCCCCGCAAAAGTTTACAATACACATTTGAAACTGTCAGTTTTTATATTTCTAGCTTCCAAATGGTAATGAAACTTTTTATAAACATAAAAAATGTATTGAAACTAAGATAGGAACAGTGGGAAAAATAAAAAATAATTTAAAACAACACAAAAAGAAAACTCAATAATTAGCAACGCAAAAGTTTACAACACATTTACAAAATTTTAGTATTTTGAAGCATAACCATTATTGTTGATTACAGCATGCAGACGTTTGAGTAATCTCCTATAAACTTCTTACATGCGTCTTGTGTTATTTTATTCCATTCTTCCACACAAATTCTCTCCAATTCTCGCCGATTCGAATGTTCTCTTCTATGGGCCCGTAATTTCAATTCTACCCATAAATTCTCTATAGGGTTGAGATCGGGAGATTGACTATGCCACTTTAAAACATTCACTTTATTTGAATTGAACCAATTGTGTGTGAGTTTCGTTGGGTTTTTTTGAATCGTTATCCTGTTGAAAGATTCAGTCAGATTTCAATTTGAGCAACTTCAGTTTCTTTTAGGTTTTTCTCCACGATACTCCTATAAAGTGCTCCATTTATTTTTATTATTATTATTTCCACTTTTCCTACACCTCCTGCACTAAAACAACTCCAGATCATAATGGATCCTCCTCCAAATTTTACTGTTGGAATGGTGTTTTTGATTAGTATTCAATACCTTTTTTCTTCAAACTTTCAGTGTTTTTGTCTCATCTGACCAAAGCACGTTATGCCCAAACTCTAGAGGCTTGCTTGCTTGCATATTCATTTGCAAAATCAAGCCTAGCATGAACACGCTTTGGCTTAAGAAGGGGAGTTTTCCTTGCTGATCTAGAGAAGATGTCTTTAAGGTGAAGGGTTTTACTGATTGTGTCCTTGCTAACTTTAATTTCACTGTTTTCTAAGTCCTTCTACAGCTCTCCAAGAGTAATTCTAGGCGATTTCGTAACCTTCCTTGTTAATAACCTTTCAGCACGTTTGGTTATTTTTCGAGGACGACCTGATCTAGCCAAAGGAAGGGTTGATTTATGAGACTTCCAGTACGGAATTATTGTTTGAACAGAATTTAATGGAACCAGCAACTGTTTGGATATTGTTCTATATCCCACTCCACGTTAATGAAGACTTACAATTCGTTTTCTGAGCTCTTGACCAATCTGCTTATTCTTTCCCATGATGTGGTTGCTTACAATACGGTTATTAGATAAAGAATGACGCAATAATTTTACTAATTGATTATTTCGATGTCTATTTGTTGTGGGGCTCAGCTGGGTCCACAAAAACGACACGGGAAAACACGTAGTAGGTTGTTTACAAGTGTATTGAGGAAAGGTACAAGGATATAGAGAAAGATGAAGAGAATAGTAGTAGTTGCAGGTATCAGTAAGATCTCCCTCCTCGAAGTACAATATCCGGTGAGATCTCGCTCCACCGTACCAACCTTAGAAGCTGATTATATAGGATTTGGACAAGTCTATTATGGGGTGAGATTCGGTCTCACAACACTATTGCATATTGCATATTCCTGAAAATTCTAGACGCTTCTAAGCATTTTACTATGATAAACCGTCATAAAATTATTGTAAAATCTAATGAATGTTGTAACCTTTTGCGTTGATAATCATTGAGTTTTCTCTTCGCGTTGCGTTAAATTGTTATTTTTTATTTTTCCAACTGTTCCTATCTTAGTTTCAATTCATTTTCTATATTTATAAAAAGTCCCATTACCATTTGGAAACTAGAAATCACCTAGATTAGTACAGGGGGGTCTCACTAACAACCCAGTAGGATTTATTTTTTGTTTTTGATATGAACACTTTTAATTAGTTTTCCCCTCTCCACGAGCAATCCTTTTCTTAATTCAAAAACTTTTTTATTTACCAATGAAATTGAACTTTACTTTTTCACACATGCACACACACACACACACACACACACACACACACACACACACACACACACAAAATTAATATATTAAAAAAAAAAAATGCATACACAAACACACAGACAACTGTTTATAAATTGTAAATATGGTTTTGATTCTTAAACGCTGGGGATTTATTAGTTAGTTTAAGATCCATAGAGTGAATGAGGTATTTTGGTAAATGTTGCCAGTCAAGAGTAAGACTCCAAAGTCTACATTTATTACTTTTTAATCACTTTAGTCACAAAGACCCTGAACCCTTCCCCTCCCCAATTTCTTGTAGGGCCTTGTGCCTAATTTTGTTGTTTGAAAATGTTTTTTTTTTTTTACTTAATTGTATTTACAAAATTTTAAAAGCAATAAAATATATAAACAAGATCAAAGTGTAGTATCTGTTCTTCAGATGCTGCACTTCTATTTCTTGTTCTCTTTCGGTGGAGGAGAAATCCTTCAACGCTGAGACAATTTTTATTTTTGTACCTTTTCTCCACGTTAAAAAACGACGCTGGTGTCTAACTCTGTCCCGTGGGGAGGCATAGTAAATAGGTACAAATGTGTATTGTAAACTGTTGCGGGAGACCATAATATATATATATATATTAGCAGGCCACTCGGTATTGCCTGGTCGTAAAATACTCTTAACTGTGATATTTTGATTAATGCAGATTTCGTATTTATTATAATATTATATTGGACCCAATATAAAGTAATGATTTAAAAAGTTAAAAAAAAAAATGACCTGTGCGCTGCGCTACCACCGAAAATCGAAACCAAAACGTTTAGCTTACGATTTTTTTTCTTTTTTTCTGAACTATGAAGACATGTTTGCTGTAAAGCTAAGAATTAAAACATGAACCAATAGTTATTATGTTGCGAATGTATATTCGTAATGCCGTCGTTTAACCGTTAGCTGCCAAATTCTATTTTTTTTTAATTTTCACATTTTTGCAGCGATTTTTCCCGACTAAAATCCAAAAATGAAGTGTCGTATGGGTTCAGATACCCTCCATATTAAGTTTCATGCCCGTAAACCAAAAACTCTAAGAGGAGTTTGGTAGGCAAAAGTTTTTAAACAAATATATATATATATATACGCATACATAAATATATATATAGAAAGAGTTTTGTGTTTATTATAACCTTTTTACGCAAATATTATGCAAGAATAAACCATGTAGAATATCTGCATTAATATTAGGTTGGTGCAAAAACAATATCGTTTTCTCACATGTTACTTTTGTATGTGATTTCTGAATTAATTCATTGATATATATATATAGCCATGTTATATATCATTTTGAAGCGCGTTTTTCGTTCTATCGAATCGTGCCATTCGTTACCGTTCTCAATCTCTCCATTCATTTTTACAGCCTTTTCTACAGCATGGAAAAAATTAAAATCCGCACGATTTTCTTGTTCCAGTTCAAACTAGGCTGAAAAGCTGCCGGGACAACTCGTGATATCAATGATGCGTTTGGCCCAGGAACCACTAACAAACGCGTGACACGATGGTGATTCAAGAAATTTAGCAATGGTGACGAGAGCCTCGAAGCTGAAGACGTTCACGGCCGGCAGAATTAATAAGGAACATTTGAAAGCCTTAATTAAAGTCGACCCTCGCAAAACCACACGAGAAGTTGCTGTTGAACTCGAGATCGATCACTCAACAGTTTAATTTTATTGTAACCTGATGCATGCGAATTATAAAATAGACGAAGAATAATAAGAAATATCATACAGAAACACATTTCAACCACCGAAAAAACTCTAAAATTGGATTAATTATTTATTACAAAAAATTAAAAACAAGTCAATTACTAATAAACTATAAATCTACATCCGATGACAGTTTACTCAAAACTAGAAATGCCGTGTACGTTTTTAAATACCCTGTAGGAGAATGTGTCTCTAAAAATAACACGTACATCGGCATGATTAAAATCAGTATTTCTTGCCGACTAAAAGGCTACCTATCTTCTCTGAATAGCTCCATTTACCAACACCTTACAGCATATGGCACCCCAAACCTAAATTTAGGAATATACTAATTAAAAACACGGCCATTTTAGCTGTTTCACCCTGTGATCTGCGCCTCCCAATTATTGAAGCCCTACTAATCCATATGAAAAAAAAAAACGACTATCAATCAGGCTCTATATGAAGGGGAAGGCACGCTTAAGTCCTTTTAACGATTTTAAACGATTTTAATTATCTTTTCAATAAATTCACCAACGCAATTTTTAATTCATCACTCACCTGAGGACGACTTACGGAAGTCAAAAAATGTTCACGACTACGACAAATTTATTTTTACACTCGAACAGAACGTTCGAACATTCTCCCGCCAAAAAGAAAAAATGGATTGTAAGAGAAATAAACAGGAATTGTCCCTGCTCTTCAACGAAACATGCATTAGAGAAAAGATGCTGCCCAAGTATATATATATATATATGTGTGTGTGTGTGTGTGTGTGTGTGTGTGTGTGTGTGTGTGTGTGTGTGTAAAAGAACAAACTTAAGAACTATAAATTATAATTTACAAGAATTGGCAGGAAACTCATAAATCCTTAATTCTTTTATAATAAGCTTTATTTTCTATATTTGTTGTATTGAGTTTTTTTTTAACTGGTTAGGTAAGTTACTAGTAATGATAATCACCGTATATAATATTTTGATTGCAGAAATTCCCCTCTGGACCAAACTAATGTGGGTTTGCAACAATAGATTCCACATGCAAATTTATTATGTCTAGACTATTAGCCACTATCTTATGTAACTTTAGAACGACATTTTAGACACAGTTGTTATAATAAAATCCTACGTTTCATTCTATGAGCAACACCATCACAATCACAGCATCTTTAGAAGTAGTTCCTATTTTTCCCCTAAATAGCCGTTTTCCCACTGCCCCAGTCAAGATCGAGAGGAAATATACACATTCTACAGATATTGTGCTTGCACTCTTTGCAACTGGATCATAAATTCATATACATAACGTAATCTTTCCATTTTCTAATTCAAAAATAATAAATTCTCCCTTCTCAAATTCCGCCCTTCTCATTGGTTGAGAGCTAACAATTCGATTATTCCAGAATCTACCTCTTAATACATAAACGGAAGCTCCAAAACTTTTCAAATATGGCGACATTCTCTACAGAGACAATCGTTGAAAAAAAAAAACAAATACAAACATAATAACCGCTTATAAACATAAATTTAATACTGATAACCTTGCACTTACCTATGCACACATTAATAACAAGCCACTATCCACCTAAAAAACAAACCCTGAAAAAAATATGTAAGGGTACCATTATTTTTTTTTTTTTGTTTCAGGATGCTATTTTTTTTTCCTTTTACATTGTTTTATAACGCGGTGGGTTTTTTTTTTCTTTCTTATACTTTTGTTTTACATTTACTTTTAATGTGGGCGATTTAAATTACTTACATATTTTCCTACAATTAGCTAGATTTCAATCATGTTGTCATCTATCTAGGCTTTCAACTATCAGAGAAAGATAGAGCGAGAGAGAGAGAGAGAGGAGGGGAGAAAGAGAGGAGGGGAGAGAGAAGGAAAGGAAATAAAATTTAGTGTAGATATTATTCGCCATGAAATGTTTTTTTCTTCGACATGAAAAGAAATATAAAAAGTGAGCGAGAGAGAGAAAGTTGGGAAGAATATATACAGAGAGAGAGAGAGAGAGAGAGAGAGAGAGAGAGAGAGAGAGAGAGAGAGAGAGGATGTGTGTGAGAGAGAGAGGGAGAGAGAGAGAAAATAAAAACTAGTGTAGATATTTACCGTGTAATGTTCTTTTTATGCCGAAGAACAAACAATAAACATTTCACGGCATAAACATTATCTACAAAATTTTTTATTTCCTCTCTCCCCCATTCTCCCTCTATTTCTCTCCCTCTTTGTATATATTCTTCCCAACTCTCTCTCTCTCTCTTTCTCTTTTACTCGCTTGCTCGCTCTATCTCTTTCTCTCTATCTCACTTGCTTTTTACATTTCTTTTTATGCCGAAGAAAAAAATATTTAACGGCGAACAATAGATACACCATTTTTATTCCCCCTCCCCTCTCTCTCTTTCTTTCTTTCTCTCTCTCTCTCTCTCTCTCTCTCTCTGTATATATTCTTCTTAACTCTCTCTACCTCTCTCTCTTGCTCGCTTTTTAGATTTTTTTCCTGCTGAAATGAAAAATAAACATTCTATGACGTAAACGTTATCTACACCAGTTTTCATTCCCCCCTCTCTCTCTCTCTCCCTCTCTCCCTCCCTCTCTCTCTCTCCTCTCTCTCTCTGTCCCTCTCTCTCTCCTCTCTCTCTCTCTCTCTCTTTCTCCGTCTCTTGGTTTCGCTTTTTAGATTTCTATCTCTGCTGAAATAAAAAAAAAACTATTTTACGTGTCAACACTATCTACAACAGTTTTAATTTCCCCCTCTCTCTATTATATGACGTCAAAGTTATCTACACCAGTTTTCATTTCCTCTCTCTCTCTCTCTCTCTCTCTCTCTCTCTCTCTCTCTCTCTCTCTCTCTATCTATCTATCTATCTATCTATCTCGCTTGCTCGCTTTTTACATTTCTTTTTCTGTGAAATAAAAAACAAACATTTTACAGCGTCAACATTATCTACAACAGTTTTTATCTCCTGTCTCTCCCCCCCCTCTCTCGCTCTCTCTCTCTTTCTCTCTCTTTATATTTCTTTTTCTTTCTCTCCCTCCTGTATATATTCTTCTCAACTCTACTTCTCTCTCTCTCTCTCTCTCTCTCTCACACACTCTCTTACTCGCTCTTCTCTCACTCCGATTATTATTTCTCTTGCAAGTTTCTGTGTCCATGTGTTTGTTTACCATGCGGATCATTACGATAAACTGCTATCACAAAAGCAAAAAAAAAATTCATTTACCTACTTTTCATTCCGCTTTTACTTACGTATTCACAGATTGTTGTGAAACAACTTTAGGAAATGAGGATAACAGTGCGCAAATAAATAAATACATAAACTATTTTCTACATGTTGTGGAGAATCACCCTCCAAATAGACTGTTCTATCCATTATATAAACCATAGCCTTTTGATCCCAGGGGTGGATTAAACACCAGAGCGACCCTTGCCTGCTCGTTGACGTTTACTACTCTTTTCAGTTGTAACGTTTTTACGTTGTTGTTCCAGTAATACATTGTTTAAACTGTATTCCGTTGTTCTGTTTTCTTTGTGGCTTATTGCAAGTCATAACACTGGCCACATTGGATTCGGAGAACGTACTCACATTTAAAAACAGTGTTCTAAAAAATTAAACACTGACGACATTGGATTCAAGGAGCATACTAAAATCGAAACCAGTAACGACATTGAAAAAAAAATACTCGCGTTGAAATAGTATTCTAAAAATACTAACGACGTCAGACTCAAATATTATCAAGCCTAAGTAAGTGTCTAACATAACACTTGCAACTGAATGGTTCACGGTAACTAAAAAAAAAAAAAAAAAACGCAGATCATTACGGAAAAAAAGAGTTGAAAAGAAAATTCGTCACGATTTTCAAAGATAGCGCTGTACTTTTGCAAAAAGAAAAAGGTTCGTCGAGACTTAGAAAGGTATTTTTTTATACTTTTGGAAAAAGAATTCATCACTTGTGGTTTTCGCTGCTAAAATCGGGTGTTATTTTTTTCTCTGGAGAAAAATATACACTTAATTTTTTTTCTTTAGACAATGAACTTTTTATATATTTTTTTCTGCTCGTTTTATTGTCTGGAGGAAGAAATAAGAAAGAATAAAACGGTTTTGTAAAATTCAGCAAACATTTTGCAATTGCTAATGCTGACAAAGCAAAATAGACGAATTGAAAGTAGCGTTAGAACATTTGACCAAGTTACATATTGATGCCGCAAAGCATCAGTCACAATCCGGAAAACACTGGACAACGTCAAATTCGATTCGAGGAACAGCAAAAGGAATTGCAAAAACAGTTAGCCGAACGTAAATTAGAAGTTAAAAAACAGTTAGCCGAACGTAAATTACGAACAGAGGAATTGTTTACAGAAATTGTTAAGAATAATGCGAATGCGGAAAGCAATTCAGCATTTTCTCAGAATACAATATGGACCGCGATAGACAATTTTAAATACGAGGAAGAGGGAAAATCATTCGCAGTGTATTTTCGGCGTTATGAAGATTTTTTTAATATTGACTGCAGCAACTGGTCTGATCAAAAGAAAACCAGACTTCTGCTACGAAAATTGGAAACGGCTGAGCATGATAAATTCATGGATTACATCTTGCCTCGGAAAACAGCAGATTTATCATTCAATGAGACGGTAAATTTGTTAACAGAACTTTTCTCGCCGAAAACGTCTCTTTTCCATAAGCGTTGAAGATGTTTGAATGTGTTAAAAGACGATAATGACGATTTTGCCACCTACGCAGCTGTAGTAAACAAACACTGTGATGACTTAAAGTTGTCTGAACTAACAGCAGACAATTTTAAATGTCTTGTGTTTGCGCAAGGGTTAATCTCGGGAAAAGATGCGGAAATCAGGTGCAGAGTCCTTACAAAATTAGAAAATGAACCGAACTTAACACTTCAAAAATTGACTGAGGATTGTCAAAAAGTAGAAATTATAAAAAAAAGATGCAAGAAATATCGAAGCAGGTATCGCGAATATAAAATAAAAGTAACTAAGAAAAAGCTATCGAAATGGAAATGGCACATAGACACTAACCACCGAAACTCAGAAAAACTAAAAGCACCGAGCGCTTGTTTCAGATGTGGTGGAATACATTGGGTAAGGGATTGCCAATTTTTAACAAAAAGATGCCATTTATGCAATAAGATCGGTCATAAAAGTTCGCACTGTAGGAAAACTCAGAATAAAAGCCATGTACGTCAAACCAGAACTAAGGACATCGTAGATGAAAATCTACGCAAATATGTAATGGTTAACATTTTCGGCAAGGCTATTAAATTCCAATTAGACAGTGGATCGTATCTTTCAATAATAAATCTCAAAACGTGGAAAATATTACGAAAGCTGACTATGTTAAAAACTATCAGAATGACGACAGCCGTTAATGGTACAAAAATTCATTTTGAAGGTGAATTGATTACAAACGTCACTTTACGGGGGAAAACAAACAAACTAAGATTGTATGTGCTAAAAGATAGTGAGAACCTGTTCGTTTCTGATAGCATGGGCGAGTTTCATCTCTGGGATATTCCTATATCCACATTCTGCAAGAAAAT
This sequence comes from Euprymna scolopes, assembly GCF_053919585.1. Classification (NCBI taxonomy): domain Eukaryota; kingdom Metazoa; phylum Mollusca; class Cephalopoda; order Sepiida; family Sepiolidae; genus Euprymna; species Euprymna scolopes. The sequence continues at coordinate 29,143,456 of NC_136502.1, forward strand.
AGATACCCGCCCAGCAGAAACGGAGAAACTTATAGCTTGTTTTAAAAAAGAATTCACAAACGTATTTACTCCTGGCCTGGGGAGATGTACAAAAATGACCGCAGATTTTAAGTTGAAACCTGGCACACAACCGGTATTTAAAAAGAAACGTAATGTCCCGTCCGCTTCCCTGAACGAAATAAATCAGGAACTAGACAGATTAGAAAGCATCGGCATACTTGCTAAAATTGAATATAGTGAGTGGGCTGTAAAGAAAAGGTCCGGGAAAATTCGCGTTTGCGCCGACTTCGCGACCAGACTCAACGGGTCCTTAGAAGATTTTCACTATTCATTACCTAGTCCAGAAGAAGTGTTCACGAAATTAAATGGTGGCAAGTTTTTTTCTAAGATCGACCTAAGCGACGCTTACCTACAGATTCCGGTAAACGAAAAAAGCGCAAACCTCATCTGTATTAACACTCATCGGGGTGTTTACAGATACGAAAGACTTGCGTTTGGTATCAAGGTGGCACACGCAATATTCCAGCAAGTAATAGATACTATGCTGTCCAGCTTAGACACCGCAATCGCATATCTTTATGACATTATCATAGCGAGCAAAAGCAGGGAGGAACATGGAAAACATATCAGACAATTATTCAGTCGAATACAAGATTATGGATTTAAGATCAAAGCAGATAAATGCGAGTTCTTTTTACAAACAATTAAATACCTGGGTCAAATAATCGATAAAGACGGCAGACGCTGAGACCCAGATAGGGCGACCGTTATTAAAGAAATGCCGGCATAAGTAAACATAACTCAATTGCAGAGTTTTTTAGGTTTGGCAAATTATTACCAGGGGTTCATCCTAAATATGCACAAATTGCGCGCACCACTTAACGAATTGCTGAAAAAGGATAAGGCTTGGGTGTGGACAGAGGATTGCCAGACATCATTCCAAGAAATAAAAAGAATCCTGACTTCAAAACTATTCCTAGCACATTTCAACCCGCAGATGGACATAATAGTTGCTAGCGACGCTAGTAAATATGGCGACAGGGCGTGCATGCTACATCGAATGCCGGATGGCTCGAAACAGCCTATTGCTTTCGCATCACGGACTCTCTTGCCAGCGGAAAAGAATTATTTTCAGATCGAGAAAGAGGCCCTAGGAATTATATTTGCAGTTTCAAAATTCCACCGGTTCTTGTACGGAAGACATTTTTTCTACAAACCAACCATAAGCCGTTGATATCCATTTTTGGATAAAAAAAAAAGGACTTCCAAAATTCACTGCGAACCAACTATTAAGATGGGGAACTATTCTGCTGAACTATAATTTTACAATTCAATTTCTCCCCTCAAAACAACTAGCCCATGCAGACGGTCTATCGAGACTGATTCCTGCTAAAATGGAACCTCTTGAAGATTCAGTAATCGCAGCACTACGTATTAATAGTGATGTAACAACCATGATAAACAATATTATCCGCGAACTGCCGGTCACACTTCAGGAAATTAAGTCAGAATCCCTAAATGACAATTTCATTCAAACCACGAAGCAGAAATTAGCACTGGGTGACACCAGTCCAGACATTTTTTTTCTGGTTGCGACGGAATACTGTTTTACGGTGAAAGGGTTGTCATCCCCCAAACCTTTCAAAAAAGAATTCTCAGGGTTTTCACATGGGGCATCTAGGAATAAATAGAATGAAAAGCTTAATGAGAAGTTTTGTTTATTGGCCAGCTATGGACCAAGATATTACCGACATGATGAACAGATGCAAAGCCTGTGCTTTGGCTGCAAAAGCACCACCGATAACATATAAACCTTGGCCTAAGGCTGAACAACCATGGTTGAGGATCCACATCGATTATGCGGGACCTGTGGAGGATTTTTACTACCTGATAGTAGTTGACTCTTACTCTAAATGGCCAGAGGTACTAAGATGCAAAAAAACAATCACGGCAACAACGACAAATTTTTTATTGGAATTGTTTGCTAGGTTTGGGGTTGTAGACTGTCTGGTTAGCGACAACGTTACACAGTTCACCTCGACAGAGTTCAGAGAATTCTGCGAGTCGTATCAAGTCAAGCATATTACATCCCAGTACAACGCCAAAGCAATGGCCAGGCCGAACACTTCATCGATACGCTTCCGGTACACCGACAGAAAAGGCCCTTCAGCAATTTCTGCAGGTTTACAGAATCACGAGAAATCCGAACAAACCAGATGCGGGATCCCCAGCAGAAATCATGTTTGGACGGAAAATAAAACTGCTACCCAAACACATAGTACACAACAGAACCTCTACAATGCCAACGAAACGGTTTAACAGCGGAGATAACGTGTATTCTAGAGATTTTAGAAATAATGTTTCTTTTTGGGAACAGAGCACGATCTTACAAAGAATCGGCCATGTTACATACATCATTCCGGGCCCGAAGTTTCAACATAAGAGGCACCTGAACCAAATCAGGAAACGCTTCTACAAGGATCAAGAAGAACCACCGCAGGACGGCAGTGAGGCGATTGAAACTGTGTGTGACTGTTTTGACATAGACCCTCCAAAAGAGATGTCAGAACTGAGACGCTCCGGCAGAAAGAGGAAGCGCACAGACCCCTTGGTGGTCTGCCCCAAAAAGAAGAAATACTGATTTTCACAACCGCGGAAATCAGTTTGGGAGGGAGGTGTTGTGGGGAATCACCCTCCAAATGGACTGTTCTATCCGTTATATAAACTATAGACCTTTTGATCGCAGGTGCGGATTAAACACCAGAGCGACCCTCGCCTGCTCGGTGACGTTTACTACTCTTTTTAGTTGTAACCTTTTTACGTTGTTGTTCCAGTAATACATTGTTTAAACTCTATTCCGTTGTTCTATTTTCTTTGTGGCTTATCGCAAGCCATAACACTTTATTAATTAACTGAAGGATATTTTTCTATAATGAAAACAAAACAACAACTAACTTTTTCTTTGAAAAAAAAAACCCAATTTTGTGGCTTTTTTTATGGGGGTTGGGTTCCATTTACACAAACTGAGCCACAATAACGCGTGGCCTGGTACGACTAACACTACCACCACCACCACCACCACCAACAACAACAACAACAACAACAACAATAATAATAATAATAATAATAATAATAATAATAATAATAATAATAATAATAATCTCTGTCTATTAGAAGGGATCTACAAAAGAGTCTCCTATCTGATAGGTCGTGTCACCAAGCTCCAACCGCAGATTGCCATGAAAAATAACATCCTACCTGAGAACTCATCCTTCAAACTCCTTAGCTTTGTATTCCTATCTTTCATTTTTTTTTTTTTTTTTTTTTTGGTCTTTTCACCTTTCGGTCTATGTTCATCGTTCTACTCCCCTCACTCTATATGTATATGTATCATATCTTTCCCTCTCTTCTCTTTTTCGTCTCTCGTTTTTTTTTTCTTTTCTTTTCTTTTTTTGTCTTTCATCTCTTCTATCTTTTCCGCTTTCTGTCTATTTCTCCTTATCTCTCTACCTCTATATGTATAATTTCTCTGTCTTTCTTTTTATCTCTTTCTCTCTCTCTCGCACACACCCTTTCTCTCTCTCTCTCTCTCTTTCTATTGTCGTGAGAACAGTAACACAGGTGACGATAGATAATCACCAATTGTTTAGCGTACCATGATGCTTTCAAGCAACTACAATAACAAAACGAATAGAAATAGGCGTGATGAACGTGAAAACATCAAAGGAAGATGAACTCGTGTGTACAATAAAGATAAGTATGTTTTCATTTCAGTAGAAATATAATACTGTCTCTAAGAAAAAAATGCCGGGAATTGATGATGATGATGATGATGATGATGATGATGATGATGATGTAGCAGCAGTAGTAGTAGTAGTAGTAGTAGTAGTAGTAGTAGTTGATTTGGATGCATCAGGAAGATCCAACGTGGAGGTCCATTTCTCTCAGATGGCTAGGACGAGGTCAAGATTTACTGAGGGTTCCGGAGGTAGTGATTGAGCTGGAGAGCGATAGATACGGAGACAATAGTAGATGACATGCTCCGTGGTCTCCTCCCCTACATCGCTCTTTCTACAGATGTTGTCAACCGCCTGGTTGATTTCAGTGGTCCAGTACTTCAATTTCGGGTGGTGAGTACTTCGCAAACCGCTCCGTGTCACCTGTTCCTTTCTGCTTAGCTCTGTCTCTCCCAAACAGTTAAGCTTCTCTTTTCGTTCGTTCAGTGTAGATAGATTTGATTCTATTGTGAGACACCGGATCGCCTCTAATCGTTCCTCTTATGGCCCATTCATAATATAGTATAGAGAGATTTCAGCCTGGTTTGTGGCAAACGTTTCTTTGGCTTGGATATCATCAAAAAGATAACTGCTGCTGCTGCTGCTGCTGCTGCTGCTGCTGCTGATGATGATGATGATGATGATGATTGGCAGGAATGAAATGTGATTATTTATAAGAACGGTTTATGATATTGTATTTGAAGACGATCATGCCATAACCTGCAGAAAAGTAGTCTTGTGTTAATTTGTTCAACAAGTTCTTGGAAAGAAACTCTGTTCATGGAAATTCCATTTGATACTAGATTCGTGGAGAAAGAACGGAAAGTTTTCTTTAGACTTGTGGGAATAAGACGAGTTCTTGATGTGAATATATTACGAGGAGTGGCCAGAAATCGAAGCTCAGTCGAACACCTTCCATGGAAATGATGATAAGGTGAAGAAAGACTAGCAACGTCTCTTCTGTGAAAATGGGAGTGTGGAGGACAGAAGAGATGATCCCCACTAGATTGCAAAGTTGATTTTGTGCTGTATCGAAGTACAGACAAGTGCTCTGAGTAGCATCTCTTGAGATGTGTCATCAGTACATCATCTTGGGACATGAGATGATGCGGAGTAAGATGATGCAGAAGAGTCAGTTGTTGTAGCAGAAATGTTGAAAGCTGCAGGTGAAACAGGTATTTTTAAATGATCAAATCATAGAAGAAGGTATTGGTCAGATGTAACGTAGTACACACGTGTAAACATGTAGGGACTCAACACGTTGTAGACTCTGTCGCAAAGAAGACAAAGACAAGGAATAGGAAAAAGATTCTAATCACTGTTTCAGGTTTAAAGAAAAGACCTTTATTCCTCATTCTCCTGCAATGTGTGACTTCTCGTTACAGCTGTAACATCATCCACGTCTCTAATGTGATCGTGATCCTCTCGAACGTGATCGTCTGTCTGCGCACATGTCCTCCCTTTTATATCTTTTTCTTTTCTTCCATGCCGTGACATCACTTTCTACATGGTTCTGGAACATGTGAATGGCAGATGTTGCCGTGATAGATGCTTAATCAAAGGAAGATTGGAGTGGGCGCACAGAAAACTGAAGTCATCTCTAACCTGAATCTGACCACCCCATATTTTCTTTGTTTGAATAAGTGACTCATTTATTGGAAGAGTTGCACTGGGATTAGCCTTTGTTGGCGGGAGGGGGGGGTTGAGGCGGGGGTGAAGTAATTTTCCTATATGAAACCCTATAAATAGAGATTGTCTGGATGTTATCTTCTGGTCAACCTCTAGGAGGTCGAATCACACTAACAACACCAAAATCAGTAAGGATGAAAAGATTCCAGAAGATGGGAAATGAGGGCCGTTTAGCCACCTCTACACTTCCCTGAAGGAAGAACAAGATGGGAGTTGGAGCTGAATGTTTGAAAAGGCAGTTGATTTTCCTGTGAGCTGTTCAGTCAGTGTGCATCTCTGGGCAGGTTGAGGCCTTTGTGATTCTCAGCAGGACTGTGCTTCAGTCTGGTCAGGCTAAGATCTGCAAGTTTCTTATCCAACCCTGCAGCTGCAAATACCACTTGTAATGTCCAAAAAAAAAAAAACTATTATTTGTTTATAATTTGAGCTTGTGGTTTTTATTTTGGAGGGAGAATTCCTTTGTTGTAGGGCGTGACTGGAGTGTACAACTTTGGACAACAAGTGGGACGATCATGGATGGTGCAATCGTGAAAACAGAGAAGTTCGGTTTTTAAGGCGTTAAAAGTAACAAATCACTTCCTTTCCCATTGCACAACATGCTCCAAGTTAGAGGATAGTCAAGATCTTGATTATCAATGCTCTTTGAAATGCTGCCATAGACAATTGTGTCGTCAGGTGTCAAAGAATGATCTAAGAATATGATTTGGCAGATCAATTATGAGGATTAGGTAGAGGGTTGGGTTAAGGATGAATACTAGGTGTGTTGGTATTGATGCTATGTGCTTGAAACTTTTGCCCGGCAATAACTTTAACTAAGAGAAAGAACCTGATGGTTGAGAAGACATTTCCAGGTGTTCCAAAGTTAACAAGTTTGTAGAGAAAACCTTTGTACCAAACCTTATCAAAGGTTTTTGATATATAACCCTAAGCAGTTTCTGTGCCAGAAGTGTAAGTCAATGGAGATGGACGAGAACTCAGACTTAGAAAAAGTACATTTGAATGGTGAGACTTCTGAGGGTATTCATAAGTTTTATTACCATGGTGATACTACTGGAGCACTGGTTTCTGGCAAATGAGGGTTGAGGGTATATGTTCCAAGAAGAGAAATGATATGAGAATAATACAATGGATAGGCAATGAAAGTTTTAAAGACAGGCTTAAACCCGATGACTTTATTCATACAGTACAGAGAGATGTGTGCAGAACAGGAGACTTTGTTCGTTTGGTCACGTTGAAAGAATAGATGAGAGTTCTTAGGTTAGTTGGTTGGTTGCTTTTGTTTTACGGCATATCAACCCTTTTCGGGTTATTTAATGCCGAATCCAAAGATTTTGAAGAAAAATTTTTTAATAGAGTATATTTGTGGTTTTCACGTCAGTTTCTATTTAACTCATAGTTGGAACCCTAACAGGTACTACCACTCCGGGTCAGAGTGGACCTGGGAGCAATGGTAATTAAAGGGTGGCTCCACACTCCCTAAAGCCCACAAGCTGGAGCCTCACCACTGGATATAGTTTCAGGTCATATCCAGGACCCACATTGAGGGACTTTTACGTTAGAACATTTGACCAAGTTGCATATCGATGCCGCAAAGCATCAGTCACAATCCGGAAAACACTGGACAACGTCAAATTCGATTCGAGGAACAGCAAAAGGAATTGCAAAAACAGTTAGCGGAATGTAAATTACGAACAGAGGAATTGTTTACAGAAATTGTTAAGAATAATGCGAACACGGAAAGCAATTCAGCATTTTCTCAGAATACAATATGGACCGCGATAGACAATTTTAAATACGAGGAAGAGGAAAAATCATTCGCAGTGTATTTTCGGCGTTATGAAGATTTTTTTAATATTGACTGCAGCAACTAGTCTGATCACAAGAAAACCAGACTTCTACTACGAAAATTGGAAACGGCTGAGCATAATAAATTCATGGATTACATCTTGCCTCGGAAAACAGCAGATTTATCATTCAATGAGACGGTAAATTTGTTAACAGAACTTTTCTCGCCAAAAACGTCTCTTTTCCATAAGCGTTGAAGATGTTTGAATGTGTTAAAAGACGATAATGACGATTTTGCCACCTACGCAGCTGTATTAAACAAACACGGTGATGACTTAAAGTTGTCTGAACTAACAGCAGACAATTTTAAATGTCTTGTGTTTGCGCAAGGGTTAACCTCGGGAAAAGATGCGGAAATCAGACGCAGAGACCTTACAAAATTAGAAAATGAACCGAACTTATCACTTCGAAAATTGACTGAGGATTTTTTTTTTTTTTTTTTTTTTTTTTTTTTTTTTACAAAGGCATCACCACATTATCAAGGCCCAGAGGCCACTCAAGGATAAGGGTTAAAGAGTGTACAGTAGAAATTGGTTAATATAGTAATCATTAGTAATGAAAATTTGGTAAATTTAATAACTTATATGGAACGGCTCATCAAGAACTTATTTACTTTAGACTTGAACACAACCATATTGTAGTCAGCCGGAAAGCAGGAAAACGGAAGACAATTCCACAGGCGTGCAGTTCTAAGAAAGAAGCTTTGTTCATGGAATCTACGTTTAGGTTTAGGCACAGATAAAGAGTGGGGGAAATTATTGATAGTGTTTACAGCTAGACGAGTGTTTCTTGTGAAAGTTTGGCGAGGGGGGACCATAGATTGAAGCTCAGTTGAACACTTTCCCTGAAAATAACGATACATCAGAGACAAACTCGCAACATCTCTTCTGTGAGATAGAGGTTGCAAGGAGGAGAAAAGGACATCTCCTACGAGGCTACGAAGTCTATTTTGAACTCTATCAAGGCAGGACAAGTCCTTTCTAGCAGCTCCTGCCCAGATGTGGCAACAGTATTCCATCCTTGGACGTACCTGGCTCTTATATAGGTAGAGAATAGCATCAGCAGTGAGATATCTACTGGATCGATAGAAAGATCCCACCATTTTTCCAGCGGCCTTGGCAACAGATTTGATATACGTGTTCCATTTAAGATCAGGAGTAATGGTCAAGCCCAGAAGCTTGTCAAAACTTGAGGCCTCCTGAAAACGAGAGCCATTCATTTCAATTGATGACAAATGTGAATTAGAATGTTGATGAAGTATAGAGAGAAGCTTGGTTTTAGATGTATTAAAAGTAACCAGCCACTCCTTTCCCCATTGTACTACGTGCTCAAGATCAGAGGAGAGAGAATTGGAGAGAACTTGGTCGTTTACTGTCTTAGATGTGGTACCATAAATGGTAATGTCGTCAGCATAAATGTCTACAAATGATGTAAGGATATGATTTGGAAGATCATTAATGTAGATCAGGAAAAGAGTTGGGCCCAGGATGGATCCCTGAGGGACACCGGCATTAATACTGTGAGCTTCTGATTTTTGCCCCTCAACTACTACTCTTATGAACCTATCAGAAAGAAATGATTTAATAATTGAGAAGACTTTTCCAGCTATACCATAGCTAGCGATCTTATGAAGTAAACCTTTATGCCATACCCTATCAAAGGCTTTAGATATGTCAAGAGCAATTGCCCTAGAAAGATTGCCACCGTCGAGAGATTTGCTAATCCTATGCGATATAACTGTAAGGACATCTGCTGTAGATCTAGCAGAACGGAAACCATATTGAGTGTCACTAAGAAGGTTATTTTTGTTGAGATGTTTGATTACTTCTGTATTTAACACAGATTCTAGCAACTTACTCATGACGCACAGGAGACTTATTGGCCTGTACTGAGAGGGGGATGAGCGATCACCTGAATTCTTAAATACAGGGCATACTGATGAGATTTTCCAGGGAGATGGGAAACTATTCTCCTTAAGACAACGTTTAAACAGTTTTGTAAGTATGGGCGCTAATTCAGGTTGAAGTTTTTTGAGTACTATAATTGGAATACCATCAGGGCCAGTTGCTTTACTCGAATCAAGGTTTTTGATTAGCTTCGCAACATCACGTACAGATATACGTATATCACATAGCGTGTTTTCTGATACAGGAGGAAATATTAGGGGTTGGCGGTCTTGGTCGGAAAGGGTAGAATTAGCTGCAAAGTTCTTGACAAAGAGTTTGGCTTTGTCTGATGCTGACGAGATTACCTCAGGTCCATTGATAATAGTTGGGATGGAGCACACGCTTCTGTTCAGGATTCTGTTTGCTATTTGCCAAAACTGGTGGGAACCAAGCCGCTGCTCAGCTACTTTAGACTTAACAGATTGAGCATACAACTCTCTTGCGTTCTTTATTACTTTCTTACAATGGTTGCTGGCAGTCCTGAAAACGGCTTTAGTTTCCATACATCTATTACGTTTGAAGCAGTGGAAAAAGTGATTTCTGTGCGCAATGGCAGCAGCACATTCTGGAGAGAACCATGGCTGGCTGTTAGGTTTTTGCTGAAACTTTTTAGAGGGTATGAAATGGTCAATACCTACAATTAACCATTCAGTTAGGTCTAATACTATAGAGGACACATCCTTTTTAAACATGGAATGCAGAGGTAGATCAGATATAAATGTACGGAAGCTATCCCAGTCAGCCTTAGTGTATCGATATACTGTACGATGAAGAGGTACGTCTGGGGACTTATTACATTTCATTTTTATCTTAATTGATACAACAGAGTGGTCGGAAGATCCAAGAGGCGACAGAACAGAAACTGAACATAGTTCAGGGCAAGTTGTGAGAAAAAGGTCTAGTAGGCTCGCATACTGGCCGTCATTATCGGGCACACGGGTAGGTTCCTGAACAATCTGAGTGAGGTCATAGGCAATGGAGAAATCATGACAGAACCTCCCCTCATCATCGGTCTTGTTTGAGTGGGTCAACCATTCGACGTTGTGAACATTGAAGTCTCCACATACGTGAATGTTAGCTGAAGGATAATTAGAAAGGACTTGGTCAATTTTCTCAGATATGCTTTGAAAGATAGTAACTCCGCTGTTGTGGGGGCGATAGAGAGTAAATATAAATGCAGTAGTGTGAGCTAAAGCAACCCGGAAGCACATATAGGGTAAGTTAGGATCTTCCCTGGAGATGTCCCTCCCACATGGAAAGCTATCTTTAATATAGGCACATATTCCATGCCCATGGCGATCTTGGGGGTCAGATTTAGAAGTTAAGTTAGAGTATCCTGAAATTGCAAACTCATCTAGGGAAATAGCCTGTCCAATGCCAGTTTCACTTAAAAATAAAAGGTCTGGTTTAGTCTCCTGTAATTGGGTTTCAACCTCTGGAAGGTTAGAACGAAGACCCCTGATGTTGGAGAAGGAGACATGGTTGTAGGGGTCTACGTTGGAAGTTGGAAAACCGGGTTTAATCGTGTATTTTTTCTTGAAACTTGTCATGATGAAATTTTGGAATTTGTGGACTAGGTCGACAGATTTACTTAGAGCAGGACAGAGAGGGGAAACTAAGAGAGAAAAAGAAATGAAGAATTTTTTTTTTTTTTGTAGCACATGATAAGGTAAAGCCGTAACAATTACCCACTAGTATGGCATCGAGAGGCCCCACCAGAAGCTACTGCATGGTCCAGATTCCATTCACCAAATGGCAATACAGCAGCCCCAGTACTTTGCACCTGCTGATAGGACAGCCTCCTTAGTGGTTAATCCAAGGTTCGGGTCCCTGACTATCAGGCGGATAACGTCAGCCCAGACAAAACGTTTATCTCCAGCACCCTTACTAGTGACATGGCTACAAGGATAGACATAGAAACAGAAAATTTCCACCAATTCTGCCAACTGTTCGCGCAAAAATACTGCCATTGTCAAAAAGTAGAAATTATAAAAAAGATGCAAGGAATATCGAAGCAGGTATCGCGAATATAAAAAAGTAACTAAGAAAAAGCTATCGAAATGGCACATAGACACTAACCACCGAAACTCAGAAAAACTAAAAGCACCGAGCGCTTGTTTCAGATGTGGTGGAATACATTGGGTAAGGGATTGCCAATTTTTAACAAAAAGATGCCATTTATGCAATAAGATCGGTCATAAAAGTTCGCACTGTAGGAAAACTCAGAATAAAAGCCATGTACGTCAAACCAGAACTAAGGACATCGTAGATGAAAATCTACGCAAATATGTAATGGTTAACATTTTCGGCAAGGCTATTAAATTCCAATTAGACAGTGGATCGTATCTTTCAATAATAAATCTCAAAACGTGGAAAATATTACGAAAGCTGACTATGTTAAAAACTATCAGAATGACGACAGCCGTTAATGGTACAAAAATTCATTTTGAAGGTGAATTGATTACAAACGTCACTTTACGGGGGAAAACAAACAAACTAAGATTGTATGTGCTAAAAGATAGTGAGAACCTGTTCGTTTCTGACAGCATGGGCGAGTTTCATCTCTGGGATATTCCTATATCCACATTCTGCAAGAAAATAGATACCCGCCCAGCAGAAACGGAGAAACTTATAGCTTGTTTTAAAAAAGAATTCACAAACGTATTTACTCCTGGCCTGGGGAGATGTACAAAAATGACCGCAGATTTTAAGTTGAAACCTGGCACACAACCGGTATTTAAAAAGAAACGTAATGTCCCGTCCGCTTCCCTGAACGAAATAAATCAGGAACTAGACAGATTAGAAAGCATCGGTATACTGGCTAAAATTGAATATAGTGAGTGGGCTGTAAAGAAAAGGTCCGGGGAAATTCGCGTTTGCGCCGACTTCGCGACCAGACTCAACGGGTCCTTAGAAGATTTTCACTATTCATTACCTAGTCCAGAAGAAGTGTTCACGAAATTAAATGGTGGCAAGTTTTTTTCTAAGATCGACCTAAGCGACGCTTACCTACAGATTCCGGTAAACGAAAAAAGCGCAAACCTCATCTGTATTAACACTCATCGGGGTTTTTACAGATACGAAAGACTTGCGTTTGGTATCAAGGTGGCACACGCAATATTCCAGCAAGTAATAGATACTATGCTGTCCAGCTTAGACACCGCAATCGCATATCTTTATGACATTATCATAGCGAGCAAAAGCAGGGAGGAACATGGAAAACATATCAGTCGAATACAAGATTATGGATTTAAGATCAAAGCAGATAAATGCGAGTTCTTTTTACGAACAATTAAATACCTGGGTCAAATAATCGATAAAGACGGCAGACGCTGAGACCCAGATAGGGCGACCGCTATTAAAGAAATGCCGGCATAAGTAAACATAACTCAATTGCAGAGTTTTTTATGTTTGGCAAATTATTACCAGGGGTTCATCCTAAATATGCACAAATTGCGCACACCACTTAATGAATTGCTGAAAAAGGATATGGCTTGGGTGTGGACAGAGGATTGCCAGACATCATTCCAAAAAATAAAAAGAATCCTGACTTCAAAACTATTCCTAGCACATTTCAACCCGCAGATGGACATAATAGTTGCTAGCGACGCTAGTCAATATGGCGACGGGACGTGCATGCAACATCGAATGCCGGATGGCTCGAAACAGCCTATTGCTTTCGCATCACGGACTCTCTTGCCAGCGGAAAAGAATTATTTTCAGATCGAGAAAGAGGCCCTAGGAATTATATTTGCAGTTTCCAAATTCCACCGGTTCTTATACAGAAGACATTTTTTCTACAAACCAACCATAAGCCGTTGATATCCATTTTTGGATCAAAAAAAGGACTTCCAAAATTCACTGCGAACCAACTATTAAGATGGGGAACTATTCTGCTGAACTATAATTTTACAATTTCTCCCCTCAAAACAACTAGCCCATGCAGACGGTCTATCGAGACTGATTCCTGCCAAAATGGAACCTCTTGAAGATTCAGTAATCGCAGCACTACGTATTAATAGTGATGTAACAACCATGACAAACAATATTATCCGCGAACTGCCGGTCACACTTCAGGAAATTAAGTCAGAATCCCTAAATGACAATTTCATTCAAACCACGAAGCAGAAATTAGCACTGGGTGACACCAGTCCAGACATTTTTTTTTCTGGTTGCGACGGAATACTGTTTTACGGTGAAAGGGTTGTCATCCCCCAAACCTTTCAAAAAAGAATTCTCAGGGATTTTCACATGGGGCATCTAGGAATAAATAGAATGAAAAGCTTAATGAGAAGTTTTGTTTATTGGCCAGCTATGGACCAAGATATTACCGACATGATGAACAGGTGCAAAGCCTGTGCTTTGGCTGCAAAAGCACCACCGATAACATATAAACCTTGGCCTAAGGCTGAACAACCATGGTTGAGGATCCACATCGATTATGCGGGACCTGTGGAGGATTTTTACTACCTGATAGTAGTTGACTCTTACTCTAAATGGCCAGAGGTACTAAGATGCAAAAAAACAATCACGGCAACAACGACAAATTTTTTATTGGAATTGTTTGCTAGGTTTGGGGTTGTAGACTGTCTGGTTAGCGACAACGTTACACAGTTCACCTCGACAGAGTTCAGAGAATTCTGCGAGTCGTATCAAGTCAAGCATATTACATCCCAGTACAACGCCAAAGCAATGGCCAGGCCGAACGCTTCATCGATACGCTTCCGGTACACCGACAGAAAAGGCCCTTCAGCAATTTCTGCAGGTTTACAGAATCACGAGAAATCCGAACAAACCAGATGCGGGATCCCCAGCAGAAATCATGTTTGGACGGAAAATAAAACTGCTATCCAAACACATAGTACACAACAGAACCTCTACAATGCCAACGAAACGGTTTAACAGCGGAGATAACGTGTATTTTAGACATTTTAGAAATAATGTTTCTTTTTTAGGAGCAGGGCACGATCTTACAAAGAATCGGCCATGTTACATACATCATTCCGGGCCCGAAGTTTCAACATAAGAGGCACCTGAACCAAATCAGGAAACGCTTCTACAAGGATCAAGAAGCACCACCGCAGGACGGCAGTGAGGCGATTGAAACTGTGTGTGACTGTTTTGATATAGACCCTCCAAAAGAGATCTCAGAACTGAGACGCTCCGGCAGAAAGAGGAAGCGCACAGACCCCTTGGTGGTCTGCCCCAAAAAGAAGAAATACTGATTTTCACAACCGCGGAAATCAGGTTGGGAGGGAGGTGTTGTGGGGAATCACCCTCCAAATGGACTGTTCTATCCATTATATAAACTATAGACCTTTTGATCCCAGGTGCGGATTAAACACCAGAGCGACCCTCGCCTGCTCGGTGACGTTTACTACTCTTTTTAGTTGTAACCTTTTTACGTTGTTGTTCCAGTAATACATTGTTTAAACTCTATTCCGTTGTTATGTTTTCTTTGTGGCTTATTGCAAGCCATAACAGTTTATTAATTAACTGAAGGATATTTATCTATAATGAAAATAAAAAGAAACTAATTTTTTCTTTGAAAAAAAAAAAACGAATTTTGTGGCTTTTTTTATGGGGGTTGGGTTCCATTTACACAAACTGAGCCACAATAACGCGTGGCCTGGTACGACTAACACTACCACCACCACCACCACCACCACCAACAACAACAACAACAACAACAACAATAATAATAATAATAATAATAATAATAATAATAATAATAATAATAATAATCTCTGTCTATTAAAAGGGATCTACAAAAGAGTCTCCTATCTGATAGGTCGTGTCAACCAAGCTCCAACCGCAGATTGCCATGAAAAATAACATCCTACCTGAGAACTCATCCTTCAAACTCCTTAGCTTTGTATTCCTATCTTTCATTTTTTTTTTTTTTTGGTCTTTTCACCTTTCCGTCTATGTTCATCGTTCTACTCCCCTCACTCTATATGTATATGTATCATATCTTTCCCTCTCTTCTCTTTTTCGTCTCTCGTTTTTTTTTCTTTTCTTTTCTTTTTTTGTCTTTCATCTCTTCTATCTTTTCCGCTTTCTGTCTATTTCTCCTTATATCTCTACCTCTATATGTATAATTTCTCTGTCTTTCTTTTTATCTATTTCTCTCTCTCTCTCTCTCTCGCACACCCCCTTTTCTCTCTCTCTCTCTCTCTCTCTCTTTCTATTGTCGTGAGAACAGTAACACAGGTGACGATAGATAATCACCAATTGTTTAGCGTACCATGATGCTTTCAAGCAACTACAATAACAAAACGAATAGAAATAGGCGTGAGGAACGTGAAAACATCAAAGGAAGATGAACTCGTGTGTACAATAAAGATAAGTATATTTTCATTTCAGTAGAAATATAATACTGTCTCTAAGAAAAAAATGCCGGGAATTGATGATGTTGTTGTTGTAGTAGTAGTAGTAGTAGTAGTAGTAGTAGTAGTAGTAGCTGATTTGGATGCATCAGGAAGCTCCAACGTGGAGGTCCATTTCTCTCAGATGGCTAGGACGAGGTCAAGATTTACTGAGGGTTCCGGAGGTAGTGATTGAGCTGGAGAGCGATAGATACGGAGACAATAGTAGATGACATGCTCCGTGGTCTCCTCCCCTACATCGCTCTTTCTACAGATGTTGTCAACCGCCTGCTTGATTTCAGTGGTCCAGTACTTCAATTTCGGGTGGTGAGTACTTCGCAAACCGCTCCGTGTCACCTGTTCCTTTCTGCTTAGCTCTGTCTCTCCCAAACAGTTAAGCTTCTCTTTTCGTTCGTTCAGTGTAGATAGATTTGATTCTATTGTGAGACACCGGATCGCCTCTAATCGTTCCTCTTATGGCCCATTCATAATATAGTATAGAGAGATTTCAGCCTGGTTTGTGGCAAACGTTTCTTTGGCTTGGATATCATCAAAAAGATAACTGCTGCTGCTGCTGCTGCTGCTGCTGCTGCTGCTGCTGCTACTGCTGCTGATGATGATGATGATGATGATGATGATGATGATGATGATGATGATGATGATTGGCAGGAATGAAATGTGATTATTTATAAGAACGGTTTATGATATTGTATTTGAAGACGATCATGCCATAAAAGTAGTCTTGTGTTAATTTGTTCAACAAGTTCTTGGAAAGAAACTCTGTTCATGGAAATTCCATTTGATACTAGATTCGTGGAGAAAGAACGGAAAGTTTTCTTTAGACTTGTGGGAATAAGACGAGTTCTTGATGTGAATATATTACGAGGAGTGACCAGAAATCGAAGCTCAGTCGAACACTTTCCATGGAAATGATGATAGGGTGAAGAAAGACTAGCAACGTCTCTTCTGTGAAAATGGGAGTGTGGAGGACAGAAGAGATGATCCCCACTAGATTGCAAAGTTGATTTTGTGCTGTATCGAAGTACAGACAAGTGCTCTGAGTAGCATCTCTTGAGATGTGTCATCAGTACATCATCTTGGGACATGAGATGATGCGGAGTAAGATGATGCAGAAGAGTCAGTTGTTGTAGCAGAAATGTTGAAAGCTGCAGGTGAAACAGGTATTTTTAAATGATCAAATCATAGAAGAAGGTATTGGTCAGATGTAACGTAGTACACACGTGTAAACATGTAGGGACTCAACACGTTGTAGACTCTGTCGCAAAGAAGACAAAGACAAGGAATAGGAAAAAGATTCTAATCACTGTTTCAGGTTTAAAGAAAAGACCTTTATTCCTCATTCTCCTGCAATGTGTGACTTCTCGTTACAGCTGTAACATCATCCATGTCTCTAATGTGATCGTGATCCTCTCGAACGTGATCGTCTGTCTGCGCATATGTCCTCCCTTTTATATCTTTTTCTTTTCTTCCATGCCGTGACATCACTTTCTACATGGTTCTGGAACATGTGAATGGCAGATGTTGCCGTGATAGATGCTTAATCAAAGGAAGATTGGAGTGGGCGCACAGAAAACTGAAGTCATCTCTAACCTGAATGTGACCACCCCATATTTTCTTTGTTTGAATAAGTGACTCATTTATTGGAAAAGTTGCACTGGGATTAGCCTTTGTTGGCGGGAGGGGGGGGGTTGAGGCGGGGGTGAAGTAATTTTCCTATATGAAACCCTATAAATAGAGATTGTCTGGATGTTATCTTCTGGTCAACCTCTAGGAGGTCGAATCACACTAACAACACCAAAATCAGTAAGGATGAAAAGATTCCAGAAGATGGGAAATGAGGGCCGTTTAGCCACCTCTACACTTCCCTGAAGGAAGAACAAGATGGGAGTTGGAGCTGAATGTTTGAAAAGGCAGTTGATTTTCCTGTGAGCTGTTCAGTCAGTGTGCATCTCTGGGCAGGTTGAGGCCTTTGTGATTCTCAGCAGGACTGTGCTTCAGTCTGGTCAGGCTAAGATCTGCAAGTTTCTTATCCAACCCTGCAGCTGCAAATACCACTTGTAATGTCCAAAAAAAAAAAAAAAATAAACTATTATTTGTTTATAATTTGAGCTTGTGGTTTTTATTTTGGAGGGAGAATTCCTTTGTTGTAGGGCGTGACTGGAGTGTACAACTTTGGACAACAAGTGGGACGATCATGGATGGTGCAATCGTTAAAACAGAGAAGTTCGGTTTTTAAGGCGTTAAAAGTAACAAATCACTTCCTTTCCCATTGCACAACATGCTCCAAGTTAGAGGATAGTCAAGATCTTGATTATCAATGCTCTTTGAAATGCTGCCATAGACAATTGTGTCGTCAGGTGTCAAAGAATGATCTAAGAATATGATTTGGCAGATCAATTATGAAGGTTAGGTAGAGGGTTGGGTTAAGGATGAATACTAGGTGTGTTGGTATTGATGCTATGTGCTTGAAACTTTTGCCCGGCAATAACTTTAACTAAGAGAAAGAACCTGATGGTTGAGAAAACATTTCCAGGTGTTCCAAAGTTAACAAGTTTGTAGAGAAAACCTTTGTACCAAACCTTATCAAAGGTTTTTGATATATAACCCTAAGCAGTTTCTGTGCCAGAAGTGTAAGTCAATGGAGATGGACGAGAACTCAGACTTAGAAAAAGTACATTTGAATGGTGAGACTTCTGAGGGTATTCATAAGTTTTATTACCATGGTGATACTACTGGAGCACTGGTTTCTGGCAAATGAGGGTTGAGGGTATATGTTGCAAGAAGAGAAATGATATGAGAATAATACAATGGATAGGCAATGAAAGTTTTAAAGACCGGCTTAAACCCGATGACTTTATTCATACAGTACAGAGAGATGTGTGCAGAACAGGAGACTTTGTTCGTTTGGTCACGTTGAAAGAATAGATGAGAGTTCTTAGGTTAGTTGGTTGGTTGTTTTTGTTTTACGGCATATCAACCCTTTTCGGGTTATTTAATGCCGAATCCAAAGATTTTGAAGAAAAATTTTTTAATAGAGTATATTTGTGGTTTTCACGTCAGTTTCTATTTAACTCATAGTTGGAACCCTAACAGGTACTACCACTCCGGGTCAGAGTGGACCTGGGAGAAATGGTAATTAAAGGGTGGCTCCACACTCCCTAAAGCCCACAAGCTGGAGCCTCACCACTGGATATAGTTTCAGGTCATATCCAGGACCCACATTGAGGGACTTTTACGTTAGAACATTTGACCAAGTTGCATATCGATGCCGCAAAGCATCAGTCACAATCCGGAAAACACTGGACAACGTCAAATTCGATTCGAGGAACAGCAAAAGGAATTGCAAAAACAGTTAGCGGAATGTCAAATACGAACCGAGGAACAGCAAAAGGAAGGTCAAAAACAGTTAGCTGAACGTCAATTAGAAGTTAAAAAACAGTTAGCCGAACGTAAATTAGAAGTTCAAAAACAGTTAGCCGAACGTCGATTAGAAGTTCAAAAACAGTAAGCTGAACGTCAATTAGAAGTTAAAAAACAGTTAGCCGAACGTAAATTACGAACAGAGGAATTGTTTACAGAAATTGTTAAGAATAATGCGAACACGGAAAGCAATTCAGTTTTTTCTCAGAATACAATATGGACCGCGATAGACAATTTTAAATACGAGGAAGAGGAAAAATCATTTGCAGTGTATTTTCGGCGTTATGAAGATTTTTTTAATATTGACTGCAGCAACTGGTCTGATCAAAAGAAAACCAGACTTCTGCTACGAAAATTGGAAACGGCTGAGCATGAGAAATTCGTGGATTACATCTTGCCGCGGAAAATAGCAGATTTATCATTCAATGAGACGGTAAATTTGTTAACAGAACTTTTCTCGCCGAAAACGTCTCTTTTCCATAAACGTTGGAAATGTTTGAATGTGGTAAAAGACGGTAATGACGATTTTGCCACCTACGCAGCTGTAGTAAACAAACACTGTGATGATTAAAGTTGTCTGAACTAACAGCAGACAATTTTAAATGTCTTGTGTTTGCGCAAGGGTTAATCTCGGGAAAAGATGCGGAAATCAGGTGCAGAGTCCTTACAAAATTAGAAAATGAACCGAACTTATCACTTCAAAAATTGACTGAGGATTGTCAAAAACTAGAAATTATAAAAAAGATGCAAGGAATATAGAAGCAGGTATCGCGAATATAAAAACAGTAACTAAGAAAAAGCTATCGAAATGGCACATAGACACTAACCACCGAAACTCAGAAAAACTAAAAGCACCGAGCGCTTGTTTTAGATGTGGTGAAATACATTGGGTAAGGGATTGCCCATTTTTAACTAAAAGATGCCATTTATGCAATAAGATCGGTCATAAAAGTTCGCACTGTAGGAAAACTCAGAATAAAAGCCATGTACGTCAAACCAGAACTAAGGACATCGTAGATGAAAATCTACGCAAATATGTAATGGTTAACATTTTCGGCAAGGCTATTAAATTCCAATTAGACAGTGGATCGGATCTTTCAATAATAAATCTCAAAACGTGGAAAATATTACGAAAGCTGACTATGTTAAAAACTATCAGAATGACGACAGCCGTTAATGGTACAAAAATTCATTTTGAAGGTGAATTAATTACAAACGTCACTTTACGGGGGAAAACAAACAAACTAAGATTGTATGTGCTAAAAGATAGTGAGAACCTGTTCGTTTCTGACAGCATGGGCGAGTTTCATCTCTGGGATATTCCTATATCCACATTCTGCAAGAAAATAGATACCCGCCCAGCAGAAACGGAGAAACTTATAGCTTGTTTTAAAAAAGAATTCACAAACGTATTTACTCCTGGCCTGGGGAGATGTACAAAAATGACCGCAGATTTTAAGTTGAAACCTGGCACACAACCGGTATTTAAAAAGAAACGTAATGTCCCGTCCGCTTCCCTGAACGAAATAAATCAGGAACTAGACAGATTAGAAAGCATCGGTATACTGGCTAAAATTGAATATAGTAAGTTGGCTGTAAAGAAAAGGTCCGGGGAAATTCGCGTTTGCGCCGACTTCGCGACCAGACTCAACGGGTCCTTAGAAGATTTTCACTATTCATTACCTAGTCCAGAAGAAGTGTTCACGAAATTAAATGGTGGCAAGTTTTTTTCTAAGATCGACCTAAGCGACGCTTACCTACAGATTCCGGTAAACGAAAAAAGCGCAAACCTCATCTGTATTAACACTCATCGGGGTTTTTACAGATACGAAAGACTTGCGTTTGGTATCAAGGTGGCACACGCAATATTCCAGCAAGTAATAGATACTATGCTGTCCAGCTTAGACACCGCAATCGTATATCTTTATGACATTATCATAGCGAGCAAAAGCAGGGAGGAACATGAAAACCATATCAGACAAGTATTCAGTCGAATACAAGATTATGGATTTAAGATCAAAGCAGATAAATGCGAGTTCTTTTTACAAACAATTAAATACCTGGGTCAAATAATCGATAAAGGCAGACGCTGAGACCCAGATAGGGCGACCGCTATTAAAGAAATGCCGGCACCAGTAAACATAACTCAATTGCAGAGTTTTTTATGTTTGGCAAATTATTACCAGGGGTTTATCCTAAATATGCACAAATTGCGCACACCACTTAATGAATTGCTGAAAAAGGATAAGGCTTGAGTGTGGACAGAGGATTGCCAGACATCATTCCAAGAAATAAAAAGAATCCTGACTTCAAAACTATTCCTAGCACATTTCAACCCGCAGATGGACATAATAGTTGCTAGCGACGCTAGTCAATATGGCGACGGGACGTGCATGCTACATCGAATGCCGGATGGCTCGAAACAGCCTATTGCTTTCGCATCACGGACTCTCTTGCCAGCGGAAAAGAATTATTTTCAGATCGAGAAAGAGGCCCTAGGAATTATATTTGCAGTTTCCAAATTCCACCGGTTCTTATACAGAAGACATTTTTTCTACAAACCAACCATAAGCCGTTGATATCCATTTTTGGATCAAAAAAAGGACTTCCAAAATTCACTGCGAACCAACTATTAAGATGGGGAACTATTCTTCTGAACTATAATTTTACAATTCAATTTCTCCCCTCAAAACAACTAGCCCATGCAGACGGTCTATCGAGACTGATTCCTGCCAAAATGGAACCTCTTGAAGATTCAGTAATCGCAGCACTACGTATTAATAGTGATGTAACAACCATGACAAACAATATTATCCGCGAACTGCCGGTCACACTTCAGGAAATTAAGTCAGAATCCCTAAATGACAATTTCATTCAAACCACGAAGCAGAAATTAGCACTGGGTGACACCAGTCCAGACATTTTTTTTCTGGTTGCGACGGAATACTGTTTTACGGTGAAAGGGTTGTCATCCCCCAAACCTTTCAAAAAAGAATTCTCAGGGATTTTCACATGGGGCATCTAGGAATAAATAGAATGAAAAGCTTAATGAGAAGTTTTGTTTATTGGCCAGCTATGGACCAAGATATTACCGACATGATGAACAGGTGCAAAGCCTGTGCTTTGGCTGCAAAAGCACCACCGATAACATATAAACCTTGGCCTAAGGCTGAACAACCATGGTTGAGGATCCACATCGATTATGCGGGACCTGTGGAGGATTTTTACTACCTGATAGTAGTTGACTCTTACTCTAAATGGCCAGAGGTACTAAGATGCAAAAAAACAATCACGGCAACAACGACAAATTTTTTATTGGAATTGTTTGCTAGGTTTGGGGTTGTAGACTGTCTGGTTAGCGACAACGTTACACAGTTCACCTCGACAGAGTTCAGAGAATTCTGCGAGTCGTATCAAGTCAAGCATATTACATCCCAGTACAACGCCAAAGCAATGGCCAGGCCGAACGCTTCATCGATACGCTTCCGGTACACCGACAGAAAAGGCCCTTCAGCAATTTCTGCAGGTTTACAGAATCACGAGAAATCCGAACAAACCAGATGCGGGATCCCCAGCAGAAATCATGTTTGGACGGAAAATAAAACTGCTACCCAAACACATAGTACACAACAGAACCTCTACAATGCCAACGAAACGGTTTAACAGCGGAGATAACGTGTATTCTAGAGATTTTAGAAATAATGTTCTTTTTGGGAACAGAGCACGATCTTACAAAGAATCGGCCATGTTACATACATCATTCCGGGCCCGAAGTTTCAACATAAGAGGCACCTGAACCAAATCAGGAAACGCTTCTACAAGGATCAAGAAGAACCACCGCAGGACGGCAGTGAGGCGATTGAAACTGTGTGTGACTGTTTTGACATAGACCCTCCAAAAGAGATGTCAGAACTGAGACGCTCCGGCAGAAAGAGGAAGCGCACAGACCCCTTGGTGGTCTGCCCCAAAAAGAAGAAATACTGATTTTCACAACCGCGGAAATCAGTTTGGGAGGGAGGTGTTGTGGGGAATCACCCTCCAAATGGACTGTTCTATCCGTTATATAAACTATAGACCTTTTGATCCCAGGTGCGGATTAAACACCAGAGCGACCCTCGCCTGCTCGGTGACGTTTACTACTCTTTTTAGTTGTAACCTTTTTACGTTGTTGTTCCAGTAATACATTGTTTAAACTCTATTCCGTTGTTCTATTTTCTTTGTGGCTTATTGCAAGCCATAACACTTTATTAATTAACTGAAGGATATTTTTCTATAATGAAAACAAAAAAACAACTAACTTTTTCTTTGAAAAAAAAACCCCAATTTTGTGGCTTTTTTATGGGGGTTGGGTTCCATTTACACAAACTGAGCCACAATAACGCGTGGCCTGGTACGACTAACACTACCACCACCACCACCACCACCAACAACAACAACAACAACAACAACAACAACAATAACAATAATAATAATAATAATAATAATAATAATAATAATAATAATCTCTGTCTATTAGAAGGGATCTACAAAAGAGTCTCCTATCTGATAGGTCGTGTCACCAAGCTCCAACCGCAGATTGCCATGAAAAATAACATCCTACCTGAGAACTCATCCTTCAAACTCCTTAGCTTTGTATTCCTATCTTTCATTTTTTTTTTTTTTTTTGGTCTTTTCACCTTTCGGTCTATGTTCATCGTTCTACTCCCCTCACTCTATATGTATATGTATCATATCTTTCCCTCTCTTCTCTTTTTCGTCTCTCGTTTTTTTTTTCTTTTCTTTTCTTTTTTTGTCTTTCATCTCTTCTATCTTTTCCGCTTTCTGTCTATTTCTCCTTATCTCTCTACCTCTATATGTATAATTTCTCTGTCTTTCTTTTTATCTCTTTCTCTCTCTCTCGCACACACCCTTTCTCTCTCTCTCTCTCTCTCTTTCTCTCTCTTTCTATTGTCGTGAGAACAGTAACACAGGTGACGATAGATAATCACCAATTGTTTAGCGTACCATGATGCTTTCAAGCAACTACAATAACAAAACGAATAGAAATAGGCGTGATGAACGTGAAAACATCAAAGGAAGATGAACTCGTGTGTACAATAAAGATAAGTATATTTTCATTTCAGTAGAAATATAATACTGTCTCTAAGAAAAAAATGCCGGGAATTGATGATGATGATGATGATGATGATGATGATGATGATGATGATGATGATGTAGCAGCAGTAGCAGTAGCAGTAGTAGTAGTAGTAGTAGTAGTAGTAGTAGTAGTAGTAGTAGTAGTAGTAGTAGTAGCTGATTTGGATGCATCAGGAAGATCCAACGTGGAGGTCCATTTCTCTCAGATGGCTAGGACGAGGTCAAGATCTACTGAGGGTGTCCGGAGGTAGTGATTGAGCTGGAGAGCGATAGATACGGAGACAATAGTAGATGACATGCTCCGTGGTCTCCTCCCCTACATCGCTCTTTCTACAGATGTTGTCAACCGCCTGCTTGATTTCAGTGGTCCAGTACTTCAATTTCGGGTGGTGAGTACTTCGCAAACCGCCCCGTGTCACCTGTTCCTTTCTGCTTAGCTCTGTCTCTCCCAAACAGTTAAGCTTCTCTTTTCGTTCGTTCAGTGTAGATAGATTTGATTCTATTGTGAGACACCGGATCGCCTCTAATCGTTCCTCTTATGGCCCATTCATAATATAGTATAGAGAGATTTCAGCCTGGTTTGTGGCAAACGTTTCTTTGGCTTGGATATCATCAAAAAGATAACTGCTGCTGCTGCTGCTGCTGCTGCTGCTGCTGCTGCTGCTGCTGATGATGATGATGATGATGATGATGATGATGATGATTAGCAGGAATGAAATGTGATTATTTATGAGAACGGTTTATGATATTGTATTTGAAGACGATCATGCCATAACCTGCAGAAAAGTAGTCTTGTGTTAATTTGTTCAACAAGTTCTTGGAAAGAAACTCTGTTCATGGAAATTCCATTTGATACTAGATTCGTGGAGAAAGAACGGAAAGTTTTCTTTAGACTTGTGGGAATAAGACGAGTTCTTGATGTGAATATATTACGAGGAGTGACCAGAAATCGAAGCTCAGTCGAACACCTTCCATGGAAATGATGATAGGGTGAAGAAAGACTAGCAACGTCTCTTCTGTGAGAATGGGAGTGTGGAGGACAAGAGAGATGATCCCCACTAGATTGCAAAGTTGATTTTGTGCTGTATCGAAGTACAGACAAGTGCTCTGAGTAGGATCTCTTGAGATGTGTCATCAGTACATCATCTTGGGACATGAGATGATGCGGAGTAAGATGATGCAGAAGAGTCTGTTGTTGTAGCAGAAATGTTGAAAGCTGCAGGTGAAACAGGTATTTTTAAATGATCAAATCATAGAAGAAGGTATTGGTCAGATGTAACGTAGTACACACGTTTACACACGTGTAAACATGTAGGGACTCAACACGTTGTAGACTCTGTCGCAAAGAAGACAAAGACAAGGAATAGGAAAAAGATTCTAATCACTGTTTCAGGTTTAAAGAAAAGACCTTTATTCCTCATTCTCCTGCAATGTGTGACTTCTCGTTACAGCTGTAACATCATCCACGTCTCTAATGTGATCGTGATCCTCTCGAACGTGATCGTCTGTCTGCGCACATGTCCTCCCTTTTATATCTTTTTCTTTTCTTCCATGCCGTGACATCACTTTCTACATGGTTCTGGAACATGTGAATGGCAGATGTTGCCGTGATAGATGCTTAATCAAAGGAAGATTGGAGTGGGCACACAGAAAACTGAAGTCATCTCTAACCTGAATCTGACCACCCCAGAGATATTTTCTTTGTTTGAATAAGTGACTCATTTATTGGAAGAGTTGCACTGGGATTAGCCTTTGTTGGCGGGAGGGGGGGGGTTGAGGCGGGGGTGAAGTAATTTTCCTATATGAAACCCTATAAATAGAGATTGTCTGGATGTTATCTTCTGGTCAACCTCTAGGAGGTCGAATCACACTAACAACACCAAAATCAGTAAGGATGAAAAGATTCCAGAAGATGGGAAATGAGGGCCGTTTAGCCACCTCTACACTTCCCTGAAGGAAGAACAAGATGGGAGTTAGAGCTGAATGTTTGAAAAGGCAGTTGATTTTCCTGTGAGCTGTTCAGTCAGTGTGCATCTCTGGGCAGGTTGAGGCCTTTGTGATTCTCAGCAGGACTGTGCTTCAGTCTGGTCAGGCTAAGATCTGCAAGTTTCTTATCCAACCCTGCAGCTGCAAATACCACTTGTAATGTCCAAAAAAAAAAACAAACTATTATTTGTTTATAATTTGAGCTTGTGGTTTTTATTTTGGAGGGAGAATTCCTTTGTTGTAGGGCGTGACTGGAGTGTACAACTTTGGACAACAAGTGGGACGATCATGGATGGTGCAATCGTGAAAACAGAGAAGTTCGGTTTTTAAGGCGTTAAAAGTAACAAATCACTTCCTTTCCCATTGCACAACATGCTCCAAGTTAGAGGATAGTCAAGATCTTGATTATCAATGCTCTTTGAAATGCTGCCATAGACAATTGTGTCGTCTGATTAGGTGTCAAAGAATGATCTAAGAATATGATTTGGAAGATCAATTATGAAGATCAGGTAGAGGGTTGGGTTAAGGATGAATACTAGGTATGTTGATATTGATGCTATGTGCTTGAAACTTTTGCCCGGCAATAACTTTAACTAAGAGAAAGAACCTGATGGTTGAGAAGACATTTCCAGGTGTTCCAAAGTTAACAAGTTTGTAGAGAAAACCTTTGTACCAAACCTTATCAAAGGTTTTTGATATATAACCCTAAGCAGTTTCTGTGCCAGAAGTGTAAGTCAATGGAGATGGACGAGAACTCAGACTTAGAAAAAGTACATTTGAATGGTGAGACTTCTGAGGGTATTCATAAGTTTTATTACTATGGTGATACTACTGGAGCACTGGTTTCTGGCAAATGAGGGTTGAGGGTATATGTTGCAAGAAGAGAAATGATATGAGAATAATACAATGGATAGGCAATGAAAGTTTTAAAGACAGGCTTAAACCCGATGACTTTATTCATACAGTACAGAGAGATGTGTGCAGAACAGGAGACTTTGTTCGTTTGGTCACGTTGAAAGAATAGATGAGAGTTCTTAGGTTAGTTGGTTGGTTGTTTTTGTTTTACGGCATATCAACCCTTTTCGGGTTATTTAATGCCGAATCCAAAGATTTTGAAGAAAAATTTTTTTAATAGAGTATATTTGTTGTTTTCACGTCAGTTTCTATTTAACTCATAGTTGGGACCCTAACAGGTACTACCACTCCGGGTCAGAGTGGACCTGGGAGCAATGGTAATTAAAGGGTGGCTCCACACTCCCCAAAGCCCACAAGCTGGAGCCTCACCACTGGATATAGTTTCAGGTCATATCCAGGACCCCCATTGAGGGACTTTTACCCTCTGCAGGGGGGCAGTCGGCGTATTCTAATGCCCCACCGACAGGGCCATCTTAGGTTAGTAGATATAAAACACTTGAGGAAACACGGTTATTTGGCAAAGAAAGGCCAAGGAAAACACGATGAATGTGATATGGATAGATTAAAGAGAAAGGGATTAACAAATGTCCAGGTTAGTTTGGAAGTCGATTTCTGAAAGCTGCCCAACACATGCCAGCATGCAAAACGGACTTTAAATCGAATATGAAGATTACTATTAATCGATTATTTATTGAAAGAAAAAATACCATTGTATAAAGTATTAAAACAATCTTTATATATATATATATATATATATATATATATATATATATATATATATATATATATATACATTGCAAAAAAAAAGAAATATATATATAGTGCAAAAAAAAAAAAAAAAATATATATATATATATATATATATATATACTATTGTTCATCCCAAGCAAAGTATATTGCCACAAAAACATACGAGGCTACTGAGATAGAATCCAGATTTGTGGGGCATGGTATCCTAAGTAGGGACTTGGATAGCAATATAAACTACTGCAGATAAATTATCTTAAAAGAAATTGTAGACAGTAAAAAAAAATAGAAGGTGACTAATTGTAATCAAAACAAATTATTTAAGTAAAATAAAAATGATAAAGAAGAAAAAAATGATTAGAGGTGTTTGAGCATCCAATTTGCAGTGACTCTAATTATAATAGTTCCGCTTTTTCTTTTGTTTGTTTTAATTTAATTTCTTATCATTTTGTCCCAGTTGAGGATGGGTCATCCTACAGGATGCCAGACATTCATCTGCTCTCTCTCAGACATTCCAACCAAGAGATATTTTACAAAAGTCTAACCGTCCCTTTAAGAGCAATTGTTTGCATCTCTGTTGCACTTTGTTCACCAGGTATATTTTCTAGGTGGTTTTTTAAATTCTTTTTCATAAACCCCGTTGCACCTCCGTATGTGGTAGTGAGAGATTGTATGCATAAGAATATCACTTGATACACATTTTTCATTTAAAAAAAAAAATGTCAACCATTTGTTTGGGGGCTTTTTTTTTTTTTCATGCATTTTTATTTTTATTTTTACAGTCAATGCAAGATAAGAAGAATTGATCGAAAACAAAGACGCCATATTTGAAAATCGCCGTTAAATACATGGAAGATTGATTGGCCATTTATAAATGCATTGATATATATATATATATATATATATATATATATATATATATATATTGCTGAAACAATTCAATTTCTTTGAAATCTCATTAATAAAATGCATGTAAGTATCATTTTCTTTATCTGTTTTAATTGCTGCAATGTGTCTGATTTTTTTAAATAATAATCAATAGGGCTGTGACAACAGAATGTTCTTTTCATCCTTTTGACTCTCAAGTATATATCCGACAAAGTAAGACACAGTCAATCAACCGAGTACCACATCACTATATATAAAAACATATAAGATATGAACGGATATACTCAAGATTCAAAACAGTGAAAAGAACATGCTGTTGTCACAGCCCTATTAATCAGTAATAATCATATATATATATTAATACTGTAGGACCTTTAACGTACGTACATATGTACGTGTGCCATAGTTTTGTAGATCATAAATTATTCAATTGGGAGATCCTATTTTTCCGTTCGCACCATGGAAATATGCCATAGACTCCTATAAGGATATTGGAGATAAACTGTAATAATCAGAGATATTCTGACACTACATTAACCAGATTACTTAGATAAATACTTTTACAGTTTTAACAAAAGGGCTACAATAATATCACAAGAACTCTATTCATGCTGAACGTCCACAGAATGCCCGGCAGCAATATATTACACATGAAAGATGCCGCTGTGGAATTTCCACAGGTCCTGCTAGTTTATATAAATATAATTAAAAATGTTGTTCTTTCGCCAGGGTATATAAAATATTGTTACACAGTTATTATAACAATGCAATCAAATATTTTCTAATGTCTATCCAGTCCTTCATCCATAAAATGCAATTATGCAATCCAATATTTCGTCATGCTTATCGAGCCCTTCATTCATAAACTGCTATTAAACTCTTCATTAATAAATCGCTATTAAGCTCTTCATTCATAAATCGCTATTAAGCTCTTCATTCATAAATCGCTATTAAGCTCTTCATTCATAAATCGCTATTTAACTCTTCATTTATAAATCGCTATAAAACTCTTCATTCATAAATCGCTATTAAACTCTTCATTCATAAATCGCTATTAAACTCTTCATTCATAAATCGCTATTAAACTCTTCATTCATAAATAGCTATTAAACTCTTCATTCATCTATTTTTGACGAAGAGCCTTCAATAAGTTTCCCACCTTTTTTGTACAAGCATTTAAAATTGTCATAGACTCTTGAAAATTCAGTATGTTATTGGTGTACATCTTATGGGATGACTGATCGATTTTTAGGATTTCAGGTCCAAACGAACAGCCACAGCAGGAATTGGAATACATCCTATTAAAGCCTGATTATCACAGTTGATGAATCTCAAGAATGCAATCTGGACTTTAAAATAACGATATGCAGTAAATTTCTGTTTTAAACTTGGAAAAAATCGCATAGAAACGTATAAAATGCTTCAGACTGCTTTTGGACCAACTTCCATGAATCGAGCATCAGTTTTTGAATGGCATAAAAGATTCAAGGGAGGTAGTGAGTCTGTGATGGATGATGAGAGATGTGGGAGGAGTAAGGAAGACAGAACACCAGAGTTGATTGACCAAGTAAAGAATTTCATGGATAAAGATCGTCGTGTGTCTATAGAGACAAGTGCACAGTTTGATTTCAGTGTGGAACCTGTACAGATACTTTTTCGTGGGGGACTGAAGATGCGGAAGATTTGCACCAATGCACCAGTTCACAACTCTATCCTTGTCACACACTATTTGACCAAGATGGGCACCGAGACAGTTCCTCCCACTCCCTATAGTCTAGACTTTGCTCCCTGTGACTTTTGGTTATTCCCTAAGCTCAAGAAAAACCTTAGAGGCTGTCATCATGAGACAATTGAAGAGATGAAAGAGGCTGTGACGAGGGTCAATGATAATGGTCACACAAGGGAACTTTGATGGGGTCTTCCAGAAGTTATTGGAATGGTACAACGGTACAATGGCATAACGGCATTGTAGCCAGAGGAGATTACTTCAAAGGGTACTAGAGTTTCATGTGTCTACTATTATTAAAAATGCCCATATGGAAAAAGTCTGAAAATTTATTGAAGGAACCTCATACTATGCGATTGTAATGATGGCAATCAAGTATCCCATGACTCTTAATCAAATCCTTTATTTATAACTCTGAAATATTTTTATTTTATTATTTTTTTTTTTTTTACAGAGGCGTCACCACTTATCAAGGCCCAGAGGCCACTCGAGGATAAGGGTTAAGAGTGTACAGTAGTCAATTGGACACTATAATAATCGTTAGTAATGGAAATTCAGTAAATTTGTTAATTTAAGTGGAACGTCTCATCAAGAACTTGTTTACGCTGGACTTGATGAGAACCATATTGTAGTCAGGAAATGGGTTGAGAAACATCTAGAACTAGAAGTTCTCAGTCTTTCACCGCCCCTAAAAAATCTAAGGAACCCCCTATACAATAAAATCGGCCATTGCCCACCTGAAGTCTCATAACGCACCCTTGGTGGGTGGTACAGACCCCGTTAGAAAACCCATGGTCTATATAAACCAAGGTTTCCCAAACTTCAGGACACCATGGAGCCCCTGAGCAGGGCAAAGTTTTTTCACAGAACACTAACAAGATAATTTCTAAAATAAATATGAAAAACATTAATTTTAAAATTTAACTTATACTTGTTCATTAGTTGTTCCTAGTCGTGATTTTACTATATTTTTGTGTTTACAACCATTTTTCTTTTGTTTTTTATTAATCAAAAATTGTCGCATTTTTGTTAATTTATTTTTTATTTATTTTTTCATGGCCCATCCTGAAACTCTTTGCACCTGTAGTTATGTATCATATCTATTTCCAGTATAAAAGATGAATAATTAAATGTCTGCAGACATTTAATTTTTCCATATAAAACATTTGGTCCTTTTTAAGAAAGGACTTGCAAAGCCCCTCAGTCTCACTCATGGAGACCACTTTGGGAAACCCTGATATAAACTAAAGTGATTTTCATGATGATTCCATTGACGAGTATAGCTTTCTATCCAAAAAACTGCATATGCAAATCTATTTCAGTATTGATTTAGGCCAATTATTGATCCATGATCCCAGAAAATATGCACTTGTCCCCTTTCAACAACTTTTACTTTTTATCTGGTTATACAACTTCTCATAAGATAACCATTACTCATACAGGAGGTCGGAAAAGTTTCACTTTCATACCACCCACGTTAAGCTGCAAGTCTTTTTCATTGTAAAACCATTATTATTATTTCATATTTTCAATCTTACTTTTATCTATGCTAAATCCCTCACCTAAACACTGGATGCTCCCTTTACTTGCACTTTTTTTAAGGGGCGTTTTTTATTGGCTATTCTCAAATTTTTTTCCATTCTCAATTGATGTAATAGCAGATTACCAGACTGGCATTCAACAAACAATCTTAGGAGTTGATGAAACAATATTTTGGCAACAGCCGCTTGCATTATACTTTTTTCTCATTTTTTTCACTGAAACCATATGATTTGTATAAAGGAATCGGCTATTGGATCACATTGGCTATCTTTAAGTACTTATTTACTGTCTGTAAGGACCTGTGGCATAACTAATATAAGTACTAAGTCATAATCAGTTCTAAGAGACATTCTTTTGAGGGTTGAAAGTTTAATCCTCAGTACAAATAATACAGTGGAACATGAATTAAATAAAGGATTACATTTCAAAATTTCGTACAGATTCTCTTGAATTTGGTGAAAGATTTGTGAGTTTCACTAAATTCACCTGAAGAAAGTCAAAAGCTGCATCGACTGAAACTTTGTGTGAATAACAGTAGTTTGAATAATTAAAATACTATTACTTATTTACTCTTCTACTTTTCCTCTTAATTTCATATTTTTGGGGTAAGTGGGGAAGTTTTTTGCAATGTTCATTGTTTTTGATATTATTCCTTCATTGTGAAATGCATAATTCTTTTTCCTAATTATGTTTTTTAGGAATTAAGTTTGGTCACGTTGGCGGTTTTCCTTTTGCTCTTTTTGAGAAACTCAGGGAGTTTAAATTATTCAGGTATGTTTCTAAAATTATAAGTTAATTAAAAACATACCTATTCCAGAATAGGTATCTATATATTAATATGATAGCGTGTGTGTTATTTTGTGTGCCAAGCTTACATCTTTTTTCTTCCAAGTGACTGTCGTTTAATTGTTTCTAGCCTGAGTGTCCGGCGTTTCCCGGGTGTTTGGAGGTGTGTGTTGAGCAAAAAAAAAAAAAATTAAGTGTAGGAGGTAGGCAGGCTTAAACCCGTACCATGAAGGAGGAAAAGAATGTGAAAAAAACAAACAAAAACAAAAG
This sequence comes from Euprymna scolopes, assembly GCF_053919585.1. Classification (NCBI taxonomy): domain Eukaryota; kingdom Metazoa; phylum Mollusca; class Cephalopoda; order Sepiida; family Sepiolidae; genus Euprymna; species Euprymna scolopes. Next base: position 29,176,517 of record NC_136502.1, read on the forward strand.
CGTGACGTTTTTGCTGTTGTGCCCATCGGCAAACCATTTAAATGTAGGCTATTCAATCGAAAAGAGGTGATGACTTTCGAAAATATCGGCGAAAAAAGCGACCCCTCCCTGTAGAAAAGTGCCCAGTTGAAGATGAAGAAGGTAATGTTTGTAGCCAGTTTTTCAATATTTGTCATCCGAAGTGTCGAACTTCAAAACGATACTGATCTCGTGAAAATCCGTCGCCTCTAAGTTTTAGGCAGACATACATACATACATACATACATACATACATACATACATACATTTAAACAGACAGATGAGATTTATATATAGAATAGCCTGGGTGCCCGGCGTTGCCCAGGTGTTTGTAGTTGTGTGTTGAGCAAAAAGAAAAAAAAAAAGTGGCAGTAGACAAGCAAGCTCGAACCCATACTGCGAAGGAGGAAAAGAAAGTAAAAAGAAAAAAACGTGACGTGTTAGCTGTTGCGCCAATTAACAAACCGGAAGTGATGTAGGTTTAAATTAAGGCTAGATAATCGAAAAGCGGCGATGACTTTCGAAAATATCGGCGAAAAAAAGCGACCCCTCCCTGTAGAAAAGTGCCCAGTTGAGAGTGCTTACTGAACAGTGGGTTTTCTATTATTTAACTTTATATGTATTCACCATCATAGATATTAATATTTATAAAATAATAAAGTACCTATGTTACTCATCATATATTTTAGAGTGTATATTCCAAAATTAAATACTCCCAATCAACCTGACAATCAGCTAAACTCCTTCACTGTAGAGATAGCTAGATGTCAGAAGGCTTTCAACTCTAAAAACTACTTTCCTTGACCAGCTACTCTTTAGAATCCCTTCCCAGCTTCCTGTTTCTCTGAGTGTACCAACATGCGGAAATTTAAATGTACTGTGAACAAACATCTTGCTGCACAACTCCCCACTTAGGATGCCCTCGGTGGATATAGCTTCAGGTTCACAGTAGCCCGTTATATCTGAGTAACAATGTTTAGGGAAAAATTACAGAAGAAAAGAACAAAAATTTCATTCTAATCTGAAGATTTTCGAAACCAAAGCGAAAAAAAAAATTTTTTTTTTTCATATCTTGATTATTATAGTGTAGCCAATATATATTAGTGATTTCAAAAGTTAAAAAAATGACTTGTGTGCTATCAGCTAGAATCGAAACCAAAACATGTAGCTCTCCAGACATATTCATTACCGTCGGCCCTAAATCCATACACATATAAAAACTTCACAAAAATAACATCATTGAAAATATTAATGTATAATATGGCATAATCACGTTGTCACGTCGTCAGATCACCGAAGTTAAGCAACACTGAGCCTGGTCAGTACTAAAATAGGTGACCATTTGGGAATTCCAGGTGATGTATGTGCTCTCTGCTTATCTCGGCATTGTTTCCAGTCATCCAGCACTTCTCCTTGCCACTGCACTTAAACAGTTCCGATTCAGGAGATGTGTGGTTGGAGATTGCACAACCCTTGCCTCACAATTACACGCACAGCTACCCTTACAGAGGGTATCCATTGTCTTTCGAAACTGAACGGAGGCATGGAAATGTATATTTGCGCATGCATAGAAATAACACATTTAGTAGACTTACACTTTTTTTCTTTGCAATGATTTTTTGTTTTGGTTTGTTTTGCTTCGTGTACTATTTTTCGCTGTTGTTTATTTGTTGCTATTATTGAATCATTTACTTTGTATTAAATGAAAAGAAGTTCATTGATGAAGTATACGTAAGATTAAACAATCTCCATCGTACCAAAGCAACTCTTCCGACAATGTCTAATTCTTCTCTAATTCCAGTTGAACTAAGACTACTGCCTGTACTTAAAAATGTTAAAGTAGACTGCTGCTCAGATCAAATGGAATCATTTAGCAATATCAAAAATAAAATATCTCTTCAATGTGAATCTACGTTTTGGAATAGTTACTGCAATATAGAAATAAGAACCCAGAATGTCCAATTACTTAAGGTAAGTACAATGTCTGTCTGTCTGTCTGTCTGTCTGTCTCTCTCTCTCACACACACACACACACACACACACACACACACTTTTATATGTATCATTTTTTGTAGTATTCGCTCAGCGTCGAACATTCCATCTTCCACCGAAAAGAGGAAGTTTATAGGACATACAAATTCAGATATAAAGGTGAGATATGTTGTCCACCAAAAGTACGGTAAGGAGAACATCCAAAAACCGTAATACGTGGATGGATTGAAAAGTTGGGTATGGCTGACCATATATGGAGGTAAAAAGGAAACCATCTACTATTATGGGACGAAGTAAAAATCATAGACAGAGAAGAACGGTGGAGAGTAGCACGACTCAAAGAAACAGCGCTTATGCTGGGTGACAATCAACTACTAAGCACACCTAGTGTAGAATTTAACACAATATGAGAAACATTAATTTTGTAATAAGTAAGGAGTAAAAAAATAAATAATAAATATGTGTGTGTGTGTGTGTGTGTGTGTGTGTGTGTGTGTGTGTGTGTGTGTGGTAATAATATGTAGTAATAAATAGTGATAGAATGATAAGTAGTAAGATGGTAATGGAAAATAAAATAGAAAAAATCTTAAAATTCATACTAAAATTGTTTGCAAGGGTTCGCGGCGTAGTGGCTAAAGTACTTTGTAATTTCAGTTGTAAAGAGTTACACCCTTCTGGAGGTTGACGGTTCAATTCTCAATGCGGGTAACACTCAAAATACCATTGTGAATTACCTAGGACATTTATTCAGTGATGGCTGATGCCACGAGAGCATGCTACCTCTTGGTGGATCATAAAGGGTTCCATTCGAAATTCTGTGCAGATTCCCGAGTTTGATAGAAAGATTCCTGAATTGGACAAGATACAACTGAAGAAGGTCGGAGGTAACATCAACCGAAACATTGTGAAAATAACACTAAAGAAGAGAACAGCAGTCTGAAAAATCCAAATAATACGTCATTCTGATGCTGTCCTCAATCACCATGTATGTAAATGTAAGCGATCGTTTTGGGGGCATTACTGCTATATAAAATTAAGAACTGTTGACATATAACAGTAGAATTTTTTTATTATTGAATTCTCTCCAGACAAGGTATGAAGCCACTTCATGTAAGGAACTTTAAAAAAGAGACTACTTCAAGGTCAAAAACTTGCCAATGATAAATGTTAGATGAAATAGATTCTGACCAAGAAAACAGCAGTTCTTCCGTCTTTGTCAGAAATATCGCTCATGGAAAGTGAGGACTAAAGAACTAAATAAGGGAAGAAAGAGTTATGAGACTGCTAAAATTAAAACCAAGATCTACTTTCTATTTGCTTTAATTATGTTTAAAAAACGGAGAACTTATATCCTGTTTTTTTTTTCTATTATTTAACCTGATTATGTTAACTCAGAGTTGCCTCTGAAGAGTCCATAGGCTGGTAATGATAAAGCAATGGCAATCCAAGAATTGTGAAATCTTGTATTAACTCCAATTCTTTTCAATGATGACATTCTTTCCTTTGTGAACCGGTGTATAATTGTTGTGTCGTAACACAATAATAAAAGCAGAAAATCAAGTCAAGGTTGATTTAACAAACGAAGTGTATTAACATCACAAGTACAAAGGTAGGAATACGAGTATAACTGACTAGCACTCAGCTAGGAAGTGGAGTACTGTCGCTCCTTCTCACCGGTGTAGACATTACTGGCACTATATATATAGTGAGAACCTGTGTAATTTCCCTTATGCATAGAAAGGCCGGTATAACAATAATTCTTCAAAAAAAGACTTCCACAGTAACTAATAGAAACTACTCATGAAAATGGAAAAAATTTGGCATCAAGGTTATCGTCGGCATAACAATAAGTGTTATCTGGATCAAAACAGCAAATTTTCCCCTTTGTCAGTGTTATATCGTGGGATGCATTAGATCGATATAACATAAAATATCTTACCGCAAGGAGTCCAGCCTTCTCGTGGGTATGTTGCAATGCATGAGGAAAAAACATAACACTTATGAACAAATAAGGAAATATTTATTGTGAAGACACGCACACACACGTAACTACAATTCAAAACATAATAGATGAAAGTTAGAAGTCCAAGTATGGTAACATGGACGAACGGGGATGATGTTTATCTCACCATTTTCAAAGTCACTCTGTTTTCCCTTTACTGTCTCCACTTCCAGTTGTTGATCTCGCGAGAAGTCGCGAGAATTTAAAGTTTAGGACTACGGACAAGGGGAGGCGACTTTGCCCAAAGAAGTAAAGAGTTGCTCCCCTTGGCTTTATACTTTTGTCTCATCCCAACAGTCAGAAACATCACTCGTGGGATGTGAGAAGTAAAGAACAAGATAAGGGGAAAAGTTTTGCTGCCACCAAAAGTAAACCCAAGATCTACTTTCTACTCTCCTTTATAAAAGTTCCCCCCTCCCCCTTTCTCTCTCTCTCTCTCTCTCTTTCTCTCTCTCTCTTTCTCTCTGTATATGTATAGTCATTTATGAACCGCTTGTTTTACTGTATCACAGCTTTTTGATGTGGTTACATAGAAGAAGCTGCCAAATCTGACGCAAAGAAGGTAGTCTTCCTACAGCAGGCTAGAAAACTTCTCATGCCTTCTAGTAGCTTATATTTCTATAAAACCACTATTTGCCCATGTAAAAAATACATCCACGTTTGGGACGGCATACCAACCACTAGCTTCTTTCTCTTGGACAGGGCACAAAAGAAACAGAATTTCCAACGTAATATATCCTATACAGTCTGCCCAATCTCCATCTGTCACATCACTGCAGTGTTGCATCTCTGTACTAGTTTTACAAGAAATTTTACGAAATGTGCTTTGGTGAATTTACTCTCAATATAAATACCCTTAACCCACCCGACTAACAGCAAAATCACACCCCTTTACTGTAGAGGTCCCTAGATGCCAGAAGACTTTCTACACTAGTTGTTGCAATATTTTTATATGGAATGAGGGTACAATTAAAAAAAATTGAAAGGTTCTACTTATAGACACTTGCAATAGGAACTGACCAATCAAATGGATTCACGTTCTGCTAGCAACCAATCAGAAATTGGAATTGCTCCATGAAATATTGGATGTTTTAGAATTGTCATGCAAAACAGATATTTGCTCTTTGACCGCAAAATTTTAAAATCCAAGGTTTTACAGATCAACTACCTGCCGAAAACTCTTTTTCATCTTCAGAACTTGTACAGATTAAGTACCCATTGGAAACTCTTCTGAAATTAAACATGGTTTTCAATTCAAAACTAATAACTTCTTCCCTTGGTGTGTTCACCTTTGGAATCCATGTTTTGGCAAGTGTACCAACATGCAGAAATTTAAATGTAATGTGACCAAACATCTTGCTGACCAACTTCCCATCTATGATGCCTCATATAAACCTGCCCTCTATGATAGCAGCCCCTTTACACTTCAGTAAGCATAAATTTAAAAACGATCACAAAATAATCAAATAAAAAATAAATAGGGCATACTGAGATGAAAAACCAGCCCCTTTTTTCTGGCAGTTGGATACCATTAGTCCAACAGCATAAGCCACCAGGAAGGGAAATCTAAATGAACAATTAGCTGCATCTATCTGGTGTTGCGAGGAAGTGTTTTTACTTTCAACTATTTTTTTTTTAATCACAATATTATGTTTTTATTTTTGAATATATATTTTTAAAATATATTTTTAAAATTAAATTTAATTATTAAAGTATCGTTTTGTTATTAAATAATTAACTGAACCATAAAGTATCGTTTTGTTATTAAATAATTAACTGAACCGTAAAGTATCGTTTTGTTATTAAATAATTAACTGAACCATAAAGTATCGTTTTGTTATTAAATAATTAACCGAACCAAACTATAACAGGTTTTGTTATGGTAGCGTTATTTCAACATGTATTTATAAAATTACAAAATGTAAGGGTTTTTAGTTCTCTCCCACTGTAAGAACTTAGATAGTGGGATCGGAAAGTGAAATTGAGATATCAGCGCCCCCAAGGAGGAGCACTCTAACCTTGCAAAAAGTGTCTTGGCAGTGCCGTCGGCATTCCCGGTAAGGGCGCCTCAGGCGATTAGCAATAAACTAACCCCTTAGAGAGAAGACAAAGGTTCGGAGGGTTGACCTCCTAGAACTCTCACTGCAAAATTAACAGGAACCAGATCATTACAGGAATCATTTAATCTCTGTTGATTTGGGATGGGGGGGGGGGCTGGGCAAGGATAAAAATCGCTAAATAGATTTCAGAACGTTCAATCTTTTAATCCATGAGAATTAGCAAATAGTTTTAAGGTTAGTTAAAATTACTTTTTATTCGACAATTTAAATGTCTCAAATTTGCTGCAAAGGCTCTTCTTCATTATTGTAACGAAATTCGAAAATTGAAATATTGAATTTCAAATGAAACCAATCTCCTGAATTGTCATGTCGCAGTAATGAAAATATCCAAAAATTATGAAAAGCGATGAGTTAGAAAATTAATTATAAATGAAAATAATTTTTGAAGACAATTAGCAACAATCGAATTCTACAAAAAAAAAAAAAAAAAAGAAACCAAAGAGTTCTAATTCAATATTTCAGACCTAGATTAAAATAAATACAGTTAATAAGCACTGAAGACACTTTTAGCTATAAGTAATATGGTGTGAAATTAATTATAGTTATCCATTATTTAGCAATACCATCGCTGGCCATAGAGCCTGTATCGTGAACAACTCTCTATAAAACAAGCGGCTTTCATAGCAAATGATCAAAACAGCAAGGAGCAAGGAGCTTCTCTAACAGCAACTTTAATGCGCACAATCAAGTGGTCTGAGCCCAGCAGTCTCTAGCGACTCCAGCTCACTCCTGCAATTTCCAGTGACTCCAGCTTACTCCTGCAGCTTCCAGCTAACTCCTGCAGTTTCCAGCGACTCCAGCTTACTTCAGCGGCTTCCAGCAACTCTTAGCTTACTCCTACAGCGCCTCCAACTCACTCCAGCTGCTCCTCAACTTCACTGACGTCTGGCTATCTGCTTTAGTGCCCCCTGTCGTCCATCTATCTCTTCCAGCGACGTCCGACTACCCATACCAGTGCCCATTAACGTCCAGTTACCCGTATCAATGCCCATTAACGTCCGGCTGCTCCTATCAGTGCCCACTGATGTCCTGCTACCCATACCAGTGCCCACTGACATCCAACTACCTGTTCCAGTGCCTACTGACGTCCGTTCTAATGTCCACTGACGTCCAGCTACCAATTCTAGTGCCCACTGACGTCCGGATACCAGTTCTTACCTCAAGAACCCAAACATTTCAACCTCGCGAGCTGCTCCTTTATCCATTTATTTCTTGGTAAAAATCTTGTCGTGGTTTGCCAGCTAACCACTCCTATGTTTGTAAATAAAAACACGATGTTGGCTGAAACTTGACATCACCGGAAATACACTACAGTCAACGACTGTTTTCTCTCTGTTGTTTGAATACGGTCGTTGCTAGTTTTAGCACACGTGTCGTAGCGTATTTTTGAGGGTGTCAAGCTTCATCCGAGTGTGTTTATTTACAAACATAGGAGTAGTTAGCTAGCAAACCACAACAAACCCACCTAGCAAGTACGAAACACAATTTTGTTTTTATATTTTTTTGGTTTTTACTTTTGAAAAGGAAATATCAAAAATATTGATTTTTGAGGGATGGGATGGAACTATCGATACTTCAGTAAAATTCAAATTAATTTTTTCCTTAAAAGGTGGACATTGCTGTAGTATTAAATACGAAAGATAGTGAAAAGAAATCGCATGAATATAATTTCTCACTGAAATCTGAATAAATTGTTCACACTGCAAATAAAACGTTGCACTTGCTATGTAAATATTACACATTCTTGGTTTTAATTTTTAATAAAACAACATTAAAAATCGCTGACTACAGAAGATGCCAAAACAAAAGAAGAGAACTGCAGTGGTTGTAGCACTTTACGCTATTGCATTTCTTATTAAAAAAAAAGTTTTAAAAAGTTGATGCCAAAATTAAATGCATGTGCGTGAAAACAAACATGGCAACCAGTGAAAACAATACAGAATACAGACTCGAATGCCACTAAAAATCAATTTTTTAAAGGCAAGTTTTTAGTTGGTACTCTAGTCGCACATTGACCATTAACCATTACCCTTAGATTAATAAATGAAAAATCATTTATATAAAAGGGGGTGTGCATGTCCTCATCGAGTGGTCCCAATATGAGGGATCGATTTATTGCATTAGAAACTGTGCACACACGTACGTATACCAAGTTTTCTTGTTAATTTAAAAATTGTAAATGTTGGCTGACAAAACTTGAAGTTAACCATACATATGCATATAAAATAATTGGAAAAGGGCAAAGTTCAAACGCCATTCAAAAAATACCAATCTACTTAAAAAAAAAAAAAAAAAAAGGTCAAATTCGCGCAATTTGGCCCAGAAATGTCGAGTGGTTCTCAAATGGGTGATCGATTTACTAGAACGTTGCATTAGAAACTGAGCACCCCTACAAATATTTAAATATTGACGTTTTTATTCAATTTTTTGTATCAGATGATAGATTAGTGTCTATTTGATAATAATCCATTGAAAATTTTTTTTTAAAAACACAAAAATAAAAACAAATATAGAGGAGGGGGCGCTGGAACACATCAACCCATTTTTAAAAGTTAATGTCAACACTAGTCTGAAGCTTTCATAACTGAAGAATTAATGCATCAGGGTGACAAAAAAGTTCTTGCAATTTTTAAATTTTAAATTCAGATGAACATATCTCAGTTCAAGAGAAAATTTTTTTAAATCGAAATAAGCACCGTCAGCACACTTTGCCAATGCAAAGCAAGTGCATTTATGCCAGTAATGTAAAAAATCTTTTATTCTAGTGGCGATGAAGTTGCTGAAAGCGTTTTTGAAGGCTTTCTCACATAGAAAGTTGTCGAAATGCTTGAAAAAGTAGTAGTCGGTAGGTGAGAGGTTTGGAGAGTATGGCGGATGAGGCAATATTTTGTAGTCCAATTCGTTCAACTTCTGCGGGGTTGGTTTAGCAACGTGCAGTTAGGCACTGTTGTGGAGGAGAATTGGGCCCTTTTTTTTTTTTACAAGGTGGTCACGACTTATCAAGGCCCAGAAGCCACTCAGGGATAAGGGTTATTGCATGTACAGTACGTTAGTGTTGAGATTTAATAAAGTGTCTACTTAAGGGGGCGGTTCATCAGGAATTTGTTTACATTAGACTTCAAGACATCCAGGTTGTAGTCAGGTGGGAAGCAGGCAGACGGAACAGAGTTCCACAGGTGTGCAGTTCTAAGAAAGAAGCTTTGTTCATGGAATCTACGTTTTGATTTAGGCATAGATAAAGAGTGCGGAAAATTTTTGACAGTGTTTTCAGCTAGACGGGTGTTTTTTTATAAAAGATTGGTGAGGGGGGACCAGAGATTGGAGTTCAGACGAGCACCTGCCATGGAAATAACGATAAAACAAAGATAGGCTCGCAACGTCTCTTCTGTGGGAGAGAGGTTGCAGGGAAGAGAAAAGGGCATTCCCTACTAAGCCACGAAGTCTATTTTGTACTCTGTCAAGGCAGGCAAGGCTGTTTTTAGCAGCTCCTGCCCAGATATGGCAGCAGTATTCCATCCTTGGATGTACTTGTCTTTTATATAGATAGAGAATTGCATCAGTAGTGAGATATCTTCTGGAGCGGTAGAAGGATCCCACCATCTTTCCAGCGACCTTGGCAACAGATTGATGTACGTGTTCCATTTCAGATCAGGAATAAAGGTCAAGCCCAGAAGCTTGTCAAAACATTGGGCTTCTCCTAGATGAAAGCCATCCATTTCAGTTGATGCCAGATGGGGATCAGAGCGTTGATGATGTAAAGATAGGAGCTTGGTTTTAGATGCATTAAAGGTAACCAGCCACATCTTCTCCCACTGAACCACGCGCTCGAGATCAGAGGAGAGAGAATCAGAGAGAACTTTTTCTTTTTTTTTTTTTTTTCATAGGTATCAACTCATTTTCAAGGTCAAAGAGGCAACTCAAGGATAAGGGTTAAAAAATGTACAGTAGAAATTGGTCAATATAGTAATCATTAGTAATGAAAATTTGGTAAATTTGATAACTTATATGGAATGGCTCATCAAGAACTTATTTACATTAGACTTGAACACAACCATATTGTAGTCAGCCGGAAAGCAGGAAAACGGAAGACAATTCCACAGGCGTGCAGTTCTAATAAAAAAGCTTTGTTCATGGAATCTACGTTTAGGTTTAGGCACAGATAAAGAGTGGGGGGAATTATTGATAGTGTTTACAGCTAGACGAGTGTTTCTTGTGAAAGTTTTGCGAGGGGGGACCATAGATTGAAGCTCAGTCGAACACTTTCCATGAAAATAACGATACATCAGAGACAAACTCGCAACATCTCTTCTGTGAGATAGAGGTTGCAAGGAAGAGAAAAGGACATCTTCTACGAGGCTACGAAGTCTATTTTGAACTCTATCAAGGCAGGCCAAGTCCTTTCTAGCAGCTCCTGCCCAGATGTGGCAACAGTATTCCATCCTTGGACGTACCTGGCTCTTATATAGATAGAGAATTGCATCAGCAGTGAGATATCTACTGGATCGATAGAAAGATCCCACCATTTTTCCAGCGGCCTTGGCAACAGATTTGATGTACGTGTTCCATTTAAGATCAGGAGTAATGGTCAATCCAAGAAGCTTGTCAAAACTTGAGGCCTCCTGAAGACGAGAGCCATTCATTTCAATTGATGCCAGATGTGGATCAGAATGTTGATGATGTAAAGAGAGGAGCTTGGTTTTAGATGCATTAAAAGTAACCAGCCACTCCTTTCCCCATTGTACTACATGCTCATTTACAGCCTTTGATGTGTTGCCGTAGATGGTTGTGTCATCAGCATAGATATCAACGAATGATTTAAGTATGTGTTTAGGGAGATCATTGATGTAGATCAGGAAGAAAGTTAGGCCCAGGATGGACCCCTGAGGAACTCCAGCATTAATACTGCAGGCCTCCGATTTTTGTCCATCGACCACTACTCTTATGAGCCTATCAGAGAGAAATGATTTAATGATTGAGAAAACATTTCCAGTTATACCATAGATAGAAATCTTGTGTAGTAGGCCCTTATGCCATACCTTGTCAAAGGCCTTTGATATGTCAAGAGCAATTGCCCTAGAAAGGGAGCCTTTGTCAAGAGATTCGCTAATCCTATGAGATATAACCGTTAGCACATCTGTGGTAAATCTTGCAGAACGGAAACCATATTGTGTGTCACTAAGAAGGTTATTTCTGCTGAGGTGGTTGACTATTTCTCTATTTAATATGGATTCCAGCAACTTACTCATGACATACAGGAGACTTATTGGTCTGTACTGACAGGGAAATGACTTATCACCTGAATTCTTAAATACAGGGCATACTGATAAGGTTTTCCCGGGTGTTGGAAAGCACTTCTCCTTAAGGCAACGCTTAAACAGTTTCGTGAGTATGGAAGCAAGTTCTGGTTGAAGCTTTTTCAGCACTATAATTAGAATGCCGTCAAGGCCAGTTGCTTTACTGGAATCAAGGTTCTTGATTAGCTTGGCGACCTCACGCACAAATATTTATATGTTACCTAGCGCGTTCTGTGTTATAGGAGGAAATATGGAGAGTTGATGGCCTTTGTCGCATCGGGTAGAATTAGCTGCAAAGTTCTTGGCAAATAGTTTGGCCTTGTCTGATGCTGACGAAATGACCTCTGGTCCATTGATAATGGTTGGGATAGAACGCACACTTCTGTTCAGGATCCTATTTCTTATTTGCCAAAACTGGTGGGAACCAAGCCGCTGATCAGTTACTTTGGATTTAACGGACTGAGCATATAGCTCTCTTGCATTTTTTATTACTCTTTTACAGTGATTGATGGCGGTCCTGAAAGCAGCTTTAGTCTCAGTGCATCTATTACGTTGGTAGCTATGGAAAAAGTGATTTCTGTGCGCAATGGTAGCAGCACATTCTGGGGAGAACCATGGCTGGCTGTTAGGTTTTTGTTGGAATTTTTAAGATGGTATGAATCGGTCTATGCCTACAATTAACCATTCGGTCAGGTCTGATACTATAGAGGACACATCTTTTTTAAACATGTAATGCAGAGGTAGATCAGATATGAATGTACGGAAGCTATCCCAGTCAGCCATGGAGTATCGGTATACAGTATGGTGGAGGGGTACGTCTGGGGACGTGTTACATTTCATTTTTACCTTAACTGATACAACGGAGTGGTCGGAGGATCCTAGAAGAGAAAGAACGGAACATGAACATAGCTCAGGGGAAGTTGAGAGAAAAAGGTCTAGAAGGCTTGCATACTGACCGGTAGTATCGGGCACACGGGTGGGCTCGCAAACAATCTGAGTGAGGTCATAAGCAATGGCAAAATCATGACAGAACTTCCCCTCATCGTTTGTGTCATTTGAGTGGGTCAGCCATTCCACATTATGGACATTGAAGTCACCACAGATGTGAATGTTAGCCGAGGGATATGCAGACAGGATGTGGTCTATTTTCTCAGATATATAAATATAAATGCAGTGGTGTAAGCAAGTGTAACCCGGAAGCACATATAAGGTATATTAGGGTCTTCTCTAGAGATATCCCTGCCACACGGGAAGCCATCTTTAATGTAGGCACATATTTCATGCCCATGGCGACCTTGGAGGTCAGATTTAGATGTTAAGTTAGAATATCCGGTAATTATGAACTTATCTAGGGAAGTGGTCGGCCCTATTCCAGTTTCGCTTAGAAAGAAAATGTCCGGTTTCGCCTCCTGTAATTGGGTTTCAACCACTGGAAGGTTCGAATGTAGACCCCTGATGTTGGAGAAGGAAATATGGTAGTAGGGGTGTACGTTGGAAGATGGGGTTCTAGGTTTATTCGAGTTTTTTTTTCTGGAGATATTTCATGTTGAGGTTTTGGGATTTGTGGAACAGGTCGGCATACTTGGTTAGAGCAGGATAGAGAGGGAAAGTAAGAGAGAAAAGGACAGGAAATTTTTTTTTTATGTAGCACATGATAAGGTAAAGCCGTAACAATTACTCACTAGTATGGCATCAAGAGGCCCCACCAGAGACTACTGTATGGTCCAGAATCCATTTACCAAATGGCAATACAGCAACCCCAGTACTTTGCACCTGCTGATAGGACAGCCTCCTTAGTGGTTAATCCAAGGTTCGAGTCCCTGACTATCAGGCGAATAACGTCAGCCCAGACAAAACGTTTACCTCCAGCACCCTTACTAGTGACATGGCCACAAGGATAGACATAGAGACAGAAAAATTTCCGACATCTCAGATTACTGTCCACAAAGTACTACCGACCTGGAAAGCAGTTTTTTCTTCACCCTTTGTCAGAAAAATCACTCATTTGAATGAGGACTGAGGGACAAAAAAGGAGAAGCGAGAGTTACTGGAGATGCCGATAACACATCCACTGCATTATCTAATCTCCATTTAAAAAAAATGGAATAGGTACGAGGGACTTATTAATATCTACTTTATAAGTCCGGTGCTCAATTATCAATTTAGGGCGCTGTTTGAAGATAATCTCCCCTCCCATATTAATGTGGGGATGTTTTTAGCGATATCTATCTCGAGTTTGAATTATTCGAGCTTCACCTTATAATTAAAATCCAATAATGAACTTGTATCAATTTGTGAAGTCGGCTTAATTTTATATTAATTTACATTTTTTGAGTTTAGATAATAGTTCAAGGTTTTAATTTGGAAGGTTCTCGTTTTCATGGATGACTTTTTTTTTTCTTTTCGTTTTACATGTAACAAGACAATATTGGTTAATAGCATATTTGACAAAAAAAGGGTTTCAGAAAAAAAAAAAAAAAGAAAAAAAACCCAAAGAAAAGCGACAAGATAGGTAAAGTTAAGTTCCGGGTTTTAAAGTCAAAGCTGCAATAAGAAAAGAATTAGCGGTAATTAACACAAAATAGATTTCAAAAAGTTATAGAAACATTTTTTAACCTTAGCTTAAGAGTCTGGAAAATGCGACCTATCCTTCTTAAGGTCATATCGGAAAAGGAAGCTAGCAGATTAATTCTAGGTACATAAAGATATGGTGAACGTTGAGAGTGTATGTTGGGGAGGTGTGTGTGGGGGGGTAATGCTTTTATTTATTTATATTTTTTTATTTGTTTGTCTATTTTTATTTTTATTTATTTATTTTTTTTTTTTTGCTTTATCTATCGGGTTTGAATCTTCGAGCTTCATCTTATAATTAAAATCCAATAATGAACTTTTATCAATTTGTGAAGTCGGCTTAATTTTGAATTAATTACATGTTTTGAGCTTAGATATTAGTTCAAGGTTTTAATTTGGAAGGTTCTCGTTTTCATGGGTGACTTTTTTTTTCTTTTCGTTTTATATGTAACAAGACAATATTGGTTAATAGCATATTTGACAAAAAAGGTTTCAGAACAAAAAAGAAAAAAAAGAAAGAAAGCGGCCATTTCTGTTGATTAATGCTGGGTGTTGTTGTCAAAGTTTCTGTTGCATTTCATCTATTTGTTGACAGTACTTCTTTGCCATAATGGTTTCGCCTACATTAAAAAACAACTGTAATGGATGAGACCGCTCGCAGACCACCAAGCAGTCAGCATGATCTTCTTTTGGTGCAACTCTGGGTTCAAGAAGTGTTGTAGAGCTTTATCAGTGTCTAATTACTGAGCTGAACATCATTCATTGTCGTAAAGAACCTACTTTTCATTGCAAATCACAACCTGTTCAAGAAACGCGTCATTCTTATTGTGTAAAAGAGGAGAAGATGGCACTTCATAATGGCGTTTTTTTTTGGGGGGGGGGGGGAGTCGTTCAATTGAAGTGAGGCATCCATTTATCAAGTTGTTTTGTCTTTCCAATCAAGTGGTTGGAAATTGTCATATACATTATGTCTAATTCAGAAACAAGTTCTTGAACAGTGGTGTGGAAATTAGCTTCGACTAAGGTTCTTAATTGATTGTTGTCAGCATCCGATGGCCAATTACTATGTTCATCATTTTCAAGACTTTCATTGCTGCCACAAAATTTCTTAAACCACCATTGCTCTGTACGTTCAGTAGTGGTTTCTGGGCCAAGGGCTTCATTGATATTACGAGTTGTTTCAGCGGCTTTTTGGCCTAGCTTGAATCAAAATAAGGAAATTGTGCGAATTTGCTTCTTTTCCATCTTGTATTCAACATTCTGAAAAGAAGACATAATTGTTTTAAAACGATTGTAATTTAAACGATTAGATAGGGCAAAAACCGCCCTTTAAAATGATATATAAAGTAAAAGTAGTATAATGAAAGATTATTTAAAAATACATCATTTGAAATCAAAATTTAAAATTCCGCAAGACAAGAATTGTCAACCTAACAGTACAAAACGCTTGGTACTTGTTTAAGGGCAGAAAGCTGTGTAGCAGCCGAAACTCACTACAATCACAGGCAGGAGCTAATTCTCCAGCTCGAGATATGACATCCATTTTCTCCCTGGCTTGCCCAATCATAATCACGTGACCGAGTACATAAAAGGTGAAATCTGAAACTCTTTCTCCTTTTGCTCCCTGGCTTCAGCTGGCACCCAAACAAATATTCTTTATCATGTTACAGAACTGTTCTCGTCGATACACCGCCACAGACACACACACACACTCACTACAACATGAAATACACTGAAGACTTTACTCTTTCTTTCTCCTTTAACCGGCCTCCTTCATCCTGGCAACTACTATCTATAAACACGTGTAAACGGAACTATTCTCTCCTCAACAAGCCGGCAATATATTAAATCTATCTTTACACAAGAACACTTCAACATACTAACCTGTTTCTCTCTTGTACATGTTACTAACGAGGATGACAAATAAAGTTGTTTATTAATATGGAATGAAATTCCATTTTGTTGTACATTATTCAATAGCTGCTTTTGTTTTTGTTAAACGAGTTCGATTTCTGCATAGATGTCATGAAGGTCATACCTCTAAATTGTCTGATCTGCACGAAGTGCTCCTCATTAGATGCATCCATTCATTAACCTGCAAAATTACAGAGTTTTGCCCTTGATACTGAACGCAGCAAGACTCGACAGTTGCATATGAAGTCGCAAAATGTTTGTTGCAGAACATAGAAAGGAATAGAATACAAGAACCATTGCCACTCTCACTCAATTCATTTATTTTAATGGAAATCGCTCTAGACAATGCATAAAGCCATTTAACGTAAGAAACTAAAAGAAAATTTAAAAATGCTACTTTAAGATCCAAACTCACCAACGGTGTTAGATGGATATATTAAGACCCAGAAAACAGTAATTTTCCCCCCTTTGTCAGAAACATGTCTCCTGGAATGTGAGGACTAAAGGACAAAATTAGGGAAGCAAGAGTCATGAGGTTATTAAAAGCAAATCTATGATCCACTTTCCACACTGCGGTTTTGCTTTGCACGCACATACGGATAAATGGTCAGAGAATGCGCAGATCCTCATGCAAAACTCGCTGTTTCTCCTGACTGTACCAACATGAAGAAATTTAAATGTAATGCAAAAAAGCATCTTACTGCACAACTCCCCAATTAGGATGCTTCTATAAATCTGCCTGCTTACATCTCAGTGGTAGTGGGCCTTGTTTGATTGAATAAAAAGTGTTCTATTCATTTTAGAGGTTTGCATCATCACCACTAATAGTAGACCGGCTACCAGGTCAGACGTAAAACACGTCACTACTATCAGTGACAGAATAACTACACGAAAACCAGAATTAAACGGCCGAGAAGGGGGAGAGAGACAAAATATGCAAGGGGAACACTTTAATACGTCAACCCCAACCACGGACAATAAAATAACAGATAATAGCGAACTGCAAGTGAACATTTAAATTAAAATGTTTAAAATTCAACGCTATTTCACACGGTTAATAGTAGCCGAATGGATACGGCCTCCGCTAATCGAGCCAGAGATGTCTCGTGTCGCGGGGTTCGAATCGTTCGACTGGTAGTAATCGTGACACCCTGCACTGAAGAATCCCGAAAGGATGAAACACTAGTGTCTGTAGGTATTTAATTATTATCTCTCTCTCTCTCTCTCTCTCTATATATATATATATATATATATATATATATATATATATACGCTCTCCATGCCTAGTGACTCTGATATAACAATATAACAAACATTTTATTCATTTAGTGTTTAATACGGACGATGTTCCGTGTTCGACTCAATTAATTAGAAAAGAATTCCCATTCCATCGATTCCTTTGTTTTGTTATTTTGCTTTACATGTTCTCTTTTCTTTATTTCTTGACTTTCTCCTTTTTTATTCAGCTAGTATTAGTTTTACCTTTAATAAATGGTTCTAAAAGTTCATTTCAGATTTGCCTCGTTATTTCCACGTGTTCCACTGCCATGTGTATTCCACAGGTGCCATGAGAAGAGATATCCGATTCTCTTCCCATTTCTCTTTTTTGTTTAAATTATCATGTTTTATCTTTTTTTTTCTCTCACACGGTTACATCCGTCGACCTCCCGCCACTCCCAGCGCATTCTAAAGCGTAACAAAGTTGATTTCACTTACCATAGTGCTCACAACCCACAAGTAGTGACGGTTATATCTAGTCAACAGAAGGACCAGATAAAACTAAATTTCGCCGTGAAAAAATTCTATTCAGAGGAAATCCGATCATCTCAGCAATTTTTCTACTGATCACCACTTCACAAGAGAACGAGCGCCATTGGTTCTTTCATTCAATTTTCTATAACTATAACTTGAGAACTAGTTGAACCCATGTGCGGAAAGGCATTTTCTAATTTTGTTTTTCTGTCCTCAGTGTGCCCATACCCAGTAGAGTGACATCGATGTATAGCCTGAATCAAAAAATGGTCTGATTTCAACAATTCTACGGTAAAAAAAAATAATTTTGGGATCAGAATTAAAATTTTGTTTCTTTTTTATAGTTAGAAGTCCATTCAGCAAATCGAAGCTACAATGTCGAGTATATAAAGAGTTTGCGACAACTGAGGTTTGTTTATACAAAAAAGAGGAAAGGTAAGTTTTTGTTGAAGCTTTTTTTTTTCCTTCGCCTATCGCTGACTTCTGACTAAATAAAGCTAGGCATGTTAATATATATATTCGCACGGGTGCCCGGCGTTGCCCAGGTGTTTGGAGGTGTGTGTTGAGCAAAAAAAAAAAAAAAAGTGGTAGTAGGAAGGCAGGCTCGAACCCATACTGCGAAGGAGGAAAAGAACGGGGGGAAAAAACGTGACGTTTTTGCTGTTACGACAACCGCTACACCGGAAGTGACGTAGTTTTACATTAAGGTTAGACAATCGACAGGAGGAGATGATTTTCGAAAATATCGACGAAAAAATCGACCCATCCCTCTAAAAAAGTGCCCAGTTGAGGGTGAAGAAATTAATGTTTTTGGCCAATTTTTCGGTATTTGTCGTCTGAAGGGTAGAACTTCAAAACGATACTGATCTTGTGAAAATTCGTCGCCTCTGTCAAAAGTTTGAAGCAGACATGAAGACATACATACATACATTTATATATTGGTAGCTCAAATTTTCGACACAAACCGATTAAAAAGATTGCCCTAGAGTTTGGTAGAGTTCTCAAAAGTCAAATCGTTGAACTTTGACCCCTTCACAGCCCAATTTCAGGACGAAAACGGATCGGAAGGACTTTCCCAAATCTCAGTACCCTGTATATCAAATTTCGAGTCGTAGACTGAGTTATTGTGTAGGGAAATTTACACACACACACACACACACACACACACACACACACACACACTTTTATAGATATACTAGCATTTCAGCCCGGCGTTGCTCGGGTGTTTGGAGTTGTGTGGTGAGCAAAAAAAAAAAAAACAACCAAAAGTGGTAGTAGGAAAGCAGGCTCAAACCCGTCTGAAGGGCCGAGCTTGAAAACGATCTGATCTTGTGAAAATCCATTGCCTCTGTCAAAAGTTTGGAGCAGACATGCAAACATACATACATACATACATACATACATTTATATAATGGCAGCTCAGATTTTCGACCTAAATCGATGAAAAAAGATTGCCCTATCTCTGAATACCCATTATGTAAAATTTCAAATGTTTAGACCAGAAATTTTGTGTGTAATTTGGTAAAGACTGCGGCAGTCAATTTTTTAAAAAAATTTGACCTATCTTATGACCCCTTAACATATATTTTGGGGGGCTCAAATCAAGTTATTAAGTTAGATCCATGTTCAAGGAACCTATGTCTAAAATTTCAGGTGTTATACTGAAAATTGGCGGAGGAGTTTGGTAAAGTTCTCAAAAGTCAAATCATTGAACTTTGACACCATAACAGCCAAATTTCTGGACGAAAAACGATTAGAAAGATTTTTTCAAATCTCAGTACCTTATATATCCAATTTCGAGTCCGTAGACTGAGAATTGACAGAGTTATTGCATAGGGAAATGTACACACACACACACACACACACACTTTTATAGATATACTAGCATATCAGCCCGGCATTGCCCGGGTGTTTGGAGGAGTGTGTTGAGCAAAAAAAAAAGTGATAGTAGGAAGGCAGGCTCAAACCCGTCTGAAGGGTCGAGCTTCAAAACGATCTGATCTTGTGAAAATCTGTCGCCTCTGTCGAAAGTGTTAGACAGACATGCAAACATACATACATACATTTATATATTGGTAGCTCAAATTTTCGACCCAAACCGATTAAAAAGCTTGCCCTATCTCTGAATACACTTTATGTAAAATTTCAAATGTTTAGACCAGAAATTGTCTGAGTAATTTGGTAGAGACTGCAGATGTCAATTTTTTTTTTAATTTTACCTCTATTATGACCCCTTAATATTTATTGCTTTAGGCTTAAATCAAGTTATTAATATAGATCCATGTCCAAGGACCGTATATCTAAAATTACAAATGTTTATACAGAAAATTGGCGGAGGAGTTTGGTAAAGTTCTCAAAAGTCAAATCGTTGAACTTTGACACCATAACAGCCAAATTTCAGGACGAAAACGGATCGGAAGGAATTTCCCAAATCTCAGTACCCTGTATATCAAATTTCGTGTCTGTAGACTTTAAATTGACAGAGTTATTGTGTAGGGAAATGTACACAGACACACAGACAGACACGCAGACACACATAGACAGACAGACACGTTCATTTTTATAAATATACTAGCATGGGAGCCCCGCGTTGCCAGAGTGTTTGGAGGTGTATGCTGAGCAAAAATAAAAAAAAAGGCAATTTTTTCAAATTTGATCCCTATTATGACCCCTTAACATTTATTGTTTTGGGCTCAAATCAAGTTATTAGGTTAGATCCATGTCAAAGGAATCTATATGTAAAATTTCAAGTGTTTAGACCCAAAATTGTCGGAGGAGTTTGGTAGAGTTCTCAAAAGTCAAATCGTTGAACTTTGACCCCTTAACAGCCAAATTTCTGGCCGAAAATCAATCACATAGATTTTTCCAAATGTCAGTACCCTGTATATCAAACCTCGAGTCTGTAGACTGAAAATTGACAGAGTTATTGCGAAGGAAAATGTACACAGACACACAAACAGACACACACACAGACACGTTCACTTTTATAGATACACTAGCATGAGTGTCCGGCGTTGACAGGGTGTTTGGAGGTGTATGCTGAGGAAAAAAATAAAAAACGGTCAATTTTTTTAACTTTGGCCCCTGTTATGACCCCTTTAATTTTATTGCTTTGGGCTCAACTCGAGTTATTAAGTTAGATCCATGTCCAACGAACCTATATCTAAAATTTCAAGTGTTTAGACCCAACATTGGTGGAGGAGTTTGGTAGAGTTCTCAAAGATCAAATCGTTGAACTGTGACCCATTAATCGCCAAATTTCTGGCCGAAAACCGAACACATGGATTTTGCCAACCCTCAGTAACCTGTATATCAAATTTCGAGTTGTAGACTTAAAATTAACAAAGTTATTGCGTAAGGAAATGTACACACACACACGTTCACTTTTATAGCTATATAGATAGATAGATTAGCAGTTTCGCCCGGCTTTGATTGGGCCCTATGTACTGTTCATAAGGTTATGTGTATATGTATATATTAAAAAGTGTGAATATTTAAAGTAATACTTTTCTGTATAATAGTCTTCCTTAACTACCATAGAGAAACGACAGACAGACATTTTCACTTTTATAGATATACTAGCATTTCAACCCGGCGTTGCCCAGGTGTTTGGATGTGTATGTTGAGCAAAAAAAAAAAAAAAGAAATGGTAGTAGGAAGGCAGGCTCGAACCCTTACAGCGAAGGAGGAAAAGAACGGGGGAAAAAAACCTGACGTTTATGTTGTTACGACTACCGCCAAAAGGGAAGTTACATTTTTTAAAATTAAGGCTAGCCAATCGAAAGAAGAGGATGACTTTCTAAAATATCGGCGAAAAAAGCGACACCCACCCCTGAAGAAAAGCTCCCAGTTCAAGGTGAAGATATTAATGTTTTTCGATATTTGTCGTATGAAAGGTCGGACTTTAAAACGATACTGATCTTGGTAAAATCTGTCGCCTCTGTCGAAAGTTTAAGGCAGACATGCAAACAGACATACATGCATACATTTATATATTGGTAACTAAAAATTTTCGACCCAAACTAATGAAAAAGCTTGCCCTATTTCTGAATACCCTTTATGTAAAATTTCAAATGTTTATACCAGAAATTGTCTGAGTAATTTGGTAGAGACTGCAGAGGTTAATCTTTTTAAAAATTTTGACCCCTATTATGACACCTTAACATTTATTGTTTGGGGCTCAAATCGAGTTATTAATATAAATCCATGTCCAACGAACCTATATCTAAAATTTCAAGTGTTTAGACCCAACATTGGCGGTGGATTTGGTAGAGTTCTCAAAGGTCAAATCGTTGAACTTTGACCTCTTAACAGCCAAATTTCTGGGCGAAAACTGATCACCTAGATTTTCCCAAATCTCAGTACCCTGTATATCAAATTTTGAGTCTGTAGACTGAAAATTGACAGAGTTATTGCGTAGGGAAATGTACACACACACACACACACACACACACACACACAGACACGTTCACTTTAATAGGTATATAGATAGACTAGCATTTAAACCCGGCGTTGCCCAGGTGATTGAAGGGGTATGTTGAACAAAAAAAGAAATAAAAAAATGGTCAATTTTTTTTAATTTGACTCATATTATGACACCTTAACATTTATTGTTTGGGGCTGAAATAAAGTTATTAAGTTAGATCCATGTCAAAGGAACCTATATCTAAAATTTCAAGTGTTTAGACACAAAATTGTCGGAGGAGTTTGGTAGAGTTTTCAAAGGTCAAATCGTTGAACTTTGACCCCTTAACAGCCAAATTTCTGGCCGAAAACCGATCACCTAGATTTTCCAAAATCTCAGTACCCTGTATATCAAATTTCAAGTCTGACAGAGTAAGGAAACGTGCACAGACAGACACACAGGCACACACACACACACACACACACACACACACACACACACTTTCTAACTGACTAAAAATTGACAGAGTTATTGCGTAGGGAAATGTACACAGACACCCGAACAGACAGACAGACACACACCGGGTGTGAGGTGTACGCTGAGCAAAAATAAAACAAAAAAAAACGGTAAATTTTTTAAACTTTGACCCCAATTATGACCCTTTACATTTATTGTTTAGGGCTCTAATTATATTATTAAGTTAGACCCAAGTCCAAGGAACCTATATCTAAAATTTCAAGTGTCTAGGCCCAAAACTGCCGAAGGAGTTTGGTAGAGTTCTCAAAAGTCAAATCGTTGAACTTTGACCCCTTAACAGCCAAATTTCTGGTCAAAAACTGATCACATCGATTTTCCCAAATCTCAGTACCCTGTATATCAAATTTCGAGTCTGTAAACCAAAAATTGACAGAGTTATTGCGTAGGGAAATGAACACAGACAGACACACAGACAGACAGACACATTCACTTTTATAGACATACTAGCATTTCAGCCCGGCGTTGCCCGGTTGTTTGGATGCGTATGTTGAGCAAAACAAAAAAGTGGTCGTAGGAAGGCAGGCTCGAACCCGTACCACAAAGGAGAAAAAGAACGGGGTAAAACCTAACATTTATGCTGTTACGACCACCGCCAAACAGGAAGTGGCATTTTTTTAAATTATCGATTTTCCCAAATCTCAGTACCCTGTATATCAAATTTCGAGTGTGCAGACTAAAAATTGACAGAGTTATTGCGTAGGGAAATGTACACAGATACACAGATACACATACACACGGGCACTTTCACTTTTATATATATATATATATATATATAGTCATCCACATACAGTACTGTTTCGCTGTTTCACAGCTCATCAGTGCGGCTAGACAGGCAACTACCTCAAGCCAGGATTGAAACCCGACCGTTTATACGGCAGTCAAGGCTTCTAACCATTACGCTATTGGCGGCTGCTTGAACGAGTAGTGAGTTTAACGATGTTTTCATATCATCCGAAATACCTCCGCTCGATTTGTTTACACAAAGAGCGTCGCTTATATGCTAATGGTAATTCGTTTTTCACTTCTCAATATGCTCAACTCAAGGTGAGGAGCACTATAGTCATCCACATACAGTACTGTTTCGCTGTTTCACAGCTCATCAGTGCGGCTAGACAGGCAACTACCTCAAGCCAGGATTGAAACCCGACCGTTTATACGGCAGTCAAGGCTTCTAACCATTACGCTATTGGCGGCTGCTTGAACGAGTAGTGAGTTTAACGATGTTTTCATATCATCCGAAATACCTCCGCTCGATTTGTTTACACAAAGAGCGTCGCTTATATGCTAATGGTAATTCGTTTTTCACTTCTCAATATGCTCAACTCAAGGTGAGGAGCACTATAGTCATCCACATACAGTACTGTTTCGCTGTTTCACAGCTCATCAGTGCGGCTAGACAGGCAACTACCTCAAGCCAGGATTGAAACCCGACCGTTTATACGGCAGTCAAGGCTTCTAACCATTACGCTATTGGCGGCTGCTTGAACGAGTAGTGAGTTTAACGATGTTTTCATATCATCCGAAATACCTCCGCTCGATTTGTTTACACAAAGAGCGTCGCTTATATGCTAATGGTAATTCGTTTTTCACTTCTCAATATGCTCAACTCAAGGTGAGGAGCACTATAGTCATCCACATACAGTACTGTTTCGCTGTTTCACAGCTCATCAGTGCGGCTAGACAGGCAACTACCTCAAGCCAGGATTGAAACCCGACCGTTTATACGGCAGTCAAGGCTTCTAACCATTACGCTATTGGCGGCTGCTTGAACGAGTAGTGAGTTTAACGATGTTTTCATATCATCCGAAATACCTCCGCTCGATTTGTTTACACAAAGAGCGTCGCTTATATGCTAATGGTAATTCGTTTTTCACTTCTCAATATGCTCAACTCAAGGTGAGGAGCACTATAGTCATCCACATACAGTACTGTTTCGCTGTTTCACAGCTCATCAGTGCGGCTAGACAGGCAACTACCTCAAGCCAGGATTGAAACCCGACCGTTTATACGGCAGTCAAGGCTTCTAACCATTACGCTATTGGCGGCTGCTTGAACGAGTAGTGAGTTTAACGATGTTTTCATATCATCCGAAATACCTCCGCTCGATATATATATATAGATATAGATAGATAGATAGATAGATAGATAGATAGATAGATAGATAGACTAATAGATTAAACAAAAATATATACGTATGCATAAATATATATGGAAACCATTTTTTGTTTACTGTAAAGTTTTTTCGCAAATATTATGCAAGTATGAATGATGTAGAATAGTAATAGTAAACTAAAGATGACCATCCCATCAGGAAACCGAAAAACCTAATAGAGAATTTGCTAGATCTTTTGCTAGGGAATGCATTTCCACAACCCATATATAAGAAAATTGTATTTTCTTTTTAAATAAATAGAAAAGAGGATTTTTAATATGAATATCAATACACACGAAAGAAAAACGAATTAATAGG
Organism: Euprymna scolopes; assembly: GCF_053919585.1. Taxonomy (NCBI): domain Eukaryota; kingdom Metazoa; phylum Mollusca; class Cephalopoda; order Sepiida; family Sepiolidae; genus Euprymna; species Euprymna scolopes. The sequence goes on from NC_136502.1 coordinate 29,201,592, forward strand.
AGTATAGACAGATAGATATATATATATAGATGGACAGATAGACTAGCATGGGTGCTCGGCGTTGCCCGGGTGTTTGGAGGTGTGTGTTGAGAAAAAAAAACGGTCAATTTTTTTTTACTTTGACCCCTATGATGACCCCTTAACATTTATTGCTTGGGGCTCAAATCGAGTTATTATGTTAGATCCATGTCTAAGGAACCTATATCTAAAATTTCAAGTGTTTAAACACAAAATTGTCTGGGAAGTTTGGTAGAGTTCACAAAGGTCAAATCGTTGAACTTTGACCCCTTACCAGCAAAATTTCTGACCGAAAACGGATCACATGAATTTTCCCAAATCTCAGTAGCCTGTATATCAAATTTCGAACCTGTAGACTAAAAATTGACAAAGTTATTGCTTAGGTAAATGCACAAAGCCACACACACACACACACACACACACACACACACACACACACACACACACAGATACACGGACACGTTCACTTTTATAGATATACTAGCATGGGTGCCCGGTGTTGCCCGGGTATTTGTAGGTGTATGTTCAGAAAAAAAAAAACGGTAAATTTTCTAAACTTTGACCCCTATTATGACCCTTTAAAATTTATTGTCTTGGGCTCAAGTCAAGTTATTAAGTTAGATCCATGTTCAAGGAACCTATATCTAAAATTTCAAGTGGGTAGACCCAAAATTGTCGGAGGAGTTTGGTAGAGTTCTCAAAGGTCAAATGGTTGAACTTTGACCCATTAATCACCAAATTTCTGGCCGAAAACCGATCACATTGATTTTCCAAAATCTCAGTACCCTGTATAACAAATTTCGAGTCTGTAAACTGAAAATTAACAGAGTTATTGCATAGGAAAATGTACACATACACAGACACACACAGAGACAAACAGACACTTTCACTTTTATAGATATACTAGCATTTCAGCCCGGTGTTGCCCGGGTGTTTGGATGTGTATGTTGAACAAAAAAAAAAAGTGATAGTAGGAAGGCAAGCTTGAACCCGTACCATAAAGGAGGAAAAGAAAGGGATAAAACCTAACGTTTTGCTGTTATGACCACCACCAAACCGGAAGCGACGTTTTTAAAAATTAAGGTTAGACAATCTAAAGGAGAGGATAACTTTAAAAAATATCGGCGAAAAAAGTGACACCCACCTGTAGAAAACTGCCTAGTTGAAGGGGAAGATATTAATGTTTTTAGTCAATTTTTCGATATTTGTCGTATGAAAGGTCGAACTTTAAAATGATACTGATCTTGGTAAAATCAGTCGCCTCTATTGAAAGTTTAAGGCAGACATGCAAACAGACATACATACATACATTTATATATTGGTAACTAAAAATTTTCGACCCAAACGGATGAAAAAGCTTGCCCTATCTCTAAATACCTTTTATGTAAAATTTCAAATATTTAGACCAGAAATTGTCTGAGTAATTTGAAAGAGACCGCAGAGGTCAATTTTTTAAAAAATTTGACCCCGATTACGACCCCTTAACATTTATTGTTTTGGGCTCAAATAAAGTTATTAAGTTAGATCCATGTCCAAGGAACTTATATCTAAAATTTCAAGTGTTTAAACCCAAAATTGTTAGAGGAGTTTGGTAGAGTTTCCAAAGATCAAATCGTTGAACTTTGACCCCTTAACAGCCTACTTTCTGTCCGAAAACCGATCACCTAGATTTTTCCAAATGTCAGTACCCTGTATATCAAACCTCGAGTCTGCAGACTAAAAATCGACAGAGTTATTGCGTAGGGAAATGTACACCGACACACACACACAGAGACACACACACACACACACACACACAGACACGTTTACTTATATATATATATATATATATAAGTAAACAAGTAAACGTGTGTGTATGTTTGTGTGTGTGTGTGTGTGTGTGTGTGTGTGTGTACATATATAGATATAGATAGATAGATAGAGAGCTAGATCAAACGAAAATATATACGTATACATAAATATATATGGAAACAATTTTGTGCTTACTATAAACTTTTTTAGCAAATATTATACAAGTATAAATCATGTAGAATATCTGCATGAATATAATTACACGTAATAATTAACTAATGATGATTATCCCATAAGAAAATCGGTTCTGGATATGACCTAAAACTATATCCAATGGTGAGGCCCCACCTTGCGGGCTTTGGGGAGTGTGGAGCCACCCTTTAATTGCCATTGCTCCCAGGTCCATTCTGACCTGGAGTGGTAGTACCTGTTAGGGTCCCAACTATGGGTTAAATAGAATCTGACTTTAAAAATAAATATACTCTATTAAAAATCGTTCCTCAAAATAACTAGATTCGGCATTAAATAACCTGAAAAAGGTTGATATGCCGTAAAACAAAAACACCCAACATGTTTAAACAAATATATACACGCATACATAAATATATATAGAATGACGTTGGTTTTTACTATAACAGCTTTACGCAAATATTACGCAAGTATAAATCATTAGAATATCTGCATGAATAAAATTACACGTAATAGTGGAATAAGAATGATCATCCCATAAGAAAACTATAAAAACTAATAGGGAATTAATTAAAATGAATGCTTAAAAGAATATGCAAATTAGCTAGATCTTTTGCAGATGAATGCAATTGCACAATCCATATATAAGTAAATTGTATTTTCTTTTTTAAATGAATAGAAAAGAGGTTTGCCTTTTTTTTCTGTTGTTCTTGGTCGTCGGGCCGGGATCAAAGTATCTGTCTGCAGATGCTGCACTTAAGGTAATTTGTACCAGTCGATGGAGAGGAAACCATCTATACTGGGACAATCATTATTTTTGGTAACTATAGTGCCCCCCTTTTTGCCTACTTTTAGGGGAGCTGGTTTTTACTCCACATTAAAAACGGCCTTGTGCCTAATTTGCTTTGGTGGGGAAGCAAATAAATACAATAAATAGAAAAGAGGCCGCTTGTCTGTAGGCAGGTCTGTACTCAACGTCTTGTAGATGGGGGTCTGGGGATGCCTGACCTGGCAAGTCATAAAAATGCCGAAATGTTGGCGTTCCTGGGTAGACCTCTGATGGAGGATTCTGATTGGGGTCCTGCAGTTGGTGAACCATTTCCCAACCTCATCCCCAATCACTCAATTGAATGTCAGAGAAGACCAAAAGGGCAATCACAATTCCTCAACGAATGCCAAAATACGCTTAGAGCGATACCAGGGTCCTTTGACCTTGCATAGCCTAAAAGGGCATTGTATCGGGGTTTAGTGGTGGGGACCGCTTCGGACCCACTTGGGAAGCGGCTGCAGCTGTCAGAGGGGTAGGTCCGCTCTCTATGGAATTGGGCGCCAGGCCGGGGATATCTTAACAATTCCGAATTTTCCCTGACCTGGCGATTGGTTAGAAACGCTTTACCCCTCAATGACATACTGTTCAGAATTGGTAGGACGTTTAGTCCTTTTTCTCCACGGTGCGAGGAAGATAGTTTAGAAACTGTAGAGTATGCATTTTTTACTTGTTCCAAGCTCCGTGAATTCTGGGGGTATGTCGCCGAGGTCACAGCTCGCATCATCCCTGATCAGGTGACGATCCTGGATTTAGCATCCGTAGTCTATAGCACAGATCCCTTGTGGCCTAGGGAGGAATGAATGGTGTTTCTAGCGACCTTGGCCGTAGCTAGACTAGTAGTGTGGGTTTCACGCATAGAGATAGGTTGTGGGGGGAGCCGCCTTCTCATCGGGATCTGATTTTGTATTTTAAACAGCAATTTAAAATCAAAATCATATGCGATAGAAGGAGGTTATCTCGCTCACAGTTTAGTAGGAGGTGGATTCACACCGCTAGTTTATGTGCGTTCGTGTGAAACAGGCTTGAGTACATGTTGCCTGTCTAGGCATGGCACACGCCGACCAGAAAAGCAATCTCCAGTCCAGATTAAGACTATCCCATAGTGGATCAGTCCCTTAGCTAGTTGGTATAAATGAGCTCCATGTCCCCAATCTTTATTTTAGGTGTTAGAATACCTCCAAAGAAGCCCAGTCCTGATCAATTTATTTTAGTCCAAACCTGTCCCAATGGTATTTTTCTTGGAGGTCACCGAATATCCCCATGCCCACCCCCTCCTTTATTTTGTCCGTAGTTGTGCCCATTCCCTTTTAGGAAGTGCTCCCTTGTTTTCGACTAATACCGGAAAACAGGAAGCACTTCAAAATTAAATAGGTAAGGGTGGGTCCTCATTAACAAATTCATCGCTTAACGTTTTATTTGGTCCATTTATTTTTTATTATTGTAATTTTTCTTTATTTTGGGGTGTTTTAAGGCTCTTATTACCCCCGCCCATCACCTGCATATGTCATACACATCACCTTCATTGTAAATAAAATCATTAGAAAAAATTTTTTTTTAAGTAATTGTAAAAAAATAGTCATTGTAAATATTGTTCATGTCATCTGGGGCTTTTAAGTAGATCCAATCCGTAGAGTAAATGCGGTATTGTGGTGACTGCAACTAGTTATAGGGAATAGACCAAGTGGACGACCCCCCACCCCCACCCTTTTTGGCCTCATGCCACAGTGAAAAAGAATCATTTACATATTTTATATAATTTTCATTCAAAAATTTTGTAAAATCTGTGATTTTTCTTCTTGAATAAATATTTAAATAGAAAAGAGGCTAGCCTTTTTTCTGTTGTTCTGGCCTTCAGGCCAAGATCAAAGTGTAGTATATGGCACTTTGTTTGTGTGAGTTCATTTACCACGAATTCCGATTTTCACACAAATGTGCTTTATGTGTCTGAGAGTGTTCTTAGATAGGTTTTGTATCAGCATGCCTCCGATAAGTATTAAAAAAAACGTGATTAGAAAAGGAACAGTCCGATTTTGACCAACGTTGTAAAGTCTAACATCACAAGTGCATTTGACAAGTTTTATCACTACACAAGCAAAAGGGGCCGATGTATAAAATCAACAGTATGTTCTTTGATAAGACGGGAATCATTCTAAATAAATGTTTCTGTTTAGAGCACATTATAACATTACGTTACATTGTAACCATTATAGCAAAAGAATTTTATAGAATCAACAGTAGGTTTTATACAGCGCAATGTAGATTACAATGTATTGTAAACTAAGTCACTGTGAGGAGACATGTGAAAGCTTCCTCCCGGTGTACTGTGGTAGGTCTTGACTAGGGCTAGTAATCAATCGATTGAGAAATGGGCGATTTCACCGATTTTGATGACAATAAAAGTATTGGAAGTGTGGAATATTCGTTTACTCTCATTCAATCTCAAGCAATGTCGGGTCACCTTGCTAGTATATATATATATATATATATATATATATATATATATATATATATATATATATATATATATATACACAGACACAATTGATATATATATATACATATATATGTATATATACACTTTGTGTGTGTCTGAGTTTATTCCCTATAGACTCCGAAATAGCTGTGCCGACTTTTTAACAATTTTACATAAATGTACTTTATGTGTTTGGGAGTGTTTTTAGATAGGTTTTATACCTGATTAAAGAAGAAACAGTCCAGTTTTGACCAAAGTTAACACCATTATAAAGGCTAACATTGCAAGTGCATTTGAAAAACAATAAACAGAAAGGTCTGGAGTATAAAAGCAACAGTAGGTTCTTTGATAAGACAGGGGCGCGTTCGAAATGAATGTTTCTTCGTAGAGCACAATTGAACCATATTTTAGTATTGTATTTGAAACTTTAATTCAAGCTATTATATAAAAAATGTTTTATAAAATCAACAGTAGATTCTTTACAGTGCAATGTAGACCACAGTGTATTGTAGACTGAGTTACTGCAAAGAGGCATGTGAAGCTTTCTTCCGGTGCACTTTGGTGTGTCCCTAACTAGAGCAAGCAAATAATCGATTTGATTGAGAAATGGGCGATTTCAGCGATTTTGATGACAATGAAGGTATTGAAAGTGTAGAACATTCGTTGATCCTCATTCAATCCCGAGCGACATCGAATCTCCCTGATAGTCATTTATAATATGATAATCTATGCTGAAACTATAAGATAACTTCAAAATGATTCAAACGTAAAATATTTGCAAAACTTGTTGACAACCTCAAATATACTTTGATATCCAAATATACTTTGACATCCAAATATACTTTGACATCCAAATATACTTTGACATCCAAATATACTTTGACATCCAAATATACTTTGACATCCAAATATACTTTGACATCCAAATATACTTTGACATCCAAATATACTTTGACATCCAAATATACTTTGACATCCAAATATACTTTGACATCCAAATATACTTTGACATCCAAATATACTTTGTGCACTTCTGAGTTTTTATCCATTTACTTTACACTTCTTGCCCATAAACTGGTTAACCTCTCTCAACTTACCTGTAATTTCCGCTGCACGCAAGTTAAGACCAAAAGGAAAACATTCAGTCGGTCGCATATCTTCTATCTTCTATATATATAAAAGCCAAACGTCTGTGTGTATGTATGTATGTTTGTTTGTAACGCTAAAACTTTTGAAAGACGGAACCAAACTTGACAAATTTGGTATCATATCGAAGCCCCATCACCCGGATGACAAATATCGAAATTTCACGTCAAACGGACCTCTAGAAGTTGGTCAACTGATCAGTTATCTTCGAGGGGGGCCCCCAAAAAACCTGTCATTATCTATATATATAAAAGACAAATGTTTGTTTGTAACGCTAAAACTTGAGATGAAAGATTCCTCTCCCCTAAGAATTAAACATATGTTCAATATCTGCTTTTGTTTTTTCATTGTTTATACGGTCCCGAGCAACGCCGGATAGCCCTGCTAGTCTATATATATAAAAGACAAATGTTTGTTTGTAACGCTAAAACTTGAGATGAAAGATTCCTCTCCCCTAAGAATAAAACATATGTTCAATATCTGCTTTTGTTTTTTCATTGTTTATATGGTCCCGAGCAACGCCGGGTAGCCCTGCTAGTTATATATAAAAACGAAAATGTATGTATGTATGTATGTATGTTTGTGTGTCTGTTAAAAACTTTTGACCGACGTAACAAAAATTCACAAACTTGGTATCATATTAAAGCCCCACCCTCTGGACGAAAAATATTGAAAAATTAGCCCAAAAGGACCATCAGAAGTGTGTCAACTGATCGATTTTTGCAGGGGGGTTCCCAAAAAAAGTGACATTTTAATGTTAAACATTACATATTTTTAAATCGATTTATAACTGCCCCCAAAAATACGGGCGCCAACTCTTCTACATAAAGTATACATGGCGCCGGTTATTTTGGGTCAACTTGTATTTAAAACCTGGTGAGTCATGTCACGTGATCTTGACGTCAGCCAGCTCTAATGGCAGTCTGAATTTAAAAAAACATGTTATCGGTAAAAAAAAAATTAACCCTTACACCAGCTAAACTATGAACTTCTACGCTATGGCAACGTTACCAAAGTTATTAGCACATTCAAAATAGTTAGATATGATAGTTAAACGAGAAATAACAAGCCAAAAACGTGAAGTAAAAAAAAAATACGCTTACAAAAAATATTAACGATCGAAGTTTTTACAAAAGTTTTACAGCCAGACGCCATTTTCCAGTCTTTAGAGTAAGGAAGACGAAGAGAGAGAGAGAGAAAGAGAGAGAGAGAGAGAGAGACACACACACAAACGCAAACAGAGAGAGAGAGAGAGAGACAGATAGAGAGAGATGTCTAGACAGGAAACGAAATACTGCTACGTCATCTCGTAACGCTCCCGCGATGACCTCATTTAGTGGCTATCTGTCAATCAAACCTCTTTCACTCGCTTTATAACCCTTATTTTAACACTATAATCAATTCCTCTTATTCTTGGCCTACACAGTTAAGTGGTTGGAGTTAGTTTCACCTCCGCGTTCCGGGTTCAATCCAGCCTCATGACCAAAACTATTTTTTTTCTTTTACATCTTTAGACACGCGGGCAACGTTTTTTATTTTTCTTTAGTTTACTCCCCCCCCCCTATACACACAGCGGGGTTTTTTTCGCTGTTTTTTTTTTTTTTGGTTTTGGTTTTTCCGATTTTTTTAACATCGTTTCAGGGTTATTACTTATCCCCCCCATACACACACCTAAAAACACCCGGGCAACGCCGGGTACCCCCCCCTCGCTAGTCTCTATTTAAAGTAAACTGATCCAATTTCTTTTTAAGATTCATGGACATGCAGAGGGGATGGATGTTAGGGGTGCCCAAGCACTTGCCCCTTTTACTCCTGTTTTAAAAGTGCCCTTTTCAGAAGAATGTATTATAGGTCTGTGCGCCACGTTGAGCACCTGCCCTGAAAAAGTTCTCTGCACGTCACTGTTAAGATCCCTTAAGCTTAAACTTAAATTTTAGACACTTTTTAGAAACAAAACCACATAATAGATTCTGATTAAATTTAGAATAAGAATTCTCGACATAATGTTTAATATCCTTATATTTTGATTTTAATCGCTCTAAAGGGGCGTAAAAGTGGTGCAAAACTGTTCTATTCAAGGAATTCGTTTTATTAGTGTCCTACAGGTTGGAACGATAAAATTGTCGCCCTAGAAAAGACGGCATGATTCCATTTCCGTTTGATGTAAACCGATTTTCTTTTTTTTGTTGTAGACCATCTATGAGTTGGCCAGTTGTGTACAAATCACAAAAAGCAATAGGAGCCTGCTATCATGTCTAAAAGTGACACAAAATTCAATGAGTGAGATCAGAGATGCACTGCTGTACAACTCATTCTCTATACTGATCCAAGTTATGACAACAGGAACATTGCTAGCATCTCCAAAATGCAAATCCGGATGGTTCAATGCATGAAGGCACAGCTTAACAAAGTTTCTGGCCATGGTTACGGTCTTTGCTGTGGTTTTAAGTGAGGGCTATTTCACATCTTTAAAGTCAGCTTGAAAGTCACCACCAAAGTATACCTGGAGGAGCTGAAGAGTGTGGTGATCCCCTATAATAAGGTGACTGCTGGCAGACCCTGGGTGTGACAACATGGCTCGGTACCGGCCCACATATCCAAAGATACCCAGGCTTGGCTTCAGAAGGAGTGTTACGATTTTATACCCTTCTCTAACTAGCCTTCCCCCTCCTCCGCTGACCTAAACCTGCTGGACTACTTTGTTTGGTCATACATCGAGAACATCACCAACATGACCTCCAACAACGCCAAAGCCAGCCTGATCACCATCAATATTCATCAAGCTCCCATCAGCGCTTGTGAAAAAGGTATGCTCCCAGTTTCGAACATGTATCAAGGCGGTGATTGAGGCTGAAGGCAGCTACATTGAATAGATATCAGCTCTACTACATAATCAAGTTACCTGAGTTGATTTTTTCAATAAAAGTTTTAAAATAAAGCTGGAATGTTGTCGTATTTAGGGCGACAAATTTATCGTTCCACCTTGTAGTTACATAATAATCAGTTATGTTTGTATGTTTTTAAATGAAATTTTAGTTTACATTACAAAATAAAAAATGATTTTGTATTTAAACTTTTCGTTTTTGCTGCTCCATCAATTTTTCATCTTTTGTGATAATTGCTGAATTGTTATTTTTTTTTTTCTTTACAAGGGATTCACCACTTATCAAGGCTTGAAGGCCACTCGAGAATAAGGGTTAATGAATGCTAGATGGTAGTGTAGTAATCGTTAATGGTGTAAGGAGATTTCAACAAGAACTTGTTTACATTGGACTCAAGTCCAATTTAAACAAGTTCTCAGGCTATCATACTGTAGTCGACTGGGATGCAGGCCAGCAGAACTGTTATACAGGCGAGCAGTTCTAGAAAAGAAGCTTTGTTCATTGAATCTGCATTTAGAATTAGGCACAGCTAGAGAGTGGAGGAAATTATTGATAGTGGTTGTAGCAAGTCAAGTGTTTTTGTGAAAGTTTGGCAAAGGCGGACCATAGATTGGAGCTCAGACGAGCACTTGCTATGAAAATAACGATAAAGTAGAGACAGGCTCGCAACATCTCTTCTGTGGGAAAGAGGTTATGGGAAAGAGAAAAGGGCATCACCTACTAGGTTTCAAAGCCAGGTTTGCCAAGCAGCCCCTGCTCAGATGTGGCAACAGTACTCCACTTGGCTCTTATACAGATAGAGGATTGCATCGGCAGAGCGGTAGAATGATCCAACCATTTTTCCAGTAATCTTGGCAACAGATTTGATGTATGTGTTCCATTTTAGATCAGGAGTGAAGGTCAGTCCTAGAAGCTTGTCAAGATATGGTGCTTCCCCAAGACAAAAGCTATTCATTTCAATTGGGTCCTGATGGAGGTCAAAACGATTTAGTTATCTTTATGGAAATCTCTTGGATCTTGAACTGTTTTATTCAGCATTTTTTTCTTTCATTGTGAAGCCTTTGATTATAGCTTCCACATGCTGAGATCGCAAATCTCAGAGGAAATCAAGAACTCTTTCATCACTGTAAAATGGATCAATTGTTAATCGAACCTTTCATGTTAGACCACTGAATTATTTTTATTTTCTTTTTTTTAGGTAAAAACTGGACACTCGTAATGAACACAGCAAACAACAGTGCAGCCAATCAAATTGGAAGGATCTATTTCAATACAAAGTGTGGGGATTATTCCACTAATATGATTCCATTGGCAAACAGTTTTGACAATTTTAACCCAGGGAGAACTGATATATTTAAATTTGAGGCACCGGAATTCGAATATGCAAATTACTGTGTGTTACTTATGAGCAGCCTGTCGGAAAACTGGATACTCTCATCAGTGAGTCCATTTGCATTGATTTCGAAGTATTTTTTATTATTATTATTGTTGTTGTTGTTGTTGTCATTATTTTTAAAAATTATTATTATTATTATCATTAGTTGTAGTAGTAGTAGTAGTAGTAGTAGTAGTAGACCCGTGCTAGGGGTCACAAATGAAAGAAACCACAAGTAGTGTAAAGTGTATAAAATATAATATGTATTTATCATAAAGAATACAGAAGCCACTAAAGTGGTATGAGAGGAACGTGTTCGTAGCATGCAGTTAAACATGGTACGAATGTCTCCATTTAGTCTCTGAAACCAGTGTTATTCATAGGACTGGTTGATTCCTCTTAGTATTCAAATAGGGATGATTAGTACCCCACAACATTATTATTATTATTATTATTATTATTATTATTATTATTATTATTATTATTATTCGCTCACAAGGAGCTTTCACACAGGTCTTCAGAGATCTTTCCCTGAAAACAACCTGTGGTTTTCCCTAGAAGCTTAGTGACAACAAATCTCCTCAGGTCTCCAGTACTCTCCACCTCTTTCGATAACATTTGCAAATAAATTTGCATTATCTCAACAGCTGTTTGCCATTGATTTCTCGTTGGCAGCAGGCTATCGGTCTTTTCTGAGATTTGAGTGACAATAAGCCTCCCCAAGCTCCCAGTTCTCTTTGCATTTATTCAGCTGAGGTCAGTTCATCGGTATTTCCTTCCTCCTCGTCCTTATTATTATTATTATTATTATTATTATTTATTGTTAAACATTTTCTCCACTAACCGTAGAATATGCACTAACATGACTGAGTGCTTACGATTTACAGGTCCAATGCGTTCATTTGATTTATGTTCCTCTAGTCACAAACGTCGTCTATCAATCCATTAGAATAAGAAGATGCCTCATTCTAACATTTAAAAACAGCTTTATTGATTATCTTCGTTAGTATGACTTGTATAGAGAAAGGGTTAGTCGTGGAAACTGTTTCTGTGTGGAGATGTAGATTAAAGATTAGACAGGTCTGTTTCAAGAGAAAGAGTTCATGTGTGGTCCAAAGCCATGATGGATTATTTGTCTTCTTAAAGTTAGTAGTAGAAACGTACATCGCGAAAGATTACAGACAGTCCTGTAGGATGAGAAAGACCGTATTGAAGTCTGTGCTTGTTTGTGTTCACGTCTTAGTCGAACCCTGAATCTAAAGGCCGGGTGAGTTCTGTGTAGTACTTATCAACACAACAAACGCCCTCATGTTTGTGCCTTGTATAGGCATGCGCGACAACAAAACTTGGGCTTTTATAAGCGGAAGTTTCGAGGTTGTCAGGAATCTACAAGCGCATGCGCAAGAGAAGGGATTGAGATAGTGGTATAAAGGCAGGTCGAGTGAGAAGGTTGTTGTTGTTGTTGTCATTGGACGTTACAGTGACGCGTGCGTTAGCAGGTGATTAAGAGGCGGTTTATTTTTGTGTGTCAAGTCGCGCACCTCGGTGAAGGTCATATAAATCGTTCACCTCGGTGAAGGTGAAGGTCATAAGCTATTTCGGCGATTTCATTTTGTCTCTTTTCCTGGACAACTATGGCTGGGGCAAAGTTTGATTTAAAACTGATACCCGAATTCGACGGATCCACTTCTGTTGTCGACTGGGTCGAAAGGGTTGAGCTGACTTGCAACCTCTGTGAAGTAAAGGGGGTGTATACCGTGATTCCCCTGAGATTGGCTGGAGGCGCCCTAAGTGTATATCAGCAACTGAGTGCTGTGGAGAAGGCTGATATTACCTGTATAAAAAACGCTTTATACAAGGCATTTGCCATGGATCCCTGTACGGCCTACAAAACATTTGCCACTAGGAAGCTCATGCCAGGAGAAACCGTGGACATCTTCTTCGCGGAGCTGAAGAAACTTGCAGTTCTATTTGGCAATGGAGTGTCAGAGCGAACACTGGCGTATGTGTTTGTAGCCGGCCTTCCCACCCATGTTAAGCAACTGTTGAGGGCTTCCACCAGCGTATCTGTAACGCCCATGGAACATTTGTTAGAATGCGCTCGAGCCATTATCAGAGATGAGGAGGACCTGAGGGAACCGGTTGTAATGATGGCGCAGGCAGCCAAGACTAATGCTGAAAAGAGTCCCAGTTTGAGACCCACGACTAATGGGAGATGTTTCTGCTGTGGCCAGCGAGGCCATATCGCAAGAAATTGTACTAACAAGGGGCGGGGGTGCCCGCGCTGTTTCCAATGTGGTAGCTATGGACATTTATCCCAAAATTGTGCGGGAAATGCATCAGGGGGCAGGACGTCAGCGCCATCCTGTTCCCCGGACAAGATTTAATTGAGGCGCAACCGACAATAAATGTGTACGTGGACCAAGTGCTTTGTTCAGCTCTTCTCGACTCCGGGTGCTCACACACCATCATGAGTGCCAAGTTGTGTCGAAACTGGACAAAGCAGAACATCAAAGTAACCACAATAGGTGGCAATACGCAAGCTTGCTGTGGAGCCGGAACGGTCAAAGTCCACACAGACTCTGGTGTGGCCGCAGACATTAATGTGCTGGTGATGCGAGGGGATTTGCTGGGATTCGATGTACTGTTGGGATATGATGCTATTAAGGCACTGGGGGGAGTGGTTATCGGAAGAGATGGGACTGTGCGATTTTTGGAAACCCCAGTGTGTGCTGCAGTTCACATTGATCGGCCTGATTTTAAGGTGGACTACGACCCTCACCAAAAAGCATGGACTGCATCGTGAAAGTGGACAGAAGGAAGGGCGCCAACCGAACTCAAGAATAGCATTGCAGAGTACTCGATACCCGACGAGGCCCGTAATGAATACGAGAAGGAACTTGAGGCATGGATCCAGGATGGATGGCTGATCCCCTACCCCAACAAGCTGGGACCACCCAAGGGTCTGATTCCCTTAATGGCGGTAGTCCAGCATAACAAATCAAAAGTTCGTCCGGTGCTGGACTATCGTGAACTCAATAGATACATTGAGACGTATACTGCCGATGCTGATGTGTGCGCCAGCAAGCTGAGAGAATGGCGCCAGAAGGGCTCCAATGTGTCTATAGTAGACTTGCGGAAGGCTTATTTGCAGGTGCGAGTGGATGAGACATTGTGGCCGTTCCAGACAGTGTGGTTCCGGGGTCAGAGATACTACCTTACTCGGCTTGGTTTTGGGCTGAATGTGGCACCGCAAATCATGAAGACCATCGTAAATGCAGTGTTGTCCCAGGAAAAGACCACTGAGGATGCAACATCGGCCTATATTGATGATGTGTACGTCAATGAAGACGTACAATCTGCGTCGCACGTCAGAGAAAAGTTAGCTCAATTCGGGTTGGAGTGCAAGGATCCCGAACGTCTGAGGGATGGAGCACGGGTATTAGGATTGGACGTTTGCGGGAAAGACGGTACCTTACGATGGAGGCGTGGCAGTGAGATTCCAACCATCCCTGATGTTATTACGCGGCAGACTATTTTTTCCTTGTGTGGGAAACTTATTGGTCACTTACCAGTGTGTGGCTGGCTCCGAGCAGCTGTGGGCGTCATCAAACGCAGGGCAAGTTTAGTAACTACAGGTTGGGATGATGTATCTGATGATGCTCTTCTAACTCTGATGACGACAGAAACCCTAGAGAGAGTTAACAAGGAGGATCCTGCCCGTGGAGAATGGTGTGTCGATGGGGACACTGTGAATGTGTGGGTTGACGCTAGTTCTTTGGCATTGGGAGTGTTATTGGAGCAACGTGGAAATGTAATTGAAGACGCATGCTGGCTGCGACCCGTGAGTGATGCTCAACACATCAACCTGGCGGAACTGGATGCTGTTGTGAAGGGTTTAAATCTGGCACTGCAATGGCAATCGAAGAAGTTACACTTGTACATGGATTCTCTCTGCGTCTACCACTGGGTGTCCGACACTCTCTCGAGACGAACAAGTGTCCGTATTAAGGCAGCCAGTGAGATGTTAATCCGGCAGAGGCTAAACACCCTGAAGAGTCTGGTATCAGAATATGACCTGTCGGTGAATGTAATGCTCGTGGCATCACACTGTAATCATGCAGAATAACTAACCCGTGTGCCTCACAAATGGTATGAAGCTGTGAAGACAGGCGTGGAGTTCACTGCTCGATTTTGCGCAGTTGGCGCGATTAGCTCATGCCAAATACAAAGAATTCATGTGCAGAGTGGACATCCAGGTATCAAAAGAACTTTGTATTTTTTGAGGCGTGTGGACCCGGCAGTGACAAAGGCGGATGTCAGGCAGATCATCAAGCACTGTGAGGCATGCCAGTCTATCGATCCTGCACCTGAGCAATGGCAGAAGGGGCGATTGGAAGTTGAGCATGTGTGGCAACGATTAGCGATGGATATTACCCATTACAGTGGTAAGCCCTTTCTAACCCTTATCGACTGTGGACCCACTCGTTTTGCGGTGTGGCGGCAAATGACCAGGCAGGACTCAGCGAATGTTGTCCGCCAACTGTTATCTATCTTTTCTGAGTGAGGTGCGCCGGAAGAGATATTGACGGACAACGATGCTGCTTTTTGTAGCCACCAAGTTTGGCAGTTGTTGAATGAGTGGGGTGTCTGACTACGACTGCGATGTGCTCATGTGCCATCAGGGAATGGCATTGCTGAGAGGAGCCATCGCAGCATCAAGAGAATTGCTGCCAGAAAGCAATGCACCATTACGGAGGCCACGTATTGGTATAACATCACACCAAAGGATGGGAAGACACTAACAACAGCACCGGCCAATGCCATACACAAATACCGTGTTAGGATAAAGGGCATTGACACTGTCCAACCAATCGACGAGGAGAGTCATAACAAATACAAGGTAGGGGATCCAGTTTGGGTTAGACCCCCTGGAAACCGGTGCACCACCAAGTTCAAGCGAGGACGAATATCTGGAGTGGTCAGCCAGCAGTCGGTCCTTGTTGATGGAACCTCACGCCATGTGCGCGATCTTCGCCTGGCTAGTGAAGTACATCCCACAACTACAGAGAGCGATGAATCATCAGATGATGAGCTGCTAATGAGTGAGGTCACCGAGCAAGAGAGTGGTAGTTGTAGTTCGTCTGATCAGGCAGGATCAGAACCAGAACCAGAACCACAACCACAACCACAACCTGAATCCGAGAGTGTAAATACCACCCTTCGCAGAAGCCAACGAACTAAAAGGCCACCCCCGGAGTGCACTCTATGTGATCATCAGATCAGGGGGGAGTGTAATACTTACCAACACAACAAACGCCCTCGTGTTTGTGCTTTGTATAGGCATGTGCGACAACAAGACTTGGGTTTTTATAAGCGGAAGTCTCGAGGTTGTCAGGAATCTACAGGCGCATGCGCAAGAGAAGGGATTGAGATAGTGGTATAAAGGCAGGTCGAGTGAGAAGGTTGTTGTTGTTGTTGTCATTGGACGTTACAGTGACGCATGCGTTAGCAGGTGATTAAGAGGCGGTTTATTTTTGTGTGTCAAGTCGCGCACCTCGGTGAAGGTCATATAAATCGTTCACCTCGGTGAAGGTGAAGGTCATATTCTGTTGAGTCCCAAGAGAGAAGTTGGGGCCCACAGGTCTGTTCCATGTGAAGTTGTTGTCAGTCCAATATCTGGAAAAAAAGAGAGAGTGTGTTGCCGATTTAACCTTTTATAAACTCGATCACATGACTGAGAGCTGGCTTCTGGTTGGGCAAACCAGGAAAGAAGTATATTTCAAAATCTCCCGCCGTGAAAATTCACTCCTGCCTGTGTTTGTTGTAATTTCATCTGCTACAAATCTTTTCTTTTTATCTACCTTTCGACTGACTTCCTTGTATAGTATTATATTAGCATGCCACGACAATGCTGAGTAACCTGGTGAATTATAATAATTATTAGAAGAATAAAACAATTAGATTTTGGAAAATGTGGATTTACAGCTTGGAATGTTCAGTCAGGAATTGAACTCAGAAATAAAATAAACAAAATCAATTTAGGAATGTTTGAAGTAGTTGTGCAATTTGGTTAGAAATAAACAGATTTTGGCTTATGTGAGAGGTCACCTGTTTATATCCTTGGACACGTGGTTAGGATTTTGCTTACGTAATAGTTCGTCAAGAAACATTAGCCAAGAATATTACGCTGTCAAAAAAAAGATCTGCAAAACACAGCTTACAAAAAAAAAAACAAAGTGACTGCCATTAACCAACTTGCCTGCTGGTGATAACATACAGCTTCGGCATTGTTGACTGGCCATAAAACAAACTAGACGTTAAAACAAGAAAAAATGTTGACACTGTACAAAGTAATGAACAGAAACCAGTATTTACGAAGGCTGTATCTGCATAAAGAAGACAGAGGTATTGGTCTCTTAGAAACTGACCGTCAACATCAAGCCACTATTGTGAGAACTAGCCAATATCTGATAAGCAAACCTTCTGGTGGTATATCAACATTAAGAAATACAAGCCAATAAAACAACTTCCATCACAAAACTGGCTAAAAATTTTGAACAAGACTGTCCCACTAAAACTAGTTAGTGGGACAGTCTTGTTCAAAATTTTTTGGACAGAAACATTGCTATGGAAATAGTTCAAAACAGCCGCCAGAAATACATTCATACATTCCATAGCAAAAACCTAGAGGGATGGGCCAACCAACAGCTTGCCAAATATTCACTGGATAAATTATCCCAGGAATATATGAATAAGGAGTGCTCTGTAGACTGGCTCAAAAGAGGATCACTGCATTATAATCAGAAGATGAGGATGGCTACCCAAAACCAAGGTCTCATGACCAATGCTTTTAATAAGATAGATAGTGTGAGCCAATGTTTCCGATTCGGCTTCTATACAACGCGTGCATAAATATCTCCACTGGACAATCTGTAAAAAGTTGAATATCGAATGCAACAGCAAGTCCTGGGAACATGTTTACCAGAAACAACAGTTGGTAATAAGTCATACACCATCCACTATGACTATGCAATCCCTACAGCTACAACGAATCTGATATAGTGATATGGAATAAAAAAAATTTTAAAAATAGCAACTCTAGTTGATATCAGTCTCCCTCATAATACTGGCTTAAATAAAGCTAATGTAGAGAAGATAACTAAACACAAAAATCTTATATATGACATGTAAAGAAATTGGAATTTTAGGAAGATCTTCATCATTGCAGTAATCATAGGAGCAACGGGGCTCATGAAAAAGAATTTCAAGAATCAAGTGCAAGAGAGATCTAAATAATTGTTCTTAAATGAATGATTAGAATCCTGAAAAGATCTCTTGGTTAGAGTGCCTGGTAAGATGCCCCATCCACAGAAAAAAAAAAGATGAGAATATTGAAGGGAAAAAAAAGACAAGTTTGCTTAATACATGTGACTGGGGACCACTTGTGAACTTGATACTCTCATGAAACTTACTCCTTCAAGGGAAGCTGTTCAACCCTCCTCGGGTGAAAGCCAGTGGCATGGCATGGTAACTTTACATATATTACTCTTTAAATAGTAGGTAGGTCTTTATTTATTTTTTTTTTTTCTTTTTCCTTATTATTTTTGTCTGTGTGATAAATTTATTTATTTATTTTCAGTTCACCTTAATAGATCACAATAAGATAAAGTACACAGTTTATCATGGAGAGCATATTCGTTACAATCGTTTTCATGGATACAAAAGCGCAAGTAAGTATATTTACGTTCAAAACAAATTTGAATTTTTCGATGAATGTGGAGTATTAGTACCATTCAGATTATTTAGACTACTGTTCTCATCTTAAGTGTTATTTTCACAATGTTTCTTTCGGTCAATGTAATCTCCGATCTTCTTCAGGTCTATCCTGACAAACTCAGGAATCTGGCGGGATTTAATCCCGTTTCATAGTCAAAACTGAAGATGAACATTTTTGAGACAGTATCTCAATAAAAATACCAGGGAAGGAAAACCTTAAACAAACCATTCCTTATATTATTCAAATATTAGTGTTCAAAACAATCAAACCGAAAACGATGTAAATGGGATCATAACATCAACATCAAGTATAGATCCCATGTTTGGTAGGGGAAAGAATGAGGCTTCCCAGGCCGTCATCTTGAGAAACCCTCAAAACACTATCGCTAGAACAAATTGGACTAAAGCCTTAAATAAAATTGTAATGAAGTGTTATCTGAAGAACTAATAGAAAAAGAATGCACCAAATATGGAATGAACTAGGTCTGTTTAAAATAACAGCAAAAACTCGCAGGACAAGCCCAGGTAATAAGAACAAATGGATGGCTGTTTGCCCTTGAAATTGAAAATCTGAAAATAGAAATTGTGGATATCAATAGACATGATGGGTTGATGAAGTGTTGGAGGTAGAAGGAACTACTGAAACTGTAAATAAAAATATTCAACCTTTCAACAATCAGATTCTTTCCACAGAAATAATTGTTAAATTTATGATTGAAAATGGGAACACGAAAGAAGAGATTGATATCTTCAGATTGGTAGATGAGAAGCTGGCAATTTAGAACAGCTGGCAAATCTCCAAATTGTGAATTGGAGAAGACTAAAATCTTTCACTACCAAGGTGAATGACGTCCTGTCATTTTTACCAGTAAATAGAACAGTCCATTAACATTTTTACCAGTAAATAGAACAGTCCATTAACATGATTAAAACTGCTCATAATACTGTATCAATGTTGCTTGGAGTGGGAAAACGGAAAAACGAAGAAAAGAAGGGGCCGTGGTGATGGAAGCGTCTAAATGGGCAGATAAAGCAACTTCAAAAAGACTAAGCAGAGAACAAGCTATCAGAGATGGCAAACTCAAAAGTCAGAGCGTATGTGATAAACTAAATCATAAATTTAACATACAACAAAAACGTTTTTAGTTGTAATTGAAGAACTGAAACAGCTAAAACTGCCAAAGTTAAATGCTGCAGTGATAGAATTGAGGCATATCGACAGAACAGGCTGTTTGAGAATAACCAAAAATTTCTTTTTAATCAACAAGAAGGAATTGAAAGAGGGAATGACGTTTTACCCAATGCTTATGAATCGCATGTATTCTGGAAAGGCATCTGGGAAAAGGAAGAAAAACATCAAGACGATGCAGAATAGATCAAAGATATTGAAAGAGAGGTGTCCTCTAGAATGCATCAACAAATGAACACAACAGTAACTGTCGAGATGCTGAAAGTGAAGGTTAAAAAGCTTTCAAATTGGAAAACGCCTGGACCTGACGGAGTTTAAAAACCTCCCAGCTCTCAACCTATTTCTTGCAAAAATGCTAAATGACTGTTTGGTGACGAGTAACTTCCTTGGTTGGCTGACAAAGGGGAACTACAGTCCTAATTATGAAAGATAAGACAGGGGGGGTGACAAACTTTAGATGAATCACTTGCCTCCCAGTCATGTGGAAACTTTTCACTAGCATACTGTCTGAAAGTATCTATGGTCATTTGGACCAAAACAATTTGCTGCCTGAAGAATAGAAAGGCTGTCGAAAAAGATCATGAGGCACAAAGGGTCAGCTTCTAATCAATAAAATGATTCTAAGAAACTGCAAAAGAAGATCTACCAACCTTGTCATGGGTTGGGTAGACTACAAGAAGGCATTCGATATGGTTCAACATTCATGGATACTCAAGTGTTTGGAAATTTTCGGAATAGCCCTTAACATTCGAGCATCTATAACAAATAATATGAAGAATTGGAAAACCAATTTAACATCAGGAAATGTTGTATTAGGCAAAGTGAAAATTAAAAGAAGGATTTTCTTCCTCCTCTGCTTTTTGTCATCAGCTTGATCCCATTGACATTTCTTTTACAGAATATGAAAGCAGGGTATGAAATCAGAAAAGGACTTCCTACAGTCAACCATCTATTATTTATGGATGACCTTAAAGTTTTTGAAAAGAATGAAAACCAGCTTGATACCTTGATGAACAGGATCAAATGTGCTATTCTTGTGATGAAAAAAAAGACAAGCGAGTCCACTTAAACTTCCAACAACAGATCTGATAAAGAATGTTGACAGCGAGAAAGGATACTGGAAGTGGACAAGATTAAAAACATGGAAATGAAAAACGGTCACAGCCGAGTACAAGAGAAGAGTAAGGGTTACTCTTAAATGACACCTCTACAGTTGGAATTCAATACGTCAGAGCAGTAGTTATCATTCGATATACTGCCGGTATACTTGACTGGAATGTAGATGAATCGAAATGTTTGGACATAAAAACATGTAAAATGCTTACAATTTATGGGGCCTTTGCTAAGAAATGGGGATGTTGATCGACTGTATCTATCTAGAAAAGAAGGTGGTGGAGGTTTACTTAATGTTGAAAATGTTGTAAATATAGAAGAAGAAAACCTAACTAAATATATTTCAGAAAGCCATGAAATTCTTCTACATGAAGTGAGAAGACAAAATATAATGAGACATGGGATGAAGAGGAGTCATAGATTACAAGAGAGAGGGGGGAAATTATTTGGACATAAACTACATAGTGTGTTCTTTAAGAATACTGAATTTAGAAATAACAACAGCTAAGATTGGTTGGTCAGGGGAGATCTTAAAAGATCTACTGAGAGCACATTAATTGCAACCCAGGAACAATCCACTCGTACTAGGTCCATCAAATACTACATCAACAAAACTGCAGAATCATCGATGTGCAAAATATGTAATGAAAAGGGAGAAATATTAGCGCATATTGTATCAGAATGTCCTATGCTAGTTCAACACTAATATAAGTAATGGAGACACGACAAAGTCGCTCAAGTTTTACACTGGAATATATGCAAACTCTACGCATTAGACCACAATGAGAAGTGGTATGAGCATAAACCAGAAGTGGTTCAGGAAAACAACAATGTCAAACTTCTTTGAGATATGCGCATACAGACTAATAAGATCCTTGAACACTCCAGACCTGACATAATTTTATTAAATAAAAACAATCATTGACGTAGCCTGCCCTTTGGATACCAAAGTGCAAAAGAAAGAACAAGAAAAAATAAATAAATACCAAGATCTGAAATGAGAATTAGACTCTGGAAATGTAAGGAAGTCAAGGTGATTCCCATTGTAATTGGAACGCTTCAGACCATAAGAAAAAGCCACCATAAATGGCTTAATCAGATTAACAAGACAATGTCTTTTCCAATTTTACAAAAGGCTTGTCTGTTGGGAACAATGAAAGTGTTAAGGTATGGCTTGAATGTCTACACGGAAGCTGAAAAAAAATAAATAAAAATAAAAAATAAATAAAAAGAATAAATAAAAACATCAGAAAGTTGAAACTGCTGTGAAATAATAATAATAATAATAATAATAATAATAATAATAATAATAATAATATTAATAATAATAATAATATTAATAATAACAACAATAATAATATTATTAATAATAATAATAATAACAATAATAATAATAATATTAATAATAACAATAATAATAATAATAATAATAATAATATTAATAACAATAATAATAATAATATTAATAATAACAATAACAATAATAATAACAATAATAATAATATTAATAATATTAATAATAACAAAAACAATAATATAATAATAACAATAATAATAACAATAATAATAATAACAACAATAATAATAACAATAATAATAATAATAATAATAATAACAACAATAATAATAACAATAATAATATTAATAATAACAATAATAATAATAATAACAATAATAATATTAATAATAACAATAATAATAATAACAACAATAATAATATTAATAATAAAAATAACAATAATAACAATAATAATAACAATAATAATATTAATAACAATAACAATAATAATAATATTAATAATAATAATAATAATAATAATAATAATAATAATAACAACAACAACAATAATAATAAAATGCCAACACCTCAAACTGTTAGAAAGTCAAGGTGATTCCCATTGTAATTGAAACATTTGGAACCATAACAAAAAGTCACCATAAATGGCTTAATCAGATCGACAAGACAATTCCTTTTCCAATTTTGCAAAAGGCTTGCCTTTTAGGAACGGTGATAGTGTTAATACAGCTTTAATGTCTAAAGTCAAAGGAATTGACCTGATGTTCTAGAAAAAATCCAACTAAAAACATCCAAAGGTTGAGACTACTATGGAATAACAATAATAACAATAATAATGTATATATATAAATTCGTATTCCTGTCTGTTTGTTTGTTTGTTCACAATTTCATTAATATATACAAAACGTTTTTTAGTTTAATATATCATTTATTTCCTTACATAGTATTATTGTTGCAAAATATACAATTAAGGGATCACCTCATTTACATATTACATTAAGAAAAATCGATTTTACTGAATAGCGGTATCTTAGTTAATGTTTTTAGCGAGAGTAATTGTTTTAAGTGTTCTATTTAAAATTGTTACTTAATAAACTTTAAACAACAATTATATTGATAATATATTTAATTTAATTTATTTGGAATTATTATTGCGAACATCGACTTTTTTAAAACATTTTTTTATGGAGTTATTTGCCCCTAAAAACTTCTAAACATAAAAAAACTCTCACAAAATAAAATAATTGGGTAATCTCAATAAGTTTCTAGCTGGAAAAAATAATTCCGTGTAGATAGAAAAATCTTTGACTTTTATTGTTTTTTTTAAATATTCAAACAAAAAAAAACACTTACAAAAAACTGAAAAGATTTCATTTGTTTGGTTTTATTATTCTTTAAACGGCTAAACAGAAATCGGTAAATTTTTACGATATAACCCAGCGTCATTTAACACCTAAAAAATGAAGATCTATTGCTCCCCTCTAAATTCCACAATTTACACTTTTTTTTTCTTTTTTCATGTTAATCTTATTGATTACAAACTTAAATTTCTAATTAAAAAAAGGTAATTTTTTATGACGTGACCCAGCGTTTAATCCCTAAAAAAATGAAGATCTATTTCTTTTGGTCTAATACTTTTAAACAGCCTTTATAAATAATATGAAAGAAGACATTTTGAAGAAAAAAAAGAAACTTAACATTTTAGAATGGGGAATCACTTTTCTATATAAATTTAACTAGCACCCACGTTTTGGCCACTAAGTGTTCAACAAGACATGTCACCTCTAGCATTTTTTTCCAGTTTGGCGATTGAGGAGTGGGGGCAAAACATGACAAATACAAGTTTTTTTTTTTTTGGGGGGGGGGGGAATTACATTTGAAACATAAAATAACGATAAATTTAATTAATTTTTATGAAACCATTCTGTACTTTCACCTAACAATTTCATAAACAAAACAAACCCCGAAATATGACAAATTCAATTGGGGGGGGGGGAGGATTACATTAGAAACATAAAATGATGAAAAATTTCATTTAATTGTTTTTGGAATTAATTTTTGGTAGATCTTCATTTTCCTTAGGGGCTAAATGACGCTGAGTCACATCATAATAAATTAATACAGAATCTTTGACTGCTTCGAATTCAAACTTAAGTTTGAATTCGAAGCACACACTTTTAAAAACAAAAAGCCCCCCCCCCTCAAAAAAAGCAAATCGAAAAAGCCCTCCATTCAAAAAAAAAAGCAAATCGGGAATTTCCATTATTTACAAAAAAAAAAAAAAGCCGGTGAAAATGTGCCCTTAAAAAAAACAACAAACAAATGCACGCGTTAATGTTTATAAACGTTATTTTTTAGGTTCACAAAATCGTGAGTTTTCTTAGGACAGTGACCAAAACAGTTACCAAGTTACCTTTTTCCCTTCATTCACGTTTCAGGTTCGAGCCTACCTACTTGGCTAATTTTTTTTTTTTTTTTTTTTGCGATCACATGGGCATTCGCTGCTATTTTTTTAAACAAAAGTTGTAATGATTTATTTTTAATTTTTTTTTTTGGGGGGGGGACGGGGTCCAGTGATCCAAAGAATAGTTTCTCCTCTTTATATCCCTTCTGCCGAAATATCTGGTGGAGAGGATATCAGGCACTTCTTCTTTTTAGGGGCAATTACATTTATGTTTTTAGCCGCTCTTTTATTTTTGAAATTGTTGTGGTATCCACGTTGCCCATGATGAAAATGATTAGTATAGCAGGTGTGTTCCAAACAGAACTTCATGTCAACCTAGGCAATGGCAGGTACCCATGCTAGTATAATAATAATAATTATAGCAAATAATAATAATAATAACAACTGGCATCAGCACAACTGGCACCGCACCAAATAGTCAAAAGGTATGGCAAGACCAAGGAAAGAAACCAGGCCTCTACTGGATGAGTGCGAAGAGAACTCTGACCTTAGGGAGTCTTATTGCCACTCAAATACTAATGAAGACGAATAGCTGCTACCAATGAGAGATCAATGGCAAACAGTTGTTGCGATAATGCAAATTAATTTGTAAATGGTATTGAAAAAGGTAGAGAGTACTGGAAATCTGGGGAGACTTGTTGTCACTCAAGTTGTTTTCAAAGAGAATTCGTTGATGATGGCTTGTGTGAAAACTCCTAGTGAGTGAATAATAATAATAATTGTTGTCACTCAGACCCTAGGGAACACCATAGGTTGTTAGCAAAGAAAATTCTTTAATGATAGCCTAGAATCAAATGCGGTCCATGGCGTATTTAACGGTGAACTGATTGAATCCAAAATTCAACAATTTTTATAATAATTTTGAAAGGTTTTCATTGGTTGTTTAGCACAGCCGGTGGTTATAAAAATGATTGGCGAATCCATTCGTCACATACCCCCATTACTTCGTCTGATGGAGAAGGTCTCCTAGCGGCTTCAGCTGCTTTTTTAAAATTGCAGGAGTGCCCCTCCTTTAGGGGAGCCTGCAGGGTTCCCACTTTCCGGCCTTGTGCCACATAATGCTGATGTGGGCAGCATTTAAATATATACCCCCATTAGTTAGTCTGATGGGGAAGGTCTCCTAGCGGCTTTGGCTGCAAGGAGACAGGGTAGAAGTACTCATCAAAGATTCGTCACTTGACACTCAGCCCGACAGGTGCTGGGCCGGTTCCCGGCCCCTCACCTGTCGGACTGAGGTACATCACCTGGGTAATACCTAGGAGGTCCACCCTCCCAGGCCTTGCCACTGGGCTTTCCGGTGGAGTAAGTTTATTGCTTACTGCCAGAGGCGCTCCGTCCGGGGAATGCCGACGGGCTTACTCAGGCAATTTTTACAATTGCAGGAGTATCCCTCCTTTAGGGGAGCCTGCTGGATCCCCACCTTCCAGTCTTGTGCCACATATTGCTGTGGTGGGCAGCAATTAAATCTCTACCCCCATTAGAAATCAAAAACACACACCCTTTTTTGATATAATGGAAATATCCTTTCGGATTCAATTTTGGTTTGACTTGAGAAAAGGAAAGAAAAATAAATAAATAAATGAAAATAAAAATAAACAAATACATGAACAAATATAAATAAACCAATAAAAATTGCTTTGCTTATTTTTCTGGTTTGGGGAGAATTTGTCTTTATTCCCATTGGTCAAAAAGATTTATTAATATATTGGTACAATGTGTGCAAAAAGAAGCCATCTATTATGACATTGAGTTTTTTTTGTTTTTTTTTATACATATAAAAATAAACACTTTTCAAATACATATAAACATATGCACAAAAATTCACAAATACACATTTTTTTGTTTGTTTTTTAACAAATGTTTGCCAAAAAAAAAAGATACAAAAAAGAATTCTTTGACAAATAGGAAATTTACAAAGAAAAGGTTTTAGCAAGTGGCTTTTTTTTTCTTTTTTTTTTTTTAACAAAAACTGGAAACATTATGTTTTAGTTGGTTAATTTGGTTATTAAGGTAGAAATGGTCACAGTTTAACGTCATGCCTGGGACAATTTACAATTTTTTTATTTTTATTTGGTGTGATTTTGACTGTTCATGCTTCTCTTTTTGTGTTTCTGAAAAGAGATTTATTCATAATTAGATTCCAAAAAGTTTGGTTATAAAATGTCTTAATTTTATTCTGTTTTATAGGTTTAGTGAAAATGTCGGCTATATTATTTTCAGACGTCACATAAGTAAGAATAATAGATTTTTTCCTTATTTCATCCCTTATAAAATGATATCTGATATCAATATGCTTCGACCTTTGATGAATCATAGAATTATTCGCTAATAAGATACTGCTCTGATTATCAAAATGAATTACTATAGGTTTTTTACTTAGATCTGGTTTTAAAATAGATTTTAAAAGGGTGTTCAGAAAAATTGCCTCCTGCGCGGAATGAGTAAGAGCCACATATTCTACTTCACAAGTAGAAAGGGCAACAATTTGTTGCTTTTTAGTTTTCCAAGAGATCATAGGTCCAGTCTTTGACAGTCTAAAACAATACCCCGTTATACTTTTTCTATCCTCAGTTACCCCAATCTGAATCTGAAAATCCTTCTAAATTTAGAGGACATGTAGACTTTTTAAATATTAAAGATTGTTCCTTGGTTTCTTTTAGGTAACGAAGGATTTGTTTTGCACGATTAAGGTCCTTAATTGTCGGTTTCGATAAGTTTTGAGATAGCTTTGTTACAGTGTAACATATGTCAGACCTAGTTGCGGTCATCAAGTAGATGAGGCTCCCTACCATTTCCCTGTATATTCAATAACCTATGGATTTTGTTTCGGTCCCTATACTTTTATTTATGTCCATTTCGACGGGAGTTGAACGCGGCTTGCAATCTTGCATTCCGAACTTGAGCAGAATTTTTTCAATGTATCGTGATTAGTTCATAGTTATAGTTTCATTTTCACAGGTAAATTTTATACCGAGGAACCATGACAGTCGTCCAAGATCGGCCATTTTAAATTTTGATTTAATTCATTTTTAACATCTTTTAAAGTGTTGTCACAGCTTGAGGCGAGTAATATATCGTCAACCCAAAAAAACAAAATCAACAATTTATTACCTACATTTTTGGTATACAGGCACGCATCTATGGGACATTGCTTGAATTCCTGTTCTATTAAATAATTATGAAGTGTTAAATTCCAATTGTGTGCACTTTGTTTTAGTCTATATAACGATTTATTTAATTTCCACACCCAATTTTCATTTTTCATTTTAAATCCCTCTGGAGGGTAAATGTAGATTTCACAGTCAATCGGAGCATTTAAATAAGCATTTTTTACATTTGATGTATTTTTAAATTGTATTGAGCGGCAAGTTGTAATAAAATTCTAATTATCGTTAAATTTGTCGTTGGGGAAAATGTTGCAAAATATTCCACTCCAGAAACTTGTGAGAAACCTTTTGCAACAAATCTTGCTTTAAAAGTTTCACTGTCAGAAACTGTGATTTTTTTAGAAAAAAAACCAGCGTGAAGAAATTATATTTTTATCTGTTGGTTTTGCCACTATTTCGTATGTGTTATTTTCAGATAAAGCTTTCAATTCGGATATCATAGCTTGTTCCCATTCTTGGTGATTTTCTGAATTAATCGCCTCATTATAACTTTCCGGTGCACTGTTCAACGAGTAACAGTAATCCACTGTGTAATCTTGTATCTTTTCAATTTGTAAGAAGTCTGGCCTTTTTCGCTCCCTTATTGGGTATTGCCGTGTCTGGTTAATATTTTCGTCAGAAGTTCTACTGTAATTGTCGTCGTTATTAATATTTTCATTGTGATCGATTAAGATGCTAGGTAATATTTCACGTTTTTCATCCACTGGATCACCATTTTTTAAATTTAATGTATCATTGAATTTTACACATCTAACCCTTTTTATGGCATTTTGGGCTGGAAAATAGATTAAATATGCTGGACTGTTTTATCATAACCTACGAAAGTACCTTTTTCACTTTTAGTATTTAGTTTACTGGTGTTTTCTATAAATGCAAAACAATCAGAGCCAAATAGATGCGTTCTGTTCATTTTAGGTTTTACACCGCAAAACGCTTCATATGGCGTTTTTCCTAGCCTCTTATTGAACGACCTATTTCTGATATATGCTGCTGCCATTAAAGCATACGTCCATAAACTACGTGCTAATTTCGATTTGATAAGTAGGCATCTTGTCATCTCAAAACGGGTTTGCCATGCCCTTTCAACAGTGCCATTTTGGAAGGGGGAATATGGCGCAGATTTCTCGTGTTTAAAATGGTGGTTAATTAATAGAAGTTCAAAGCCTTTACTAGTAAATTTAGTCCCATTGTCTGAGCGAATACATTTTACTGAACCGTACAGGGTAATATCAGCTAAATATTTCTTAGTGGCGAGTATAGTGTCAGATTTGTTTTTTTAGAAAATAAACTATAATTAAATCGGAAAAATCATCAATAAAGTTCAAAACGTACCTTAGATTATTTCTCCCCATCGGGCTGATCAGACCGGCTAAGTCACAATGCACAAGTGAGAGAATTTTCGTAGTTTTTTTGTCTGGTGTTCGGCTTATATATTTTGTCATTTTCCCCTGTGCACACACATCACAATTTGGGAGATCGTCTGAAGGTATTATTTTCATGCCTTCGACTACATTTGGTAATTTTTTAATATCAGCTGTATTGCAGTGTCCTAGAATTTTATGCCAGGTTTCCAAGTCGTGACAGGCAGTTTTTGAGGGGGCCATACTTTTTAAATAATATAGTCGGCCATTTTCTTTAATATCAAATATTGGGGTATATCAATTTTGACTTATTTTGGCCAAATTTTATATTTGCACCTCGTTTAATTGCAGCCTGCACAGAAAATATGTCTTGCTTAAATGTAGGTATGAACAGCGGATTTGTTAGAATACAGTTACAGATTTCGCCTTTATTATTTTTTAGGGATATTTTAGCATCGTCTTTTTTCAAGACTATATCATTTATTTGACTACCGTCGGCAAATTCGACAAAATGACTTTGTGGATTAAAGTTTGAATCAAAATTAATAAAATCAGATTCCTTGGTGATAACGTGTGCTGTAGCACCACAGTCTACAAGGAGATTTTTATCGTTTGTGGTATTGTCAAAGTTACATGTGAATAGAAATATATGTTCTTCCTCAAAGTTTTCAACGTTTTTTACGGAGTCCATTTTAGAGCGTTTATATCAACATTGGAAACTTTCGTGGTTGGGTCGTCCACAATTATTGCAGATAATTTTATTCTTTTTCTTGGGAAAATTACTTTTGGAGATCATGTTGCGGTGAAGTGTGTAATTTGGTGGTGTCTGCTTTCAAGAAGCATTTTTGAACTTCATAATATTGCTGGAGTTATTATTGTCCACGAGCATGCGATTAATCTCTTCGTAACTGCACAATGCCACTTTAAATTCGCTGAAATTTATGGGTTTGTCTTTCTGAGTTATAACAGTTATAAAAGGTTTAAAATCGGCTGGAAGTTCTGTGAGGGTCATTGATATCAACAAGCAATCGCTTATTATATCCCCTGAGAGTTTTAAGGCATTGGCGGTTGTTTCTGCCCTTATAATGTAGTCGGTAATAGTTTCATCCTCATTACGTCTCAGAGACGTTAGTTCTGTATATAGTGATATAATTTTTGGTTTCCCTTTTGATAAATAATGTTCTCTTAATATGTTCAATGCTTTCCGACCATCATCCAATGCGTCTTTTATAATCAGTTCTGCAAAAACAGTCGCGTTCTTTTCGATTCTCTGTTGGAGATTGTATCACTTTGTGTAGTTTCCGAATCCTTAGATATCCCAGAAATTTTACCTGCCACAATTCGAATTTAGATTCTGATCCGTCAAAGAAAAGACGGTGGCTGGGCGCATAACCTGTTAAGTTTTGAGACATTATGTTGAACAAAGATAGCAACATAGTTCAGATCAGTAACTATGATGGCAGCCAAGAATCAAATGCGGTCCATGGCGTATTTAACGGTGAACTGATTGAATCCAAAATTTGACAATTTTTATAATAATTTTGAAAGGTTTTCATTGGTTGTTTAGCACAGCCGGTGGTTATAAAAATGATTGGCGGATTTATTCGTCACATACGCCCATTAGGAGTCAAAAGCATTTTACAGTTGCAATGATGCAAATTTATTTGCATAGGTTATCAAAAAAGGTGAAAAGGACTAGAAATCTCTGGAAATGTGGGGAGCCTTGTTGTTGTTGTTAACTGCTATAACAATCATCTAAAAAAATTAATATCGCCTCCAATGAAAAAAAATAAATAAATAAATAAAAAAAAACAGCCGCATGATCACCTGGCCTCTTATAGGAATAACCATGATTAATAGTGATTTAGGAATAATGTCCTTGTTCATGGAGCAATTCTTTTATTTTTTATGTAATCTTCTACTCTTGCACACATCTAACATTCTATTTGTTATGTTTTTAACACACACTCAACAGGTAATTTTGTCAACTGGAAATTTACCGTGACTACGGGTTCAATCGGAACAGCAGGCTTAGTCGACATCGTACTAATCAACGGTAAGTGCAAAACAAGACTGACGTTGGATTCCAAAAACGATGATTTCCAACCCAACTCAACTGACGTCTTTCAAATGCAGGCTAAGGATTGCAAAGGACTAGAGAAAATACAGATAAAACCTCATGCAAAAAACTCAGGATGGATATTTATACAGGTATGACTTTCATTTTCAGTTCTCCTCAACATTAGCTCAAACTGATAATGCAAAAGTAACAGAGGTTGAGGTTACGTTTCTGAATTTTTTAGATGAGGATTAGTTATTTGGATTATTTGAAATCTTTGGACTACTGTTCTCATCTTGAGTGTCACTTTCACAACCGTTTGATTGATGTAACCTCCGACCTTCTTCAGGTACATTTTGTCAAACTCAGAAATGTTTCTATCAAACTCGGGGATTTGGACGGAATTTCTAATGGAATCCTTTATTTACTTCACTGGGGTAGCATGTTCTCGTTCCATCAGTCATGACTAGATAGAGGTCCTAAGTAATTTGCAAGTGTATTTTTCCGTTGCCCACACTGAGGATTGAACCTTCAACCTTCAGGAGAATATCACTTTTACAATTGATTTTTCCAAGTACTCTGATCACTGTGCCACGAGTCCAGTAAATAAAGGGTTCCATTCGAAATTCTGTCCAAATTCCCGAGTTCGACAAAAACATTCTCAAGTCTGACAAGATACACTTGAAGAAAGTCAGCGGCTACATCGACTGAAACGTTGTGAAAATGGCACTCAAGATGAGAATAGTAGTCCAAAGATTCCAAATAAGATGAAGAGATTAATGTTGTCAAGAATTTTATCACCTTAGTAATATGATTGGAGCACAGGGTGGCGCAGGTGCTAGCATGTTTACAAGAATTAGCAGTGCACGTAGTAAGTTCAAAGAAGTTCTACCATTGCTAACAAGTAATGCAAATTATATTCTTACCCCTCCTCCTTAAATGAACTTGGTAATTAGTGTTGAGGTGATTAATCGGAATTGGAATTTGAAAAAATCGGAAGTTTTGGGGTATCGGAATCTGTATTGGAAAAATTTATGTCTACTTTCCGATGCCCTTTTTATCATTTTCATTTCTTTGTTTTTGTTAAAAATTTAATTTTTCACAACTCATATTAATTATGAAACAATAAATATTTATTGATTTTTATTTACTAGTAAAACAAAAATCTATGCGCCACATCCATAAGTTTATTTTTACATTTGCAAAAATATATGCACATGTTACATGTGGGCTTTTGCAGTAATCCGACCCTCCACACACAAAAAAAACAACTCTATATTTAGAAATTTCAAAAGAATCGGAATCGGTGATTGTATCAGAATCAGAATTTTTTCTTCTATTTTATGTATTTAAAGACATCTGTTTTATAGAAACTTGTTCAAAACTGTATTCTTTATTCTACAATTGTCACTATGAGCTTAGTATTATTATACCAGGCTACCATACAAGATAATCACTATCATCATCATCATCCTCATCATCAACATCATCACCATCATCATCATCCTCATCACCGTCACCATTACTACCATCATCATCATCCCCACCACCACCACCAACAACAACAACAACGTCGTCGTCGTCGTCACCATCATCATCATCCTTATCACCGTCACCATTACTACCATCATCATCATCCTCACCACCACCACCACCACCACCAACAACAACAACAACAACGTCGTCGTCGTCGTCGTCGTCGTCATCATCATGTCCAGTTTATATGCTGACACGTATGTCCAGTTTGTAGAAATTAATTTCCAAACTAACCCATCTCTGGTTTTTAATTATTCCACTTTCTCACACGTTAATTTTTATCACTTCCACCCATATGGCCTTCCCTTGTGAACTGGCCCTGCTACCTTGATTCTTCTGCATCTACTCACCCAAGCATTCATTCTTTCAACATGACCATACCAACAAAGACTCCTGTTCTGCACACATCTCCTTATGCTGTTTAGATTCGATCTTCCTCTGAGCTCATCAAATCTAAGGCTGTTTTTAAGACTCGCATCACACATCCATCGCATTATTCTTATATTGTTGATCTTCATGCAACGCATGTCCTCGACTCTCACTGGCCAGATTTTATTTCCATACTTCTATACATTATCACACTGCGTAAACATACTTGATAAATTAGTCAATGAAATATAAAATGAAATAATAAAATATAAAACTCGAATTTTCATAAATTGAAAGAGTATACATGTGTGTGTGTGTGTGTGTGTGTGTGTGTGTGTGTGTGTGTGTGTGTGTGTGTGTGTTCATATATGAGTCTGTGTAGTCACAAGAATTTCCAACAAAATAGTATTAAATGGGAGGAGGATATGATGATGGTTGGGACTATGTCAACAGTTACCACTGTCAGTAGTGATCACTATGCAGGCGATATCTATGACCTCAATTGTGGCCAAGAATCTGTTCTGATACTACACTTCAGTATTTTGTTCTCGCTTAGTGGAAGAGAAATCCTTCATGACTGAGACAATTTTTATTTTTGTTCCTTCTCCTACATTAAAAACTGACCTTGGTGTCTAACCTTGTCCTGGGGATGGGGGGGGGGGGGCAAGCAAACAGTAACATAACAGTGATTATATCTTCCAAAAAAGCTAATTTTAGTTCAAAGAAATGATAGTCAATTATTTTCACATCTCTTAGAGTCACTATATTTTTCACGTTTTAAAACTAAGTTTAATTTAGCTGACTCCCCACGAAGACTGGATTTGATGCAAGATCAAGCTCCATGTGGCGTGTCACCATTGATGAACACCAAATGGTTATACACAGTCAGTAAAAATTGCCTCAGTCAAGGAGGATTTCTTCTCTTTGGACTATTTTTACTAGAGTATACTTGTGATTTATCTACTCAATCATAAGGTCGTGATGTAAAATAAGGTTGAGCTTAATGTTGAGGTATGATAACGGACAAACAACAACAATTGCTTCATTTAATTTTTATAGAATAACTAGCATGACCAGTATTCCGGAATTGCCTGGGGTGAATATAAAAGAATGATTTAACTATTAAAAAATATCTGGAAAAAAAAAAGTAAAACAATTATGATTGTCTTGTTTTTTTTAAAGATTTATTATAAGAACATTTCTGTAATAGAAGAAATATTTTATTC
Organism: Euprymna scolopes; assembly: GCF_053919585.1. Taxonomy (NCBI): domain Eukaryota; kingdom Metazoa; phylum Mollusca; class Cephalopoda; order Sepiida; family Sepiolidae; genus Euprymna; species Euprymna scolopes. Next base: position 29,235,855 of record NC_136502.1, read on the forward strand.
AATCTCTCTATCTTATATAAAGTTAGGTATATATATCTGTATATCTATAAAAGTGAAAATGTGTGTGTGTGTGTGTGTGTGTGTGTGTGTGTGTGTGTGTGTGTGTGTGTGTGTGTGTGTGTGGACACTTCTTAACCAAGAATGTTTGATCTACACACTTGAAATTAAGTGTAAAGAGTATTCAGACATGTGGAAAACTTTTAAATCTGTTTCCCTCCAGAAAAAAAGGGCTGCTAAGGAGTCAAACTTTTAAAATTTTTACTTGAGGGGTCATCGGACTTTTTCTGTCTGTCAACTGTTTCAAGAGGTTTGAAAACACTTATTAACGATCGTGGCAAGCTGGCCTAATTGTTATCATACTGGACTCACTGTCTTTAGGTTTTGGTTTCGATCTCAGCTCGAGTATTTTTTTTTCACAAGAAGTGAATTGTTTTGAAAAACTTGATACATGTCTCAGTTTCTTTCCAGTTTTTTTTTTATACTTCACTTATTTTAAAGGAATTTAACATTACGTTTAATACCGGGCAATGCCGGGTACATCTTCTAGAATATTTATGTATGTAGCGGATTCACACCTAAACTTATAAACTGATCATTATAAATATTGGAACACAGCTGCTAGACGTAGGGATGAGTAATGTGGGGTATATTTAGTTTAATTGAGTTTTAAGCAAATAGGGTTAAAAAAAAAAAAAAAATTGGGGTAGAAACCCTTTTGTAAAGATTTAAAAAAAAATCCGATATTTGCTAAATTTTAACAATTGATAAATATTTTTCAAATATCAGGTTTTTTTTTTGTTTTTGGAGCTATTATATAAACACAACCTCTCATTTGAAAATTAAAGATTTGCATTAAATTCTATCCATAGTCATTAGACGCAAATTAAGCGAAAGTCTGTGAATTTCAATTTCTTCTTAAGATAAAGGTTTATACTTTATATGAGCGTGTATGAAAATATCAGCAGCAGTCGAAGGATGGCAAGCGATTGTATTAGCAGTAGGAGCAGGGTTTGACCACGTATGCAAATTAAGAAGTGTACGCAAGATGGCATAAGAAGAAAAGGAAAACAAAGACACCATGTGGTCGAGAGAAACAAAGTCGATGCCGAAGGAGATTGCTATGTAAAATGAAGGCAAGACTGGGCCGGCTGTGGACAGCGTGTGGTCAGAAGAAAGAGAAACACCATCAGGTTAGATGGATCTGTGGCAGCAAGAGATTTTTTAAGTGGTGTTGAGACGGGAGAGAAACTGTAATAAATGCTTTTGTCAAAAAAGAAAAAATGCCGACCTGGATTTATTCATTTTTGTTTGTTTGTCCCTTTTCAAGGGTGCCAGATGAGGTGGGAGTCTGAGACAGGTTTGAACTGTAATGAACATATTTCGAGTGTAATGCCCGCGTCCTTCGGGACAAGATCACAGTGTAGTATCTGTTCTTCAGATGCTCCACTTCAATTTCTTGTTCTCTGTCAGTGGAGAAGAAATCCTTCACGACTGAGACAATTTTTATTTTTGTTCCTTTTCTCCACGTTAAAAAACGACCCTGGTGTCTAACTCTGTCCCGTGGGGAGGCATTGTAAATAGGAACATTTATACATCTTCTAGAATTAAAATCAAATGGATTTTTATCCAAATTGCAATAAAGAGTTTAAACATAAAGTTTACTAGAATTAGATTTTGATTTTAATCCTTGTAAAGGGACATAAATCTATTGAAAAATATTGCAAAACCTTTCTGTTCAATCCAAACTTTCTAACTAATATAAGTTATTCATTTATTTAATTCCAAACAGTTGAATGCAACACAAGAAGGTGGACGATCTTATGTGTTTTATCACAATGAAAGTCTCCAAAGTATGCAGACCTTTTATGTCAACCAATCGACTGGTGGTAAGTTAGTAAAAACATTTTCAATCAAAATGACACAAAAAATGAATAGGCAATACACAAATACTAATTATAAAACCTTTTATTAAAATATGAGAATCTCTCCTTATAATTTATCTACTATTTATTAATGAAATATCTTTGTCATAGATTATTAGTAAATGAAATATCTTTACTGTAAACAAACTATTAATAAATTAAATGTTTTGTAGTAGACAAGCTATTATTAAATGAAATGTTTTGTTGTAGAAAAACTATTAATAAATGAAATGTTATTGTCATAAACAAACTATTAATAAAAGAATGGCTTTGCCATAGACAAGTTATTAATAAATGAAAGGTCTTTGTCATAGATAAACTAGTAATAAAGGAAATGTCTTAGTCGTAGATAAACTATACTTAAAAGAAATATCTTTGTTATAAATAAATTATTAACCCATGAAATTCCTTTGTCGTAAACAAACCACTAATGAATGAAATGTTTTTGGCATAGATAAACTAGAAATATCATTGTCCTAGATAAACTATTAATACATGAAATGTCTTTATCATATATAGCCCTTGAAACGTGTTTTATTTTTTACACTGTGCTTGAGGAAAATGTTAATTCCATAATTACATGTTGCTAATCTTGATGAAATAGAACGCGAAAAATTCTAATAGACAAAAGTTAATTTATAAGAAAAACACTAAGAATGAAAGAGAACCATTTATAAACAGAAATCGATATTAGGTAAAATTAAATTCAATTAACATTGCTATCTAGAAAGAGAGATATATCGGCAAGACATAGTTAGAAAAGTTCATGTAGAGGGGAAAGTGGGGTAATCCTTCTCATTAGTGATGCCACATTTTGGTAAAAAAAATTTCAGCCAATCCCCCTAGAAGTCGAAAAGGAACATTTAAACACAAATGCAAAACGTTTGATCTACAAGATTAAACAATCATTGAATTTAAAAAGAACAGGAAAGAAAGAGAAAGCAGGCAAATATTCACACTCTTTATGAACTCTTCTCGCTTATGTCTTGTTAGTATATCTATTACATAGCCTGCAATGTTAGTTTCATTTAAATTACCTCCCTTGAAAATTAATAAGAAAATATCTTAAAAAATGTTTTAGTAACTTATTCTTTTTTTTATTAAACATATTAAATCACTTTAATTAATTACAGTTAATATTGATTAAACTATTAAACACCCATACACACACACACACACACACATGTAAGGCAATCAATAACTTATTTAATCCTGTCGGCGAATTTACACGCTCAAGCAGACATGACACTGAAGACGGTCATTGGTATACATACATATATATACATGCACGCATACATACATATATATACATGCACGCATACATACATATATACATATACATACACATACACATACACAGACACATATCACACACATATATACATATATTCACAACACATAATACACATACATACACTTACATATACATACATATACATACACACGTGCAAACATACACAAGACGGTCATTGGTATACATACATATAAATATATACATCCATACATATATATATACACATACACACATACATGTCTATAAACATAAGCATATATATACATACAACAATGCATAATACATATACATACATACACATACACACATGCATACATACATATATACATACATATACATACATATATACACACACATATACAAATGCATACACACATATACATACATATACATACACTTACCTACATATACATACACATACATATACATGCATTCATACACATACACACATACATGCACATATACACATACATATATATGCATACATACACATATATATATGTGCATATATACACATACATGATGATTGCAACGTCTTGTCAGACGAGTGCCACTCCCTAAGACGCTTGAAATCCATGAACCCAAAAATGACTTCCATCAACACAGGACCATTTTAATAGACAAATGCCTGAGGGAGTATCTATACACAGATAATGTTACAGAGTCTTAGCTTTGTACGACAGCTAAGTTTCTCTCTCGGTTCAACATGTTGATATCCAGCAACAAGCAAGAGCAAGATAGCCAGCAACAAGTTAAACTGCAGACCAGCTTAATGCGGATACTGGTCTCCCGGTTTATGGTTTTTTTAAATCAGAGATTTGCTTCTCCTAGAAAGGTTGCCTTCACCACGGCTTACGGAAGCCCTCTCAACCCCAACACACATACATACACACAGTGCTAGTTGGCCGTTGACCCCGAAAAAGGGTTCATTCGCCCTTTGGAAGGTTTTTTTTTTAATCCTTTGAGGAGACTAGCCACCCTCCTCACCAAACAAGTCTGGTGGGGAAACCAGTTTAGTCGCCGGTGACCCGACCATGAGGCAGGTAGTACTGGGTTACATAGTACCAGCAGTATATGACATGACCTGACATATAATACAAACATGCATACATACACATACACACATATATGCATATATACACATAAACACATATATGCATATATACACATAAACACATATATGCATATATACACATACATACAAACATATATACGTATATACATACACACAAACATTTATACACATACATATATGCATACATATACACATAGATATACATACATATACATACACATGTACATATATAAACATGCATACACATATACATACATATATACATAGATACATATAATGATGGCAGATCAATTATTATATTCCAGCATTTCAGGCCTACATGCGTTACTTTTCATCGCCACAGGACTTTTATAGACAAATGCCTGAGGGAGTATCTATACAAAGATGATGTTATAAAGTTTTAGCTTTGTACGACAGCTAAATCTCTCTCTCTGTTCAAAATGTTGACATCCAGCAACAAGCAAGAGCAAGATAACCAGCAACAAGTCAAATTGCAGACCAGCTTAATGCGGGTACTGGTCTCCCGCTTTATGTTCAGCTTCTCCTAGAGGCGTTGCATTCACCACGGCTTACGAGCCCCCTCTCCACCCCACATGCAAATAAACACATGCATACATATAGATGTACGCCAACATACATATGCATGTGCACACACATGCAAACATACGCACGTAGAGGCACACATATACGCATATACATACATATGCATATACATACGTACACATACATATACATGTAAAATATATATGAAGGAACATTCCAAAAGTCATAAATACTCAATGATCAGACGATGATGGTGATGGGTACGATTAAATGAGTTTGACACGAAAAAAAAAATCCAATACAAACAATTTGTAGAAGAGACAGTCACTCATTGAAATGCTTGTGAAACTTTACAAATGAATAGACGTCGCAATAAGCCGAAAATAAAATCCAAACGATCAGCGATTAAAGCGGCTGGACTGTTTTTTGTCCTTTTTCTTCTCGTTCCCTTTTTTTTGTTTGTTTGAGACTCACACTTCTGTGGTAGATAATGATGATGATGATGTTGACAAATTCACTCATTATTTTACAAATAAATCCACGTACGAATCATACGAAAACAACAATTCAACTGACATGTATTAAAGATGCTTGGACTTTTTTCTTTAAATAAGAAGTTCGTTTGAGACTCATACTTCTGCAGTAGATAATGATGATGATGTTGACAAATTCATTAATTATTTTACAAATAAATCTAGGTACGAATCAAACGAAAACAACAATCCAACTGACATGTATTAAAGATGCTTGGACTATATGTGTATATGTATATATATGTGTGTATATATATGCACACATATATATACACACACACATACATATATATATGTATATATATGTATATATACATATATATATATGTATATATATGCATATATATATATGTATATATATATATATATATATATATATATATATATATATATATGTGTGTGTGTTCCATCTTTCCATTTGACGGGCCAATGTTCGAACGTTGTGTTTGAGTGTAAAAAAAAAATATATATATATACGTTTATATATGCATATGTTTATACACCCACACACACACACACACACACACACACACACACACACACATATATACTGTGTTTTCTTTTTTTTTTCAAGACACTAAATGGAACGTTTCTGTCTGCTGTAACACATCTACGGACGGTGAAGTCTACCTGAACCTATATTGTGGCCATGGCAGTGCAGAAAATCTGCGATTAAGCACACGAGAAGATGATTTTAAGGTCGGCCAATGCAGTAATTTCACCTTATTTCTCAGAGATCTTGGGAAACTATGGAAGATAAAAATCAAGAAAGCTACAGACTTCCAGATAAACAGAGTAAGTTCCAAGAACAAATGTTCTCATTATAAAGGGTGTTGTTTTCATTATATGAATATGTGGTTTATTCCAGAGATGAACTTTTGGCATTCATAATTTAAATACAATATCGAGCGTATGGTTCCATGGCTGACTTGTATATGGTGCAATCTAAAGGTTCAATTTTCACAAACTTTATGCATTAAATTAGGCTATATTTCGGCAATAATGTGCCGAATGTTGTCTTCTAAGTGTGCTATTGTGTCTGGTTTATCAGTGTAGACATGGGACTTTACATATTCCCAAAGAAAATAATCTAATTACACAAACGCGGTGGCCAGTTGATGGGTCCATTTCGTGAAATTATTAATTCATCAAATATTTCTCTCAAACGCTGCTCATGTGTTAGTCTCGTAATGAATTGTCAAATCAAGCTGAACTCCAAATAATCGATAGTTGCCAAATCTGCAATTAAAGGACATAGAGTTTGCATGATTAACAATGCATTTTTCCTTTTTACTTATGAGTCACAGGTTAACAAGGTCCGATCGTTACGCGATGATAAAGGTTCATGAGTTGGCCATGTGGGCAGTGAAATAAGCACTTTCAGGATTAGAGACAATGGTTGAAATTGGGCAGAATTTGATTATTAAAGAAGATGGTTTGACAGAAATTTGAAAATGACCATGTTGTAGTCAACTGGGAAGCAGCTGTAACACATGTTGTGTGCAATTTCAATTGCAAAGGAGACAAAGATTAGGAAATAACTCAGACTAACTTTTTGTTTTTTTTACGGCCGTGACATCGCCCATGTGATCTAGAACGTTCTCTGTATCTCTCACAAGATCTCGAACGTTATCTCATCTCCCACAAGATCTTTGTCTTTCTCTTTTTTTATAGTCCTCCCCCCCTTCACTAGTGACGGCACTTCTCATGCATTTACATACGTGCATACGCACTATGTTATACAGCCCCATGGTATTATGTTCCACAGAAGGGAAGTTCTTGGAAAAAAACTTTGTTTATACAGATGATAAAAAAAAGGAAAATTATTTTCAGTGGTTGTAGCTAGACGAGGTTTTGGTGCGAACGTTTTACAGGGGAAGGGGGAACAGAGATTGGGGCTCACACAAGCACCTACTATGAAAATAACGAGACTAGTAACATCTTTTTTGTGATAAAGAGGCCATAGGGAAGAGAAGAGAACATCCCCACTAGATTTCAAAGTTGATTTTGTACGTTGTCAAAGCAGAAAATTGTGCCCCAAGTGATACCCCTGCAAATGTGCCAAGAGTAGTCCATCTTAGGTCGGATCTAACTTTTATATGGGTTGAGATACTTTCTGGAGCAGTAGAATGATCCAACCATAGTTAAAATACTATTTAAAAGCGTGAGAGACCAAGGAATAGTCTATTATATAAGTTCCTAGGATTTACCTTAACTCCACACTTGCAATGGGAGGCTTATATGAAATCCATTGCCAAGATTGCTGGAAAAATGTTTGGATCATTTTACCATTGAAACTTTAAATTTTGATGACGCTTAAATCATTTGTGCAGGATACGAACGTATGCCTCAAAGGAGAGATTACCTAATGAGAGCACCGTTTTGGACCACTTAACTATCGAACAGCATCAAGATAGATCTCATAACTCATCTTCCAAGATTTGTGGCAAATCTATATTAACGTTTTTAATCTCATTGCTGCATGCACGTTTTTTGTTTTTAATAATGGAGATTTATTTCCAACTGTTTGTTATATATTAAGCTCTTTTGTTTTGGCTACGGCTGAGTCTCATTTTTCTACTAGGTGACATTCTATGCTTATATCCAGCCCTGTAGACTAAATAAAACGCTTGTTTAATAATATTGCCTGTTATGTATTATATGTATCTATATATATGATGTTATAATCAAATTAACTAAGAACAACCCTTTACTTCAGGTAAAATTTCATATCCTAAATTTATCACTCAAAACAATAACTCAATTCCTGTGACTTTTTTGTTGTTGTTGTTTGTTTGTTTTTGTAACAATGAAGATACTTGTAAAGTTAAGATAATTTCTTTAATTTCAGCTCACGCTGTACAAAGAGAAAGAGAAATATGATTTCTACCCGCCAGTAGTTCAGAAGGAAACCTTACAGTTAGTGTACCCCAAAATGGGTAAGTAGTCGTCGTCGTCGTCGTCGTCGTCATCATCATCATCGCTGCCACCACCATCTAGCAGCCACCACTATTGGTTATTGTATCCTTCAACGCATTTGCACCCCTCAGTGATTGGATGACCGGGACCAATGTCCCATCGCCCCCCACCACCACCACCACCTCTGCATATCACTAACTGAACCATCTTATATATAAATAAAGATTTTGTTTATATGTTGGTCCGTTAGTCTCAGTTTTTTTTTGGGGGGGGGGGTTAAGATAATAGATATATTGCGGAATTTATCTTATTTTTAAATATCAGAAATATTAAAATCTCTGATACTTTTAGAAATGGAGAATACATTACATTAATAGTAAATGATTGCTTGGGTCCATTGAAGTGTGAAGCTCATTCAGAATCACACTATCTTTGAATAATGATAAAACAAAAACTGCTCGACATTCATTGTAACGCTTTTCTATTGCCGAGCGACGCCAGATTGCCTTGCTGAGCAGGCTCAGTGAGTCAGGCAGTCATGTGCTGTAAAGAAAATTCCAAATGGCCCACAAAGAAATGATATATCAAAAAAGTTAATCACTCGATATTAAATGAAGATGACAGTTTTGAACAGACTTAGTGAATATCGGCAGAGTTGCCCACCATCTGCTTGTGTTAGGAAAGAATTTAAAACAAAGTCTTGTTCTTAATTTTGTCAACAAGAGCATGGCAAACGCATGTCAGCGAAAGACACCCCACCTCCAAGAAAGCTTGATCTGATGATAAAGAATTGACTTAAATGGTGTGCAGGGGCAATTGTAAAAATATCAATGTTTGATAGCCAGTTTTGGGGAATGAAAGAGAAAGAAAATCGAGATTTCTGAAGAAATATGGAGAAGAGATAAAAAGAAAATAAAGATCTTAAGGGGGGAGAGAGAGAAGGATTTCAAGAGAAAGAAAGAAAAAAAAACGAAAAAAAAAGGGTAGCCTCAGATAGCCGGTGGGGGAATTGGTGATTCTGATAAAATTAGAAACCGGGAAGTGAAAACAGTCTTTTCCCCGTTTTCTGGCTGAGAGATGCAACGGTTGGTTTTCTATCTGGCCAGTTTAAAGACGCAGGTCCCTGCTCTGTGAACTTGAAGAATCCGAAAGCTTTGAAATTCTCAAGAGCAAGAAAGCTATTTAAAAGTATTTGATTTCAGTTAAAATACCTGCATCCAGAAAACCGTCTGTTTACTTAAATACAGAGAGGCTCTGAATTGGTTAACTTTTCTTTGCACAAAATATATATAGAATTGTTTTGCGCAAATAATTACTTTTGTTTATAAGAAAACGGTCGCTGAGTTTTCATTAAATATTGATTGCCTGTTGATCTGAGAGTATCTTAGTGTTTCCAGATCTATCCTGATACCCAAGCTGAAACTACAGGAAGCAGCATATCAGCCATCACCAGAACAACTATGAAGGAAGAACTCAACCATAATGTCTAACAACAAGCAGTCACCCAACATGTTAAAGGTATTGCCACACAGACTTAAGGCTGTGTGCGTTTTGTGTGCTCAAGGCATCAGAGTGGTAATTTCCATGTAATGTGTATCTGGTTGCATTTTGAGGGCTCATCACTAGACGAAGTTAAAAGTGTAGCCACCGGAACTTAGAGATAGTGCATATCGTTTTACACGTGTACACACCTTACCAGAGAAAGTGGGGTACATTTGTGCCACCACTCATGTGGAGGGTTACATTTATGGTCCTGTGACACAGGATCGTGCAAAGCTTTCATAGGGGCCTACACATAACTGAAACCTAGTGAACAAGTTAGGTAGAGATTGCATATTTACTGCATTCCCCCACAGAAAGATGTGACACAAGGTCAGAAGGTGTGGAGAATCAATCCAGCGACTCTAAAAAAGGGGCACTCTGGCCTAATAAAAATTGTCTGGATGGTCCCGTCATCATTCCCTAGTCGGGGCACCTCAGGCAGTTAGCAATAAATTTATTCTTCCTCAAAGAGGGAAGACAAGACCTGAAATACTACAGCCAGATAGATAAAAGGCCTCCATAATAACCCAGTTTCTGCGATTTGATATTTTTCTAGTCAAGAGTCTCTAAGCAACAGAAACTGCTCTGAGTCTGAAAGAGGAAAGCAAACTAACTTTATTTGTATCAAATATGGTTGGACTGCAGAAAGGATTGTAAATTTTATTAATGATTTCATGGGTGACATTTTTTTTTGTATCACTCTGTAATTGATGCCAGCAAAAAACGGTAGCTAATAACTTAGTTCTACCTATTTTTTAAGGATAACTTCCATATTTTACAAACCTATTTCAATTTCTAAATACTAATAATTTTCAGTGAAGTTACCTCCCTTGAAATTTAATGAACAAAATATTTCAAAAAGTTTTTGGTAATTCATATTTAAAAAAAAATCATTTTAATTAATCAATGTTAATAAATTATGTTAACATCTATTGAACTTATCTTTTTCGTGAGGAGTCAAAAAAAATAAAGATCAAAAAAGCATTCAAAGTGCAACTGAAAGCACTAAATAAAACTAAGGAGGCACCCAGAGCACTACTAAAACCAAGTTTTTACCCACCCACCCCCAGAAAAGAAATTATTTTTTAAAGCGAGCAGTGAAAAAAAGAAAAAAAACTCAGGAGGCCGCCACAGTACTACTAAAAGCACTAATTAAAATTAAAAAGGCCTGCGGTGCACTGCTAAAATTATTTTTTAAGTGTCTTATATTTTATTTTAAAATAAAACTACTCAATGATTTTACATAATTTTTTATTGTATGACCTTTTTTTTCATCACAGGTAAGATTTCGTTTTTTCATATGGGTAGAATTCTGTACAAGTACCTCATTTCTTATTTCAAAATGAAACTACTCAATGATTTTATGTGAATTTTGTTGTACGACTTTTTCTTTCCGTTAAGGGTTAGATTATTTTTTTTTTTCGTATGGGTAGAATTCTGAATAAGTACTTTATTTTCTTATTTAAGAGTAACTTATCTTGCCTTTAGTAACAGTAACCTGTTGTACACTACTTTTGTTGTAACAAAAGCACTTTGAAATAACAAAAATACTTATTCATGTAAGTAGAAAAGTAACTCACCTTGCCTTAAACACATAACTACATAACGTTTTCACCTGAATTTCATTGTTTATTTGTTTTTTGTTTTTTTGTTTTTTTGTTTTTTTTTCTTTCTTGTAATTAATTTTCTACTGGATCATTTTCTGTAATTTTTAAAAATTTATACTAATTTCGACTTGATATGTAAGTACGTAATAATGTTTTTATGCATTTATGTTCCACTTTCAAGCAAAATATAATGATTAAAACAAAAACAATTTCATAAATGTGTAGTAAAAAAAACTCAGGAAGCCTTTGGAGTGCTACTGAAAGCAAGATTTAACCGTTCCCCTTGAAAGAAATTTTTATTTTAAATTGAGCTGTGAAAAAAATAATACTCAGGGGGCCTTCAGAACACTACTAAAAGCACTAAATAAAAGTAAGGAGGTCTCCAGGTCTCCTAAAACTAAGTTCTAACCGTCTCCTATCTGTTTTATTAGATAATTAAATATGTCCTCACATAATGTGACAAACAAACAAACGTGACAAGCATACAGTTTTAGTATAATATAGATTTTTTTCACTCTCTATTGGTATATATGTGTCTCTCTCTCTCTCTCTCTCTCTCTCTCTCTCTCTCTCTCTCTCTCTCTCTCTCTCTCTTGATCTTTATTTCTCCTCCAACACTATGCAACCATCTCATTATATGTAATATCTAAAAAGTAAAAACGTCTTAAATTTTTAAAACAAAAACCTTTTAATAACTTTCTTGAAATGCAAAATTTTTAAATTCCCTAAAAATAAAAAGTGTTTACAATGAAATAAGGAACAGATTTTATATAAGTTTCATTTATAAATAATCAGTACATTATGAAAAAAATTGAGATAAAAAATTAAAACATCCAAAAACAAGAGAACTTTAAGAAACTGACAATAATGTTCTCGCAAAGTGAAAACGTCTATTAGATTAAATAGAAAGAAACAGTAGAAAACATTTTGCCTCCTGCCACTTTTGCATGAGGACAATATGTGCACGATTCACTCCTAAACTAATGAACATATACATTTTGAAATACAGCTGCTAAGCCTAAGGGTGAGTAATCTGGGCTATATTTAGTTTAGCTTTATGCAAATGGTACAAAGAACGAGTGGAAGTGCAAATTTAGATGTATTGGATTATTGTAAAAGTTTAACAATAGAAATTAGACATCAATAAATATTCTCCACATGTTTCTTTGGAGTTTCTTAAAGGTTTTTTTAGGGCATGAAATAGTCATAACTTTCTATTTGAAAATTCAAATATATCCGATGTGCATTGAATTTTATCCATAGTAATGAGACACCAACTGAACAAGAACCCCTGAGGTGCAATTTCTTCTTAAGAACCCTTAAGCTTAAGACTTAAATTTTAGACATTTTCTAAAATCAGAATCATGTGGATTTTGATCCAAACTGGAATAAGGATTCCAGGTTTAGTAGCATTATATCTTGATTTTAATCTTTGTAACGGAACATAAGAAAGCCACTTGAAGATAAGGATTCATGAGATGGATTATCAGTTGAATGATGAAGAGTATTATTAAAGGATTGAAAATGATGGATGGAATGAAAAACATTTGATTGTTTGCCAGGAGAATTTATGAAATGTATTTGATGACATTTGAAGACGACCATGTTGTAACCTGCAAGGAAGCAATCAGATGGTAATGTGTTCCACAGATGGGAAGTCCTAGATGGTAACAAAGTAGTCAATACAACAGAGCAATATTAACAAAAATAAGTTTTTCTTTAATAGATTTTTAGTTGCGTGCAAGCAACTCTGTAAGTCACTCCGTCGGTCTGTCTGTTGGTCTGTCCGTAACACTTTTGTGCTTGTCCTTTTTGGTTAAGATCAAAGGTCTGTTGTTAATAGATGCTGTTCTTAGTTTTTTAAGCTTTTCTTGGCCTTTTGGCCAAATCCTTTACCGACTGGCCGTACTTCCTCTGCCTGCACAACATCTAACAGCTCTTGTCGAACTCTTGTCCTCACTCCTTTGGGACAGAGGAAGACACTGGGTGAGCAGACAGGTCTGTATTTAACGTCCGTGTGAGGGAGGTTTGGAAATGCCGGACTTGAGGTGTCATCGAGACGCTGAGAGGCTGGCCTTCCTTAGCCACTACCTTCAAGACGATCAACCGTGGCACCCCGCAATGACTGCCGTCTTTCCTGACCTCATTCTCGACTCCGCTAATCGAGAGTCGTCACAGGCCACGGGGAGATTCAGTCTTCCTGAAAGAGTGCCGAGCTGCGCTAAAATGACTACCAGGGTCCAGCGACCTTGTGACTGCCACCCATAGGGAACTTCACAGGGATCTAGTGAAGGGGGCCGCCGCCGACTCGCTATGTGCGCGTTAAAGATCAGATGCGACAGAAGAAGGCTGCATCGCGTGGCTTTTGAAAGAAGATGGATACAGTTAGCAAGTCTGTGTGTACAAAGAGGGGCCAAATTTGAATATGTGTTTCCCACCTAGGTGTGGAGTGCTCGGTTCTAGGGTTTCTGTCGGATCCCCACCCCTTTACAATTCTACTTCCTTCAGCCTCTCGGCCAGCTGAATAAATCTTGTTTCTCTTATTAGAAAGCTTCCAAGACCCCCAACCTCCTCAATTTTTTTCTTTTACCCCCCTCCCCTCCTCTCGAAATTCGACCCAGCTTGGAGGAAATCAAACCAAACACTAATACCCCCCTCGCCGTCACCGTCAAATTTTTCTTTTCTCCCCTATTTAGGACACAACCCCTACCCCCTCCATTTCCTTTACAAATCAGAATGAAACGGGTGGTCAAGCATTTGAGATAGGGTTGGGAGGTCTTTACTAACCGGGGTCTTTTTTTTTTTTTTTTTTTTTTTTCCCCACCCCATATCCCTCGACACAAATGAAATTTTATTAATATTGTTATCTTTTTTGTATTTTTTGATATTAAAAAAAAAAAAATTTTAAATTGGGTTTAAGTAAGAAGACCCCCCTCCCACCACACACACATAAAGTCAAATTTAAAAGGGTAACCATGATTAAAGATGCTGGCTGAGAGAAAAATCATTTAAAATTTCCAATAGAGTCGAGATGGATCAACCAACCTCACCATCCCCCCTTCTTTTTGAATTGGCCTTGCGCCTAAGTTTTTTGTTCATTTTCCCTATTGTATTTTTTTTCCTGTGAATAAAAATTTAATATCTCAAAGTGTAGTATCTGTTCTTACTACATGCTGTACTTACTGTGATATAAAGTGGGGGATCACTTTTCTGTATCAATTTAATGTAAAATGATCACCCACTTTACAACCAGCCAATCTCAAAGCCATTCAAGTCATTCTCCAGATCATTCAAGTTGTTTTTGAAGGATTCCAGTTATTTTTTAAGCAATCAAGTCATTCTTATCAATTCATCCTTAAGTTCATTAAAGTCATTCTAAGTCATTTACTTTTTATTTATTTAAGTCATTTCAGCCCATTTTTCGGTCATTTTAGTTTATCTTTAAGAATTTCATGTCAATCCTACATTCACGCATTCATTCATTACACTGTGAATGTGACTAATGGCTATCGGCCTTATTTTTTTTAACTACAGTTCTTTCAATTATTGTTAAGGCTTTTGTAAATAGGTGTTTTCAGTGTAAGGTCGGATAAAGAGGTCAAGGAGGAAATTAACGTCAGAGTTCAGATAAACTGGATTCATCTTCTGCTTATTTTCATTTTCATGTTGTCTACTTGTTTATTCTTCTTTCTTATATATTTATTTAAACAAACCACATTCACGTCTAGTATGATCCAGAATATCTCCTGATATTATTTCTCCCCCTAGAATTTGTTTAGGATATGATCTCCTGCTCTATTAGCTACCATTAGAATCAGCCGTTTGTTCCTAAACTCACTCAGCCTCACCTAAAACATCCAACATTCCTAATCCGGCACAAGTCCATTCAATGTGAATGTGGGTTTACATACCTTGGCTAAAAGGTGAGTAAAAATCAGCTCCCTCAAGAGGATACTGTTCGACGAAAAAATACCTGGGAACACACCTGTCAGTATTCCCTAGTAGGGGTACATCAGGTTATCAGCAAAAAAAAAAAAGAGGAGATAATGCATCGAATCACCGTTACTTGTACAGTTTAATCGAAAATGAAAATATTGTTGGAATTTTTTTTGTACCAATAATAGTGTATCCCCCCCTGTTTACATTTATTATTTTTTATCTGGTTCTTGTATTTGATTTTTTGTATTTCGTATCTTTTTTGATTCTTAGTTTCGTACATTTTGGGTTTGTACGAAACTCCCTTTAATTGGAAGAAAAGGGAAATGCTAGCTCCATGATGAGGTCAGCGCGAGATTCACCCTCTTTTTTGGTTCCCGTGATGTGGAGATCGGACGTGTTCATTGCCCGCCGCAGACAAGGAATTTTCGAGCCTCCTTCAAAGAAGAAAACCCGGCAAGAATACCCCGGGCATGCGACGAGGCATGCTTATGAAAACTATCTCCATTTCTACATTTTGCATGTAATTTGAAGGAGTGACAAGGAATTTTGGAACCCCCTACAAAGAAGAAACCCCAGCAAGAATACCACAGACATGCGATGCGGCATGCTTCTGAAATCCATCTGTGTGTCTACGGTTTGTATGCAAATATGGAAGGAGAGAAATTTCTAAAAGGACTTTAAACGAGAAAAAAAAAAAAAGAAAAAGGCACGTGCCTGACTGGCTTTCAATTTGTGAGTACGCTCCTAAAATTTATTTCATATGAGAGTGTGATTAGGAAAGACTATTTTGCATCATATTGTTGTATTCATTCTTGGATACAACATCTTCATTATAAGTACCAGTGTTATTTTTTCATTATATGTGACCTTGGCGTTTTTTAAATTTAATGCCCGCAAAGGGAAAAATTTGCAACTAATTTTATTGTGAATAAAATCTCTTCTTCGTTTCAAAGCAAAACCTTTATATTTTATTCTTTACCCCCCCCCTTTTTTATTTCATGCTGTTATTTTTTTTTCAGGTTAGTTACTTTAGTGTCGAATTTATCTGGAAACAAGATAAAATTCCGAAAATATCGATAAAAAGGTTATATTGTACGTATCCGTTTTGAACTGAAGATCTCCGGAAAAAAATTTCACTTAATTTGATCGAGTATTATCTTTTTTTTTTTTTTTTTTTTTTTTTTTTTTACAGCAGAAAAACACGTTTTTATGACAGCACGTTGAAGGTAGCCATTTTGGATTTTTTCTTAATTTTTGTTTGGAGTTTAGAAATGCCACAGGGAGATAACTCCAGTTAAAGCGCCGACACTCCCTCCCCATCTTTAATACTAGCTTTTCTTCCTAAAAATCGAACCTTTTGCTCGGTATCATAAATTGTTTTTTCGCTGTAAAAAAAAAACTACTTGATGAAATTAAGTGAAATTTTTTTCTGAGAACTTCATTCCATAACGGATACGTACAATTTAAACTTTTTTCGACGATATTATCATTTTTTTAATGTCTTGATTAAAGTGTACAAGTACCGGTGCACCTCCCAAGACCTAACCGAAGCAAACCTCATTTCAACAAGAGAATGGCTCTGTGTGGTATGTGTATGTGGTATTTATTTGCTTCCCCACTGAGCAAATTAGGCACAAGGCCGTTTATTAATGTGGAGAGAGAGGGAGGGGGAGGGAAAGGGGAGACCAGCTCCCGAGAGGTGGGAAATGGGAGCTGGATAGTAACTGTTGGTCTGTAGGGTGATCCCTACATTGACCAAGGTCTGATATGTGGGGTTACCCCACATATGGTCTTTGCTTGCAGTAGGTATTTATTTGCTCCCCCACCGAGCAAATTAGGCACAAGGCCAATTTTTAATGTGAGGAGTGAAGGGAGGGGGAAGGGAAAAAGGGGACCAGCTCCCAAGAGGTGGGAAATGGGAGCTGGTTAAAGGTCAGGTATGTGGGGTTGCCCCCACATCTGGTCTTTGCTTGCAGTATCTGTCGGAACAGATACTACACTTTGAGGTATTTATTTGCTCCCCCACTGAGCAAATTAGGCACAAGGCCGATTTTTAGTGTGAGGAGTGAAGGGGAAATGGGGACCAACTCCCCGGTGAGTATGGGAGCTGGATAGTGACAATTGGTATGAAGGGTTGCCCCTACATTGACCAAGGTCTTATATGTGGGGTTGCCCCCACATATGGTCTTTGCTTGCAGTATTTGTTCCGACAGATACTACACTTTGATCTTGTCGCCCGTGCCGCACAAGGCGGGGGGGCTAAAAATATTAATGTCGTACGTTGATGTGCCGTTTTAGAGTCTTCATTATTTGTACACCATTTCTCTGTTTTATGCAGGTGTTAGTATATTTCTACCGGATATCGAAATGGCTGAAAAAAAAGTGAAAGAATGTGCTGCACTATGCGTCAAAGATGCAGCATGCGAAGGGTTTAGTGTCGTCAAGGATCACTGCAATTTTAACCAGACCGGAACTTACAACTTTCAAAACAAAATAACAGGTGAGATTTTGCTACTCTCCAACTTAGTATTTCTAACGTAAGTATGTGGTGGACAGAGTTTTGGAAACGACCAAGTGGATAAAACAACAATGCAATGGTAAGTGTTATTAATGGTGGCGTAAATTATTTTATCTTTCTTTTCCTTTTTATATTCTATTCTTTCTCAACACTTCCTTTCACTTTTCCTTGTTTTCTATTTATTTATTTATTCGTGCATTATTTGTATTATTAAAGCTAATAAACTTAAAGAACGTCGTATTAAAGATACGGCTTCTCATAAAAGATTAAGATACGCCCTGCCCTACTACTCATTAAAGGCAGGTGTATAAATTGAAAGAAAGGTAAAACTAAGATAAAAATGAACGTGTCTCTGTGTGTCTCTGTACGTTTCCCTACGCAATAACTCTGTCAATTTTCAGTCTATAGACCCGAAATTTGATATTCAGGGTACTGAGATTTGAGAAAATCTTTGTAATCGTGTTTCGGCCAGAAATTTGGAAGTTAAGGGGTCAAAGTTGAACGATTTAACCTTTGAGAACTCTACCAAACTCCTCCAAGAATTTTGGGTCTAAACACTTGAAATTATACATATAGGTTCCTTGGACATGGATCTAACTTAATAACTGGATTTGAGCCCAAAACAATAAATTTTAAGAGTTCATAACAGGGGTCAAAGTTTAAAAAATTTACAGCTTTTTTTTTTTTTGCTCAACATACACCTCCAAACACCCGAGCAACGCCGGGCTGAAGTGCTAGTATATATATATATATATATATATATATATATATATATATATATATATGTGTGTGTGTGTGTGTGTGTGTGTGTGTGTGTGTGTGTGTGTATATATATGTATATACAGTGATGATCATATTTATTGGCACGGTAAAATAAAAGTTAAATTTTGTCTAATAAATTCTAAAAAAGGGATTAAATTAAAGAAAATAACAAAGTATATTATGTATTTTTAACTGGCCTTTCCGATGCAGCAATCGGATTTTAGAAAAAATAAATAACAAAGGAACAACAAACATAATTGCAAAAAACCCTTGTTCAAAATTATTGGCACGATTTATTTAATAATCAATTGTATAGCCTTTGGCCTTGATTACCTTCCTCAGTCGCTTTTCATAGTTTACAACCAAGTTGTTGCACTCTTCAGTAGTAATTTTAGCCCACTCTTCCTGACAATAATCCTCCAATTGAATAAGATTCTTAGGCTTCCTTTGCATTACCCTCAATTTTAATGTTCTCCATAAATTTTCAATTGGATTAAGGTCTGGGCTTTGTGATGGCCACTCCAAAACATTAATATGATTGTCCTCAAGCCATTTCTTAGTCAGTTTAGCCGAATGCTTTGGGTCATTATCTTGCATGAACCACCAACGACGACCAAGTGAGAGCTCTTTAGCAGAGTCTTTCAGGTTTTCATCCAATATTTTAACATAATCTTCCTTTTTCATGCTACCTGTGACCTTAACAAGTCGCCCTGGTCCAGAGGCAGCAAAGGATCCCCAAAACATCAAACTGCCTCCACCGTGCTTCACTGTGGGTATGGTGTTCTTAGGCAGTAAAGCTTCGCCAGATTTTCTGTAAATATAAGACACTTTATTATGGCCAAATAACTCTATTTTCGTTTCGTCAGTCCATAGAACACGTTTCCAGAATACAACATCTTTATCAATATGACGTTTTGCAAAGGCTAGCCTTGCTTTCAGGTGCATAGGCTTCAATAAGGGAGTCTTTCTCGGACGACATGCTTTTAAACCAGCTCTCTTCAAAACTCTACCAACTGTATGTCGAGATACATTCACTCCAGAGGTGCTCTGTTCATCAACAATCTCCCCAACAGAGATCCTTGGGTTTTGTTTTACTTGTCGAACAATTTTCCGTTCATCTCTTGGGGAAAGAATCCTTTTTCTCCCTCTACCCTCTAAACTCATAACGTGGCCTTGCGATTTGAACTTGTTTATTATGGCTCTAACAGTGGATTTGGGAAGGTTTAGCTTCTTTGAAATCTTATCATAGCCCTCCCCATTGGTATGGCATGCTACAACAAGCTTCCTGACGTCTTCGCTGTGTTCCTTAGTTTTAACCATGGCGATTGAAAATTATAATTTAGTCACTTATAATAGTTTAAATAAATCGCTATCTAAAAATTATCTGAAAAAAATTATTCATTGAATTAGCGTTAAACAAGCATAATATGGCTATAAAAAAGTTCAGAAAGCACGTAAACCGGAAATTGATTGATATTATACTGATACTAAAAGAAAAACAAAGCCGTGCCAATAATTTTGAACAAGGGTTTTTTGCAATTATGTTTGTTGTTCCTTTGTTATTTATTTTTTCTAAAATCCGATTGCTGCATCGGAAAGGCCAGTTAAAAATACATAATATACTTTGTTATTTTCTTTAATTTAATCCCTTTTTTAGAATTTATTAGACAAAATTTAACTTTTATTTTACCGTGCCAATAAATATGATCATCACTGTATATATGTGTGTATATATATGTATATATATATGTGTGTATATATATGTATATATATATGTATATATGTACATATTATGTGTATATATATGTATATATGTATATATATGTATATATATATATGTATATATATATGTATATGTATATATATATGTATATATAAGTAGCTCCAGTTCTCTCCAAACTCTACAACAAATGCCTTAATGAATCTTGTTTTCCGAGCTGTTGGAAAACTGCTTCTGTAGTATCAGTATTCAAGAATTCTGGCGAAAGAACTGACCCATTAAATTATCGCCCTATTAGCCTCCTCCCACTTTTTGCCAAAATATTTGAGACCTTAATTAACCATGCTCTAGTCCAGCACCTAAGATGCTAAACTTCTGACCGACCATCAATATGGATTTAGACAAGCCCGTTCCACGGCAGACATCCTCACTGTAATCTCTGAACGCATATACCATTCACTGGACAAAGCGGGAGAGGGCAGAGCGGTAGCTCTAGATATATCTAAGGCTTTTGACAGGGTATGGCATGAGGGTCTCCTCAGGAAGATTAGGTATCTTACGGTATCACTGGTAGAATACTTAACATAATTAAATCCTTCTTAGATAAGAGAAAAATCCAGGTTGTCCTCGACGGTCGTACATCTAAAAAATATGATATAAATGCGGGAGTGCCCCAGGGATCTATCCTTGGACCTCTGCTGTTCCTGATATTCATAAATGACCTCCCCCGACAAAATTGCCTCTGAGATGGGTATATATGCTGATGACACCACACTCTATAGCAGGCACGACAGGAAAACAAATGAACATATATCTAAAGTAATGGCAGAAACACTAGAGGATGACCTCCAATCAGTAGTGGAATGGGGACAAAAATGGATGGTAACGTTCAATGCCACCAAGACAAAACTGGTTTCAATTACAAGAAACCTTCTCTACCACCTATAGCAATGGCCAACGACTCTTTATCTGAGAGTACGTCTCTCAAGCTCCTTGGCCTAACGTTCACAGGAAACATGAGCTGGAACAATTACATCGAGGGCATTGCCAGGGCCGCTGCAAGGAAGGTGGGCTCTCTCTACCGTGCTAGAAAACTTCTAACACCCGAAAGTATCCTGTACCTCT
>NC_136502.1:29259853-29264853 GCF_053919585.1 Euprymna scolopes
GCAAAGGCTTGTAAGGCATTTGGACTTACAATTAATATGAAAAAAAAAATACTGAAGTTGTGTATCAACCATCAACCTCTTTCTATACCAAAGCAGGTCAAAGGCATCAAGCAAACTCGTCGTGTTCACCAATTCCCATAACAGTGGATGGCCAAAACCTTAACATATTTAAGGATTGCTGTAAACTAATATACACTGCTGGATGATGAAATTGTAAATCAGATAGCTAGGCACCTGATGCCTTTGGCAAGCTCCCCCATCGCCCGTGAAAGGATACAAGTATCAGATTAGACATCAAGGTTCAGGTTTATAAAGCTCTTGTTCTCTCAATGCTTTTTTTAGATCTGAAATGTTGACCTTCTACCAGTCACAGATAAATCAAATTGCCGTATTCCATAAACGATAGCTTCGTTCTATATGTGGCTAAAAGTCCCAAATTATGAACTTCTTGAAAAATGTAAAATTGGGGGTATCAAAACGTTCCTTATTCAGTCACAGCCTAGGTGTTCTGGCTATGTGGTTAGAATGAGTGACGAACGTATACCAAAAAAATTCTGGTGTACAGTGAGCTTAAAAAGCAGTAAACAAAGGACTGGCTAACCCTGGCTCTGATACAAGTACAATCTTTCAGTCCACAATATTCCATTTAAATCTGTTGAGAACTTGGCACTTGAAAGGAACAAATGAAGACGCATATGCCAGGAGAAAATCCAAACTTTTGAAGCAAATCGTATCAACGAACTGAAAGAAGAATGATTAAAGACCAAGATTATAAAATGGAAAGGGAACAAAACTCTACAGTATTTGAACGGAATCAAATTTGTTGTTCTGTTTTTTTTTTTGTTTTTTTTTTTCTGATTTAGTTTCAATAGTTTCGTTTCGACACGCGTTCGCCCAACACGCCGTCTTCCCACTCGTCGGTGGTTCCTTTCCCTTCCTTTTTCATACCCGTTCAACAAACTTCCTCGCCTCTAATTTGCATATCTCACACGTAAATTTGCATGACCATCATACATATAAATGTGACGGCGGCATTTTAACTTTTTTTCTTAGAAAAAAAAAACACGAAACTCATGCTATTCAGGTAAGTTACGGTTTTCTCCAAATAAACAAACAAAAAACTGGAAGTGTCAAACCGTCCTCTTGTCGATACAACGCACGAAAATCTTTTTTCCTTTCTTTCCTCAACTTACAATAAATCCTCGTGTAGTCGGCATTATCTTCCATCGTTCGTTCTCGTTTTAAGCTGTCCAACAAAAAAAAAAAACTCAACTCTACTTAACCCATGATTTAGAATTCGTCCCATTTAACAGTTACAAATTGTGTACATATGCAAATTAATGGGATGCGTTCACCAATGAGCGACCTACAAAATTATGCTTGTCTTTTCTTTTCTACATTTTCTGCTGGCATTTTACAGGCTAAGCAAACACGGGGTCGTTTGCGAGAGTGGTGATTTCTCTCAAGTATATATATATATCCAATACAGACAAAGTTAAATCAACCGGGAACTACATCACTCTATATAAAAACAAGATATCAACGGATATATATACTTATGAGAACCAAGTTCCCCATGCAAGCAAACACACGAACACAAACTGATGAGGTAATCACGATTATTCCCCTTTAACTGTGGAAATATCTTTCCTTGCTACAAGGGCGCGATACAACCTACTGACACATATGATTTGTGTCATCCGTTCTCTTTCTCTCTGGGCTTCACAGTTTGCAGACGTGACGATTATACCCTCCTGTTTTGGCAGCAGATAAATTGCCATTCGAACTCTCATCAAAGACTCTTGAGACAAACACACAAGTAACATTTACTTATCATCTTCGTTATGAACTGTGCAACTTAATACTTGTATCTATGCTGTAAATAAATTTACTATAAATTATAATATCGACATATTTCGTGCATAAGAGAAGTGTATTCCTCTACTTAACAATAGAGGATGATTTCATCAATTCCAAGAAAAAGTGACGCGATAGTCAAAACAATGATAAGAATATTCTGTTGTCCTTGCTCTAGTCATCACTCATGCCTGACTTCTGGTCTTGTTTGCAGATGACTAGCTGGACTTAAATGTTATCTTCAACATAAACATCCAAACTGATCATTGAACTGTTAGACACTCATACATCGAGAATCCATCATATATATTAATAGTGCTCTAATCTACAAGTTATAATTAACTAGCACTACCCGACATTGCCCAAGGCAAAAATATTCTATCTCTTTACTTCTCTTTATCTGTCTCTCTATCTTTTTCTTTTCTCCTCGCCCATTTTCCCCACTTTCTCTGCCTAGCCTATTTCTCTCTCTGGACACCTGCACACACAACTCTACTTTGCTTAAGGGTCCTTTAGTTAGTATATGATGTGGCTGGAAAACCGAAATCCCTCCCCTCCCTACACAGTTTAGGATACAAGAATGAATAATCTTCTCTAAATTTTAGACATTATTTATTTCAAGCAATGCTCATAAAGGAAATACCAACTTTGTGAGACTTTGTTTTGAGTCTTTTTTTTAGTTTTTTTTACATTTAGCTGGACATGTATGAACACACAATTGCCCTTAATATAATAGATGGTTCCCATATTGTATTAAATTTTACTATTTTTTTTTTTTTTTATCTTCCAGGTTGGAGCCTTGCCATAAATTTTCCAACTCCTGTGACTCAATTCCGTGTTTTGCTTGTTGGTTGGAATGATATAATGATAGCTATTAATTCCTCAGGCAAACAACAAAATATTTCAACCACCTTCTCTACGTTATCAACATACTTTAACTTTCCTAATAAAATGCACCTTGAAACATCGCCAAAAATTCCTTGTAATGGTATTCAAGTACGTATCAAAATGTTTTCGAATTAATCTTGCTGGATCAGCCATTCATGTTGGTTGGGCTTCAATATCTGTAAATGGCTCTCGTTAATGTTTTCCACTGAGTTGATTGGTTTGTCATTAAGTTTGTTTGATTGCGTGTGGCTGAATATACAATTGGCATAAACCTGGATCAAAATATTGTCTAACTACAATCTGATTAAGTGGGTGATCAGTTTATCATATGAAATTTAATGTAAAATAAGCGATTCAACTCTCCGGAAATAGCTTGTGCAAGTCAAGCCCCCCGCCCCCATACAGAAAAAAAATCATGACTAAGAACTGTGTTTATGAAATCGTATGTAAATGTGGAAAACTATAAAATATAAAGTTGAGACATGTAGTCGACTAAAATTATTGTTAGAAGAACATCGAAAAGCCGTAATACATGGATGGATTAAAATAAATAAAGATGATTACACACGAATGGATAGTCTGACTATCCATTCGTGTGTAATCACCTTTTTCTTTACCATATTCCCTCTGCTTCACTTTTTTTGTTTTCAAGTAAGATCTTTGACTTACTTGTTGTTTCATCAAATACTTCTGCATGCAAAATCCGATCCCGCATTTTGCTAATTCCTACCCTCTGATGAGAAGGAAAGTATTTCTTCGAAACTCCGCGGATTAAGGACTGTCCATTTATCTAGTGTTTCCTTTTCAGATTAAATATGTTTTTAACTCATTTCAAAGTGTTTTTTAACATATTTTATTAACTGTTTGCTCATATTATAAGCTCTAATTCCTATTTGGTTTTATCGAGCTTTTATATCTGGCTGAGATAATTTTATAAATATTAATTCTTTAATATTTATAATTTACTTTAATTTTACCATCTTGGATCATTTTGGTAAATTCAATTGTAATTTTCATTTTATATAAATATATATATATATATATATATATATATATATATATATATATATATATATATATATATATATATAAATATATATAACTACTTCATTTACTCACATAAAATTAATATACGAAAGTATAGATTTATGCGTAAACTTTAAGTATTTACTTCAAAAGTGCTCAATACATAGGTAGAGCTAGTTAGTATTTTATAAAAGTATATATGGCGATTAAGCTACACTGAATATTCAGCGTTTCATCCACTCTAGGATTCGTCAGGCTTATGCGCGAATTCTGTGGTTGTTTCTCGTTTTTATATGGTCCTCTTCTGTTGAGGATTTTAGTTAGCCAATCACCTTTCTAGTATCCAAAGCGCCCCTTCCTATCAGCCAATGGGCATGCATTTTATAAAAAAAAAAAGGATCTGTTTTAGAACTAGGTTAGTGGTTTAAGGCAGACGTTTTCCTCCTTTTTTTTTATATATATATAATATAATTCAAAATAAATGTCTAACAATAACAATAACAATATATATATAGTTCAAAATAAATGTCTAACAAAAAGCGACAATATTTGCGAAAGAAAACCCGAATAATAAGAAATTTTTACGTAGGCATGACTTCCTTAGATTTCAAAACCCGATACTATGACCACAAAAGTACATTCAAGAATAAAAAATACCGTATAAAAACAACACTAGCGAATAAATACTGGGAACTCAAAGAAAGCGGACATTCGCCAGTAGTCGAATGGAAAATAATAAGACAAGCTACCATGTGTAGACATTTAGACGACCCATGTAAATTATGCCTTCATGAAAAATTTGCTATCCTGTACTTTAAAGAACCCCAAAATCTATTAAACTGTAGAAGAGAAATAGCAAACAACTGTGTTCACAAAATAAAACTTACTCTAGGATAGCGACACAAAATAGCTTTAAAACTAACAAAAACAATAGAAAATAAACAAATAAATAAATTAAATAAACATGAATATACATAAACGATCACACACATATCTATGTATATATATACATATATATATATATATATATATATATATATATATATATATGTGCATGTATGTATGTACACATATGTATATTTATATATAAAAAAAAAGGAGGAAAACGTCTGCCTTAAACCACTAACCTAGTTCTAAAGCAGATCCTTTGTTCGATAAAATGCATGCCCATAGGCTGATAGGAAGGGGCGGAAGAAAGCTGATTGGCTAACTAAAATCCTCAACAGAAG
>NC_136502.1:29269853-29527353 GCF_053919585.1 Euprymna scolopes
GACTCGAAAAAAAAAAAGGCTTTTTATCGGCTTAAATGATAAACTAATGTTAAATATTAGTATTTAATATAATGAGATATCAATCTACACAATTTGCCATCGATTCTGAAATAAAATGAAATCCTGACATTGTGATCATTTTTGCAGGTGTTATGTGCCAAATATTGAAATAAGAATGTTTAAATTCAATTATTGTAATTTAAGTCTTTTATTTTAAAGTCGATTTTATTTATAAAATATCTTTTTAGAAATCAATCTCAAAAACAATCTGAACAATAAATCTCTTTTGTTATGGCTAAGTTTTTGTCAAGGGTAGAAATTATAATAGACAAGTATTCATCCATGATGACATTTTACCGATTTCCTGGTTTACAGGTATTCTTGCTAAATTTCTTCGAAAGAATTGACATAAACAATACTTCAACTAAATACGTATATTTCATGCAATAATGACTTTTGTTTCTTCTGACTTTTCCTAAACTAAACATAAAACATCGGTTAGGGTTAGTTTAACATTCTGTAAAAGTACCTTCCGTTTTTTTTTTGTTTTGTTTTTTTTTTTTGTACTTCTGCAGAGAAGGTAAAAAACCGATAAAAACTGGATATATTTTTCGTGTTTTTATTCAATTTAACATGTTTATTCAGCTCGAAAAGCATACAATGTTTACCGATGTGTTGGAAAATTCAAGATGGCGTCTCACACATTCTTTAACACCGTAAGTTTGGGAAAAGGTGTTATAAATAAAACACTATACAAAATACTATTAAAAACCCGCCGAATATATGTCAACCTATGTCACGGTAACATATATTAAGCGAGTTTTTAACAGTATTTTAACCGGTTTTTTATTTATTACACCTTTTTCCAAACTTACCGTGTTAAAGAGAGAATCGGCCGCCATCTTGAATTTTCCAATACATCGGTAAACACTGTATGCTTTTCGAGCTGAATAAACATGTTAAATTGAATAAAAACACGAAAAATATATCCAGTTTGGTAGAAAAGTAATTTATCTTGCCTTTGATAACATTTATTTGTTATATATTTGTTTTTTGGCAACTTATTCGAATCTATGTGTACAGTAATACAAACCCGAAATGAATTTAAGACCACGAGTGAAATGAGAAAATGAAGAAAATCACATTTACTGTGTGTGTTTACTGTTTATGTAAGTCAGCGGGTTTGGTTGCCATAACAACGTGACGGTAGTGAACGTGTGTGTGTGCGTGTGTGCGCGTGTGCTTGCTAGTACTACTACTAAGTTTGTAGGAGCGTTTGATTTCGTGTAGTTTAGTTTCGTATAATAGTTTCGTATTTTTTTAATTTGTAAATAACAAGTTATTAAAAAATTAAACCCTTCCAAGATGGACAATAAATAAAGCCATAAGATTTTATGGTAAAGGTAAGAGCGTAGAAACCATTGTTTTTTAGGAGATGTGATTATTGGATTAACCAATCAGAAATCGTCTGTGGCACACACATCTCTGTTTTTATAGATATAAGATAGATAGATATAGATAGATATAGATATATATATATAGTACAAAACTTTGTTGGTAGAAATTCAGACTTCCTTTTTATTTTTTTATAACTGATGTTTATTTTCTCCTGTTTTTTTTTTCATCACAGCTGTTTCATTAGTGGGGAGGCAATTTTACGATTTATGTGTCCATAAAAATATCCTGTCGCCACCAGCTTCTTCAGATGATTTTTTCATTTGATTTTAACAACAAGAAGTATATTTTTTACACAATAAAAATGCTAAAATTCCAAAGCCGTGCTTCCATGTGTCCGCCATCTTGGGTGTCATGCTAAGATAATTTTCTGTTTTGAACCATAATTTCGTATTTTTTATTTTTTTTTCATTTATTATTATTTTTTTTTAATTTCCCGTTTTTTCCTTATTTGTTTTTCCAATTTTATTATTCTCTTTCTTCATTTATGCGTGTTTATTCTAATATTCCTTTTTGTTTTGTATTTGGACTCGTATTTATCATTTCTTTGCTTAGATGGTATATATACATGTATATATATACATATATATATATATATATATATATACATATATATATATATGTATATATATATGTATATATATATACATACATATATACATATATATGTATATATATGTGTGTATATATATACATACATATATACATATATATACGTATATATATGTATATATGTATATATATACATATATATACATATATATATATGTATATGTATATATATATACATATATATACATATATAAATATATATATATATATACATATATTATGACCAGGCAATCTCAGACGGCCTGCTCATATATATATATATATATATATATATATATATATATATATATATATATATATATATATATATATATATACATTGATTGTTGGAGAGCTATTGGCCAATAGCTCTCCAACAATCAATATATTGCTCTGTTTCATGCATTGAGCACTCTTTGGAATGACATATTGTGTTGTTGCTATGAGTTACTGAAAAATTCTACCAACAGTATAATAATATATATATATATATCTATATATATATATATATATATATATATATATATATATATATATATATATATATATAATTTAGGTAAAGAACATTTCCATTGGTCACAGCAGTTTAACTACTATTTCGATCTAAATAGATCACATCAGGTAACCATAGCCTCTGGTTGTTATTGAGACAAGTCTTTGAATGACAGCTTTCATTACCTAAACTGAATAAATAATACCTTGCTTTTTTCACTGAGCACTAACAAAAACCTCGCTATGTTTTTTACTTTTGGATATTTTTAACTTGAAATCAATATATATATATATATATATATTTTATATATATATATATATTATATATATATATATATTATATATATATATATATTATATATATATTATAAATATATATATTATATATATTATATATATATTATATATATTACATATATATATATATATATATATATATATATATATGAAACAGATACTGTCAAGAATTACTGTCAAGAATTGTAAATGTCAACTGAATTAAGGAATAAATAATAAGTTGGTCAACATCATGAATTTTGCAATATAGTTTTTGTCATTTATTCACTATATATATATATATATATATATATATATATATATATATATATATATATATATACTAGCGGGGATACCCGGCGTTGCCCGAGTGTTTGTTTCCGGGACGGGGGGGAGTTGTAAAAAATGTTATGGTAGGTAAGTAGGAAGGATCAAACCCGGAGTCATGAGTAAAAGTAGGAAAATAAAGTGTGAAAAAAAACAAAAAAAAAACATCTGCAACGTTAACAGTTCGGCAACCAAGAAAAGTCCATTCCAGTTGTTTAGGGGAGAAAAAAAACAAAAAAAAACGACTAGGGTAGGTCGGCGCGAACGTGAAAATATAATGTGAATTGTCCAACACGCTAACCACTACGCCACAGAGCAATTCAGCTTAGTTTAGTGATTTTAAATAACTTCACATGAAAGAACTACGAAGCCAAACCGGTGTTATCTTCTCAACTGTTCCTTGTGAACGATCCCCAAACGGTGTTAAGTGGTGGCAGGGGGAGGAGGAATTTTTGAGAGAGAAAATATTTTACCACTTCCATTGATCTTAACCGATTTTGGCCTTGACTTCTCAGCAGAAAAAGTATAGCAATCTAAGATTATCGAGGAATTTGAGAAATAATAAGCCTATAACACACCTCAGATATTGTTCTGCCGTTTGTGCATATTATATTTGCATGAAATATCTTGATTTTTAATCCTATTAATGTCAAAATCAGACGGGAAAAAATGAGTTCATTTTATTTATATAGAAGAAGATATATATATATATATATATATATATATATATATATATATATATATATACAGGACTACTTATGATAGGTTTAGGAGCATTTGTTTACATCGTGTCAATCACTTTCTGTAAAATTGCTTATTCCTTACATGAATTACACATAGGTTTGTATTTCTGAATTTTGGAGATGAGGATAACTGGATAGATGTCGGAAGTTACAAAGCGTTGTGAAAATGACACTCAAGATTAGAACAATAGTCCAAAGAATTGAAATAATATTTAAGTTTTGATCTTCTTGAAAAAAAATGAAGAAAAAACTTTTTTTCTTTTTTTCATATTTTTTTTTCCTTTTTAAGTGTTAAAAATAATCATAGTAGCCTCACCATAGAGCTAGATATGTCAGATTTTTGGGGGAATTTTTAACACCTTTAACACAAAACTGCAAATAAAATGTAAAAAAAAACTCGTAATTTCTCTTTTTAACGTGGGTTGTTTAATTTCTTTATGGAATATACTTCCAAAATAAACTATTAAAGTTTTTGTTTTTTTTAAATAATAGAAATATTATTTTTTATTTTAAAAAAAGTGTTCACAAAGTGCATGCGCATACTCATGCAGCCATTTTTTCTATCTAATGAAATGAATTGAATTTTACGAGTTAAATTTTTTTCAATTTTTTCAATTTAAAAATCTATCAAAATTTTTCTATTGGTTCAATTTTTACGATATTTGCAGGTTTAATGTAAAATTTCATGTTCTTTCCGTTTTTCTTAATCCCCCCCTCATTTGGAATGTCTATTAAAATTAAAATAATTAATTTTCTCACATAAGGTTTAAATATCACAAATTGAAGATAAAAGATCAATAAATAAAATAATCTAATTTAAAACAAAAAGAAAAAATAGTTTTGTGCAAATTTACCTGTAAAGTCAAAAGTTTAAAACTTGAAAAAAAAAAAGAAAACGTTGATTTTTCTTTTTTAAGTGGAACCTCTTAATTTGAAATATTGCCCAGTAAATATTGGATACTTACATCAATTTTTTCTATTTCATTCAATGTTTTTTTTTGGTTTTTTTACATATTTAAAAAAAATCCATTGGATAAACAAGAAATAAAATATTTCAAATCAAAAATTCATATATTTCTTTAAGAGAATTTTAAAAAAAATGGAAAATTTGTTGGGGAGGGTTGTTTATAAAAGTAAACTTACTTATGGGTGAAATGTGATCATTTTCCAAGTATGGTGACCCATATTGACTAACTTTGCTGTTGACAGCAAACATGTTAGAAATACAAAGGGGAGATAAGGCACATGTCAGAAATAATTAATTAGGCCTCTGTATTTGTCAACTGGAAGAAAAGGCGACAAATCCGCTCTGTGAACATATGAGATTAAAATTTAAAATTGTAGTCTTTTCCG
This sequence comes from Euprymna scolopes, assembly GCF_053919585.1. Taxonomy (NCBI): domain Eukaryota; kingdom Metazoa; phylum Mollusca; class Cephalopoda; order Sepiida; family Sepiolidae; genus Euprymna; species Euprymna scolopes. Next base: position 29,275,091 of record NC_136502.1, read on the forward strand.
ATGCTCGCTTAAAAAATTTTTTTATTTAAAAAGTACATGGAATATAAAATATAAATATGGACAAATTCTTAACAATGAAGAATGGAAGTACCCATTGATAGTATTTTTTATAGGTAAGTGATGTTTTGGAATTTATATATATATATTTATTATATTTGGAGTAAGTTTAAATTCGTTCAATTTCTTGAAATATTTTTAAAGAAAACCAATTTAAAAACAATATTGCATATTAGTCTATTAAAACTTTTATTATTTTAAAATTTGGTCTTTGCTCTTTTTATTGAAAAAAATTAGGGTTTAAATTACATTTTTCAAGTAGTTATAAGCTTCAAAAGATAGTGAGTCTAATTATTCATATTTTTATCACTCATTTGTAATGGCGACATCTGACACTGCTACCGTAGAGCTACTATGATATTGCATTTTATAATGTATTATTATAGTAGCCTCGTTATTAAACAACATTACAAACCCCCTTTATAACAAAGCATATAAGATTCCATTGGAACAGAAAAAGATGACTTGATGTACCTAGAATAATCAATGATATTTTTGCAGTTTCTCATATCCAACATACATGGACCCAAATCTGCAAGATCGTGTTCCAAAAGTTATCCATGTTTTTGCAATGTTTTCTCTTTTGCAAAAATACATAGCAACCACATTTCAAAGAATAGCAAATAATTTTGGATTTGCGATTAATAGTGAATTAATAGTAAATAAGTTTGGCCTTGAGAACAATAGTAAATTAGTAGCAAATAATTTTGGGTTTGAGATTAATAGTGAATTATTAGTAAATAAGTTTGGAGTTAAGGACAATAGCAAATTAATAGCAAATAATTTTGGGTTTGAGATTAATAGTGAATTAATAGTAAATAAAGAACTTCACACACTTGCCTAACTTTGACAGGAAACAAAGTATGTTATCGTTGGACCATACATATGTTACAGCCTGGTTTTAAATATGTTACAGTTGTATGATTCATATGTTACAGCCTAGTTTTAAATATGTTACAAATTGTACAATACATGTTACAGCCCAGTTTAAAATATGTATGATACATATGTTACAGCCCAGTTTTAAATATGTTACAGTTGTACCATATATATACATATTACAGCCTAGTTATAAATGTTACAGTTGTACTATACATATGTTACAGTTGTACTATACATATGTGCCCAGTGGTAAATATGTACTATACAAATGTTACAGCTAAGTTTTAAATATGTTACAATTGTACCATCCATATTTAAAGCAATCCAGGTTTAAATATGTTACATTTGTACAATATGTTACAGCCCAGTTTTAAATATGTATGATACATATGTTACAGTCCAGTTTTAAATGTTACAGTTGTGCCATACATATATTACAGCTCTGTTTTAAATGAGTTACAATTTTATCATACATATGTTACATTCCAGTTTTAAGTATGTTACATTTGTACCATGTGTTACATTCCAGTTTTAAATATGTTACAGTTGTATCATACATATGTTACAGTCTAGTTTTAAATATGTTACAGTTGTGCAATACATATGTTACAGCCCAGTTTTAAATGTGTTACATTTATATCATACACATGTTACAGCCGAATTTTAAATATCTTATAGTTGTACGATATGTATGTTACAGCTCAGTTTTAAATATGTTATATTTTTACTATACTATGTTACAGCCCAATTTTATATGTGTTACAGTTGTACCATATATTACAGTCCAGTTTTAAATGTATATGATACATATATTACAGCCCAGTTTTAAACATGTGATATTTGTATGAAGCAAAAAAAAATATGTACTAAATTTAATAAGTATAAATTGCACACAAAAAAATAGGCAAACATTTATAAAATGAATAAATAAATACTCTACCTGAAAGCTTTTTGTTCAAACTTTTCAGTTTTACATTCACGGGAAATATGAATTGGAACACATATATAGAGGGCATTGCCAAGACTGCTGCGAAAAAAAGTGGGCTAAAAAGTTGTTCATGTCGGAGAGTATCCTGTATCTCTATAAGGCCACCATTCATCTATGCATTTAGTATTGTTCCATATTTGGGTTGGTACATCTGATGCTAATCTCTCACTCCTAGACAAGGTTAAAAAAAGCGGCCAGCCTAATAGGTCCCGCACTAGCAACAAAACTTCAACCTCTGTCCCATCGATGAAATGTAGCATCCACGTACCTATTTTACAAGTATTTTAATGGAATGTGCTCTGACGAACTCCAAACCCTTGTACTCTCTCAACATAAATACCCCCGACTAACCTGACAAGACTAGACTTTAGAACTTTCTCCTGGGTTCCTGCTTCCCCAACTTTACTGACATGTAGAAGTTCAGGTATAATGTGAACAGACATCTTGCTGCTCAACTCCTCACATAGTATCCCTGCAAATTTTGTCCCAAATAGTAGTCTCTTGCATCCTATTGGCACTGTGCCTTGTTTGGGGTGAAAAAGCAATTAAAATATACATATGTGTAAATCTAATTTGGACTCTCCAGACTACTGTTCTGATCTTGGTGGTTATTCTCACAAAATTTCAACTGATGTAACTTCCAACCTTCTTCAAGGCCACCTTGTCGAACTCAGGAATCTCAAATGGAACCCTTTATTTAATCCACAGGCGTAGGATGTTCTTATTCTGTCAGCCCTACCAGAGTAGAAGTCTTAAGTTACTGTTAATTGTATTCTTAGTATCGCCTGTACTGAAGAGTGAACCTTCAAACATCCAGAAGACTGTCACTTGGAACTGATTATTACCTAGCACTTTATCCGTTGTGCTATGAATTGAGCATGAATTTTAGGATCCTTAAATCTATTCTCATTTTTGTTTTAAATGACCTCCAGTATCAACAATATCTGTCATGTTGTCCTGTGAATTTATCATAGTTGTCAATCCTTTCATAGTATTGTTCTGTCATCCAAATGAAAATCTCACTGACCTTTATACTCGAGTGGATTACGTGTGTTGGATTCGTGAAAAATAGAGTAATTTTGGTAGAAAAATCTGAAGTAAGAAAGCTCAATATAATGCAGAGCAAAAACAAAGTTAAAAAGAAAAAACTCAAACCAACACGAATTTATGTTATAATTTATTTCATTTCATACGAACCGAGATTCATCAGAGACTACTTAATGGATGGTAATTTGTTTACCATCCATTGATAAAGCTTCAGTAAACAAGTTTGAGTTTTGTTTCTTCACCTTATATATATATATATATATATATAATTTGAGGTTGCTATTTTCCAAAGGTAGGGTAACCATTGAAATATAACAAGGTTCACACAAGAGTGCTCAATACAGAAGTAGAGCAGGTTACATTTGTCTTTACATAAGCAGTAGTTTGTTGCTACACAGTCATGAGCATGTTTCAGTCTACTAGTATTTACTAACTAGAGACCTCATCAGACTTCATCAGATGAGGTCTCTAGTTAGTAAATATTAGTAGACCGAAACATGCTCATGACTGTGTAGCAACAAACTACTGTTTATGTAAAGATAAATAAATATATATACATATATATATATACACACATATATATACACATATATATACGCATGTATATATACACACACATATATATACACACATATATACATATATATACACATATATATAAGTATATATACATATATATATATATTATATAAATATAAATATATATATATTAAAAAAAATATATAAATATGTATATAAATATAAGTTGAGCATATTGAGAAGTGATAACAGTGGAACAGTACTGTATTTGGATGACTATAATGCTCCTCATCTTGAGTTGAGCATATTGAGAAGTGATACACGAATTACCATTAGCATATAAGCGACGCTTTTTGTGTAAACAAATCGAGTGGAGGTATTTCGGACGATGTCATAACATCGTTAAACTCACTACTCGCTCAGCAGCCGCCAATAGCGTAATGCTTAGGAGCCTTGACTGTCGTACAGACGGTCGGGTTTCAATCCTGACTTGAGGTAGTTGCTTGTCTAGCCGCACTGATGAGTTGTGAAACAGCGAAACAGTACTGTATGTGGATGACTATAAATATATAAACATATATATATAAATATATGTAAATATAGATATATGTAAATATATATATATATATATAAATAAATATATATATATATATATATATATGAATAAATATATATATAAATATAAATATATGTATATAAATATATGTAAATATAAATATATATAAATACATATATATATAGTAGTAATTTATAAAATATATATGGCGATTAAGCTACACTGAATATTCAGCGTTTCATCCACTCTAGGATTTGTCAGGCTTATGCACGAATTCTGTGGTTATTTATCGTTTTTATATGATCCCCTTCTATTGAGATTTTAGTTAGCCAATCAGCTTTCTAGTATCCACCGCGCCTTTCCTATCAGCCAATGGGCATGCATATATCGGACAAAGGATCTGTTTTAAAACTAGGTTAGTGTTTTTTTTTTTTTATAAATTACTAACTAGCTCTACCTAATGATAGATTTTGGGTGATTTGATTGGGGGTGTACATAAATTGGGTTTGAGTTTTCCTTACACCCCCTATCAAATCACCCAAAATCTATCATTAGGCATATCCCTAAATCCATTAGTAAAAGAATCAGTGACAATTCTTCCAATCTTGAAACATTTAATAAACATAAATATTTCTATAACAGGGCCCTTAAGGATAGTGGATACAAAAACACCCAAATTGAGTTCATAGAACCAACACACCCAAACACAAATACAAATAGAAACCGTAAGAGAAAAATCCTGTGGTACAATCCCCCTTTTAATCTGAAACTTAAAACAAATCTAGGAATGAAATTCTTAAACTTAATTAAAAAGCACTTCCCTATTAATAACATACTACATAAAATTTTCAATAAAAATACAATAAAACTTAGTTATAGCTGTAATGAAAACCTTGAAAATATAATTAAAAAACATAATAACAAAATATTAAACAAAAATAGCACACCCATTGCTACCGAAGGGTGTAACTGTAGAATTAAATCAAAATGCCCTCTTAAAGGAAATTGTCAAATTACTTCTGTAGTGTACCAAGCAACTATTTCTACTAAGGAAAATCCGAATGAAAAAAAATATTACATAGGAATGACAAATAACAATTTTAAAGAAAGATTTACCGGTCACAAGTGCTCTTTTGAAAATAATGAGTACAAAAATAGAACTTCCTTGTCTAAATATTACAATGAACTAGTAGAGCAAGGTTACTCCCCAATAGTAAATTGGAAAATTTTAAAGAAAGCTAAAACCTGTTCATCTTTAAACTCACCTTGCAACCTATGTCTTTATGAGAATTTATGTATACTTACTTTTAGAGAAAGAGATAAATTATTAAATAAGAAGCACGAAAATTCAATTAATTGCAAACATTATAAAAACCATCTTTTAAGTAATTTAGTTTAGATATAAAATTTAAATAAATTTAAAATTGTCACTGATTTCTATAATTTATTAAAATACTATTAATATACTTTCTCCTCGCCTGATTTCATTCTTTACTTCCCCTATCTTATATACCTGTGTGTCTATGTGTATATGTATGTGTCTATGTATTTACTTTATGACCGTGTGTACTTAGATTTATATATTTATATATTATTTTGTATACCCTCCCATGTTTATTCAATCCATTTGTATGCTTTTATGTGTGTATGCATCTATCTGTACTCTTGCCAAATAATTTGTATTCATATGTATTTCTATATATATAGTTTATGTAAATTATACATATTTATGTGTGCGTATATATGTGTGTGTGTGCGTTGTTGTATATTAGTATATGACTGTGTGCATATATTTGTGTATTTTTTTGTATGTATGTGTATACATAAAATCATATATATATATATGTTTATTTGTATGTCTGTTGGTTCTCTGTGGGTATATACATATGTATTTTATTATTTTTAATTTGGGTACTATCTACCTGTGTGTCGCTACTTTTGAGTATTTTGTTGATTTAATTACTTCTTTTGTCTGAATATATTTATATATTTATATGTAAGTGTACTTGTATCTATGTTCTTAGTAATACTGTCTTGAATGTATTAATTTGTGATTTAATATGACTTTATATCTATACTTAAATAGCTTAAACTTTCAACTTAATAGTATAGTTACACCTTTACTTATATGCATGTATGTATATATATATATATATATATATATATATATATATATATATATATATGTATGTATGTATATATGTATATATATATGTATTGTATTCTTTTTATATACATAAATATTAGTAGATTATTATTTATAATTATTAGTTCTATTTAATTTATTTAATCCCGTCTTATGGCTAAATATGTTATATTAAAAAGATAATAAATATTAATTTTATTCTGTTTTTTATTATTATTATTATTATTATTATTATTATTATTATTATTATTATTATTACTGTCATTTTTATTATTACTATTATTATTATTATTAATAATAATTTTAATATTGTTTTATCATTATTTTTTCTTTTATTTATATATTTATTTAATAAAAACGTGAAAACTTTAAACTTATATCATTTAGTATAAAGGGCTTAATTAATTGTAGACGTATGTTTGAACTGCGTTGATATTACTCGTGGACGTATGTGAGATGATAAATATGTTGGTTGGATACATTCGCTGTCTTTTTTGACATGTTCATTTCGAACGTTTGGATTGTATCTTCTGTTTGTATTTGTAATAACGTGTCTCATTACTGAATTGTATAATTGTTGATAAATTGGTTGACACGCAGATCTTTTTCTTTTTCTTTTTCTATATACTGTCAAATTCTTACTTTCTCTCTTTCTCTCTTTAACTATATCTCATCATTCTTTCTTTTCCCTTCTAGTCCTTATTCTCTTTATAATAACGATTTATATCTTTTTTCTTTTCTTCTCCATATTATATATATATATTTCTCTCTATTTTCTTTCTCTATTTCTTTTTTTTTCTCTTCTTAATCACTCTCTCTCCATTATAATCTTTTAACTTTATTTAAATTGCCCCTCCCTCTTTACATCTTATAATTAAAGTTCTGTGTTTTAAGTTTTTTAACTCCAACTTTTAAAGAGTTCCTATCTAAAATAAAAATCCATTATTCATTGAACTTTGAATAGTCAAGTCGCTGCCTGATGATATCTGTTGTTTGATTGAAACAAGTGGCTATTTGTAGCAGCAGGATGTGAGCATGTTTATATAACAATAAACAAGTATATATATATATATATTCTTTATACTCACACAGACATGAAAGAAAATGTTGTTTTTTTTTTTAGATATTCCAATTAACATTGTTGAGGTTCCTGCTTTATTGTTATTTTCATGATAGGTGCTGGACTGAGCTCCAATATCTGGTTTTTATTGCATGTGCCTAGCATCAGGACAACATTTTTGAAAGAACCTCCCGTTTACAGAACACATTACCAAGGAACTGCCTCTCTGCAGACAATTTAATCATCTTGAAATCCATTGTCAATAACTACTTGTGGACAATCCCATAAAAAATAAATCTTGGTTCACTGCATAGATCAATTTCAGCTGATAATAATTCCATCCTATTAACGCTTATCTTTGACTTTCATAAGTGATAACTAAAAAATTTTTACACGATGCAGGAAAAATCAGTCACTGATACAACTTGCATATATATTCACACAACCTTCTTTCTCTCTGTAATGCTAATTCTTCTTCTGTGGTGCCTCTTAATTTTCTGTTCCCACACCCAGAAGTCTGTCTTTAAACGTTACTAGAACAATTGAATATCTTCCTTGTTAACAAGTACATCCCCACATATCATAATGTTTTAGTGTTATAGTGAGGGGTATGAACCCCTATTTTTGACAATGAGAAACATCAATATTTTTTATATTTCAATTTTTTTATTTCTTTATTGGCAGCTAAAACACTGATCAACCGAGGAACCAAAAGCAAAACGCCTACAACAACATCACTAACAACATCACTAGCAAAATATGCTACAAATAAGGACCCAAATAATAATCCAACACTCATAACACCTGTCAGTCCAAATCCAAATGATAATCCAACCCTGATATCACATTATAATACAGATTCAAATAATTATACCACCTTGATGCCACATATTGATACAGATCCATATAATAACAATACCACCCTCATAACATATCCGAACTCAAGCGACCTCTTAACAGCGAGCAACGACCCAGTACAAACCACTGATTTTCCAGATGTGACAACAGATGCCAGACTTTGCAGATGTCTCTGTCCAAGGAATTTGTCGGAAGAGCAACAGGTAGAACTGTTGAAATCACTGACCAAAGCGCTGAAGGTGAACCGCAATGAAACAAGTAGTTATATACGGTCAAAAATCAGTGCCCCAGATGATCGTGTTTCATCTCAGGTTATCGGCACTGCGGCAGTCGCTATAATGGTGGTGCCATTTGGTTTGATCGTCTTAATTGACTTGATCCCGCTCTTAGGTCTTATCTATAAAAAAATAATTTCTTTTGTGTAAAATTTATTATATATATATATATATATATATATTTGAGAAGTGATAGAGAGCTAGCAGTTCCATTTAGTGTGTGCGTGTTTATATATATATACACACACATATTATACATATGCATATCCATTATACATATTATATATATATATATATATATATATATATATATATATATATATATATATATACTAAACTACCCGTGACCCGTTGGGTCAGTATGTTATATTAGCTATGGAATTAATGTATGAGCGTGACACTTGTGACGTAAAGAAAATAGTTTTTGTGACATAACAGAAACATTTCTATGAAAGTATATTAAAATGAAAAAAGAACATAGATAGATTTCTAGGAGTCGTTCTGTTTATAATTGTTTATTTTTGAAAAAAACTTACAGCCATTGAATTATAAGTGGTTTGTCTATACTTATAGATAAATGTGCACTCAACAGATACCATAATACATAAGTTAAATTCAAATTTTGAAATATCTTAATTTAAACACAAAAAAAACAATTGGGATGCTGAAAATGTACACAGTGTTTTACTGTGTATATTTTCAGCATCCCAATTGTTTTTTTTTGTATTGTTTTAATACATTTTATTGTCAAGTTGATTATTTATTTGTAATGCAAATTAAAAAAAACATATTTTCGGGGTTATTTATTTATGTTGGTAGTGTAGAAGAAAATGTATGAATGTTTTTTAAGAAAGGTGTATGAAAAAATGGAGAATAAATTAAAAAAATGGGAAGGCGTGGGTAAATCGCCATTGTGAAATAATCTTATGGTTGTGAACGGGTTAAAGTAGATTTATTTGTAAGAAAATTGTGTTAAAATAACTTAAACATAATACGGAAATGAACGATGTAAAAAAAATGCGGAACGTATTAACAATTGTTTATTTGGATAATTTAAACGTGAAAAAAAAACAATTGGGATGCTGAAAACGTACACAGTAAAACAATATGTTTTATTGTCGCGTTGATTATTTGTTTATGTACGCATGCGCAACCGGAAATCGTAAACCAGTTGGGTTACAACACCTGCTACAAGGTCATTTGAGTTTTATAATTATATAGATACATATATGTATATATTATACCTGTATATATGTATATATATATAAATATACACACACACACACACACACACATACATACACACAATAACTAGCACAGCCAGTCTATCGCTTCTCAAATTTCGCTACTTGAAATGATTGAAATATTAATTTATAAATAATAATATCTTCAGTAATGACATATGCATTTTTTATGAGCAAAGAAGGGAGGCTTAATCTTACTGATAACTCATAATAATAAAAAGAAGGAAAGATAATCATGTATGCAAATTTTATTTTTTATAAGCAAAGAAGAGGCCCAACCTTAATAACAAATAATGAGAAACAATAAAAAAAATGAGAAACAATCTCTTAATAGGCAGAAAATATATCCCCTAGTTCTTAATATTCTTAATACTTTTTGTGCCTAAAATCGGTATTAATCTATGAACATACAGATTCTTTATTTACAGATTAAAGAGAGAGGAGCAGATTATTCATATTATTTGGATTTATCGGAATACTGTTCTCTTCTTGAGTGTGATTTTCACAACTTTTTGGTCGATGTAACCTCGGACCTTCTTCAGGTGTCTTTTATTGAACTCAGGAATGTTTCTGTTGAATTCAGGCGGAATTTCGAACGAAATGCTTTATTTGCCTCACCAGATTAGCATGCTCTTGTTACGTCAGCCATGATTTGATAGAGGTCCTAAGTAATTGGCAATTGTATTTTTCGATCGCCCACACCGAAAATTGAACCTCCAATCTTCAGGTGAATGTCACTTTTACAATTGATTTTTCCAAGTATTCTAACCACTGCGCCACAGGTCCTTGTACGAATTGTAGGATCCTTAAACCTAGTTTTCATTTTTTTCTAGTTGTAAATATCACTATTTATTACTAACTAGCCTGGGTGCCCGGCGTTGCCTGGGTGTTTGGAGGTGTGTGTTGAACAAAAAAAAAAAAGTGGTAGTAGGGAGGCAGGCTCGAATCCTTACCGCGAAAGAGGAAAAGAACGTGAAAAAAAAAAACAATTGTGACGTCTTTGCCGTTGTGTCCATCACCAAATCAGAAGTACTGAAGATTTAAATTAAGGCTAGTCAATCGAAAAAGGGATGACTTTCGAAAATAACGTTGAAAAAAGCGACCCCTCCTTGTAGAAAAGTGCCCAGTTGAAGGTGAAGGAATTATGTTTTTAGCCAATTTTTCGACATTTGTCGTCCAAGGAGTCAAGCTTCAAAATGATACAAATCTCGTGAAAATCCGTCACCTCTGTTGAAAGTTTTAGGCAGACATGATGATGATTGCAACATCTTGTCAGACGAGTGCCACTCCCTCAGACATTTAAAATCCATGAGCCCAAATGCCTGAGGGAGTATCTATACAAAGATGATGTTACAGAGTCTTAGCTTTGTACGACAGCTAATTCTCTCTCTTGGTTAAAAATGTTGAGATCCAGCAACAAGCAAGAGCAAGATAGCCAGCAACAAATTAAACTGCAGACCAGCTTAATGCGGGTACTGGTCTCTTGCTTTATGGTTTTTTAAATCAGAGATTTGCTTCTCCTAGAAAGGTTGCCTTCACCACGACTTACGGGAGCCCTCTCCACCCCAATACACATATACACACAAACACAAATATACACGGTGCTAGTTGGCCGTTGACCCAGAAAAAGAGTTCATTCGCCCTTTGGAAGGTCTTGTTTTTAATCCTCCAGGGAGACTAGCCGCCCTCCTCACCAAACAAGTCTGGTGGGGAAACCAGTTTAGTCGCCGGTGACCCGACCATGAGGCAGGTAGTACTGGGTTACATGGTACCAGTAGCATATGACATGACCTAGGCAGACATACATACATACATACATACATACAGACTTTAGGCAGACATACATACATACATACATACATACATACATACATACATACATAAATACATATATTTAAACAGACAGGTAAGATTTATATTATAGATTATTATTACTATATATTACGTTGTGAAAACCATACTCAAGATGAGAACAGTAGTTCAATGAATCCAAATGATACGAATAAGCGATCCTCATCTCAAAAATTCAGAAACGTCAGGAGCAGATTAGTTTATTTTTTTACATTTTTTTTTTTAAGTACAACTGATGTTATTTGTTAACTTTATTTCTTATTTAAGTTGTACATTTATTGGTTTTATTTTATGGATGAAGCAGGGAAAGTTTTCCCTTGATTCGCTGCTTCAGTAAATTTTACTTTGTGTGCGATAACAACAAGAAATAAATTATTATACTTATTACTCCCTGATGGCAATACTGATTGTTAAAAAAAATAAAATAAAATAAAGATTTCATTCATTAATTTGTTAAAAACACAAGATATTAACAATTAAATTAGTCTAAAGTTTTTTTTACCCCCCCCCACAATTTTATTTTTAATTCTTCTCTGTGCTTTTTTAATGCATTTTTAAACGAATATTAAATTAAATTAATTTTAACCACCTACTGTCAATTTATTCGATTTCCTTCTTTGTGTTGTTCTTTATTTTCGCCAAAATCTTTAATCCAGCCTATGGAGCTCTTATTGAATATGTAACCATATTCAGAAAAATATTTTTGAGGTGGAAATGTGTGTAAAAAAATGTGGTGATTTTTCTTTGTGTTTTACAATAGTAAAATGAAACGAGGTGTTTTTTTTTCCATTTCTCACTTTGAAATGTTCTTTTTTACTACAAATTTATATTATAATGCAAAAATATATTTTATTTTCACTCTTAAAATAATAATCAAATGAACAAAAGAATCAGGGAATAGATCAGAGAATTCTGAAGAACACGTGCCATAATAATATTCATAGAAAAGACTGAGACTAGCAACATAACATGTGTGAGAGAAGTTGCATATAATCAAAATTATATTTCATTTTTTGTAAATGAAATTATTTTAACATTTGTCTAATATTACCAGATTTTTCTTTTTGACCAATAAACGTTTAGTTCCATTTCATTATTCCTACAATACAACTCATCACGGATGCAGAAAGGATATTCCGTGATGCTGTCAAAAGCAACTACTCACAAAGTTTCGAAATACGGTAGCATTCAAGTTAAGATGATAGAGCAGGAATCTCCAAACTATGGCCTCGTTGGTCAGATCTGGTCTGTTAATATTTTTAATCTGGCTTGTAGAGGTCTTATGGTAAACATAAAAATATTCATGAAAAAAATTTTTTTAATGGAAATATGTGAAAATAGTGTAGTAGTTTTTTTTTTTGTTGTTTTTTGTTTTTTTGTTTTTTTTTTCAAAAAATGATTAAAAGAATGAAATTTGAACGAACCAGTTTCACTAAAAACCAAACCTAATCGGCAAACGTTATAAAACACGTCCAGGTCATTTTTCTTTTTTTTTTTCTTTTTTTTTTTTTTTTTTGTTTTACCCACCTAGCTCTAAAAGTCGACAATATGCCCCTCCTCGTTCAAAAACTTTAAAAACCCCTGATCTAAAACTACTGATTTTCACTTGATGATGAGAATTAAATTTCATTCAAATGCATTTATAAATTTCGTAATTCATTTACGTACATATCAATAAAAGTGAAAAGAAATCAAGAAAGAAAGAAAATTACGATATAAAGCTATATACTAATGCCTATAGATTTATTCATTTATTCAGTAAAGTAAGAGTGCACTCTTTATACCATGGTATTTCGAAGCCTAATGCTTCTCATCAGAAGAGGAGGGAAGATGCTAGGTAACATAATAGGAATGTGACCTCTAGCAACAGTTACATTAGGAATGAAATAAGATATTAATGCCGTTTGGGGGAAACTAAATTAATCTCTGTGATATAGGAGGAGTATAGTTTTTATTATATAATGCAGGTAGGTGTATAGCATATCTGTCATGGCGAGTTTAATATATGTGGACAATATGTGTTATTAAATTCTTGGGGTGAACATAGGGTAAGTTAATTAAAAGAAGGTGCTTGTTTAATCAAATGTATTAATGAGTTATAGCAATGGAAGGGGTTTACATAAAATGGGGGATTGTGCTATGTCGGAATATTTTAGGAGTATCTGAAATTAAAACACTATTTAAAAGAAATATAAATTATTAGGAATAATAGTGAGATAATAAATGTGAGGGGATTAGTTATAAGGGATAAAATCTAGAAATATTTTTAAGTGAATAAATTAGAGGATAAACTGATGGTAGAACAATGACATAAAAATTGCAAAGGAGTATGGGATAAATAGATATAAAAATATAAGAAATATAGAGTAATAATAGGTAATAAAGGTATAAGAAATACAAAGTTATTAAATATAGGAGTATAAAATAGGGATATAAAATGCATATCAAAATAAGTACAAAAATATAAAGATATAAAGAACGAAGTGCAAAAAGGAAAAAAATAAATAAATAAAATGAAAATACGACAACAGAGAATATATACAGTAGGAGAAAGTTCTTGAAGGCAGAGGAATGGAGATGTTTTGCAAAATTTTTTTTTAGGTCCTTATTGGGTGTAAAGCAGTATCAAAATATTTTTTTATAAAAACAAGTAAATGGAAGCTTCTCTGTAAGAAATACAGTCTTCCTTCAGTTTAAATTGTGATTCAAGGAAACATGTTGCGGTTAGTGGTGGAAATTTTGCAATTGTTTAGGATATCAAAGCTGGAACAAGAATATAATGAATGGATATTACCTCACTTTTTTTCAGGGGAAGAAGGTTTGAAACGGCAATTAATTTCAGAATGTAGTTTTGGATTCCAAGTTTACTCTGGACATGAGAAACTTGAAATCAAAAACTATATCCTGAAATTAATAGCCATTTCAAACCTTCTTCCCCCAAATAAAGTCCATTTATAATATTCTCCAGAAAAAAAAAAATTAAAGAAAAATCAGTATGATGTACGTGCTTGTGATGAAAAGAAAATACTGTACACCAAAAATCACGTATATTGATCAAGCAGTATTTTTTTAAATAAGAAAATAAAATTTTATGGCTAAACTACAAACAATGAGCTCACAAATCCATCATGAAACCAGTCTGAAAGGATAAGGGAGATAACTCCAAATAAATCAAACTTGTGAAATTTAAAAAAGTCATTCTTAACATGAGGAGGGGGATTGAGAAAATCAAATTCACTTAAAAATGATTTTCTTTATAAAAATAAAATACTTGATCACTTTACATGATATTTTGGCAGACAATATTTTCTTTCCATCAAACGCTGTTTATACTTTACCGACATATTATGAATGAGTGGTTCTTGTGTATTAGTACACAAACGACTCGTACATAATATATTACAACATACTGTCAATGCCTAAAGGAGAAATGCTTCCCAACACATTAGAAAACGTCATTAGTTTGCCCAGTATTTAAAAATAGTGGAGATTAGTCTTCTGCATCTCAATACAGACCAATTCGTCTTCAGTGAGTAAGTTGCTTGAATCCATGTTAAATAGAAAAATTGTCAACCACCTCAGCAAAAATACTTTTCAGTGATGAGCAATTTGGTTTCCATCCTGCAAGATCTACAACTGATGTACTGACTGTAATTTCACATAAGATCAGTGAATCCATCAACAGGGAATTTCCTCTCGAGCAATAGCACTTAACATGTCAAAAGCATCTAATAGGGTTTGGCATAAAGGTCAACTTCACAAGATTTACAGCTATGGAATGTCTGGAAATGTCTTCTCAACCATCGAATCTTGTCTCTCCAATAAGTTTATACAAGAAGTCATTGATGGGCAGAAGTCCAAAGCTCAAAGTATCAATGCTGGCATGATTCAAGGATCAATCCTAGGTCCAACTCTCTTCCTCATCTTCATCAGTGATCTCTCAAATCACATTCTAAGTTCATTTGTTAACATATATGCAGACAACACTACCATAACACTTCAGAGGCCAATGACGACCAAGATTTTACTGCAGCTCCTCTGTCATTGATCACGTGGTGCAATGGATAAAAAGGTGGCTAGTTAATTTTAATGCATCCAAAACCAAGCTTCTATCTTTTCACCATAAACGTTCTGATCCCCATCTTGGTCCCAACTGATATGAATGGCTCTCATCTGAAAGAAGCTTCTGGGTATGAGCTTCACTTCTGGCCTCAATGAAATGGAAGACTTATATCAAATATGTTGCCAAAGTTACTGGAAAAATTATTGTATCATTCTACCGGTCCAGAACGTATCTCACTCCTAATGCAATCTTCTACCTGTATAAGAACCAAATGTGTCCAGAAATGGAGTACTGTTGCCGCATTTGGGCAGGAGTTGCTCAGACCATCCTATCCTGTCTTGACAGAGTTCAAAACCAGCTTCAAAATCTAGGGGGTGATGCTATTTTCTTCTCCCTGCAATCACTTTTCCACAGAAGAGATGATGCGAGCTTGTCTCTGCTTTATCATGTTTTTAATGGCAAGTGCTCGTCCTAGTTCCAATTTATGGTCGCCCTACCAAACTGTTGCAAAAATACTCATCTAGCTTCAATCTTTATCAACAATTTCTACCACATTCTATCTGTATCTAAATCTAATTGCAAATTCCATGAACAAAGTTTTTTTCCTATAACTCTGTTCATCTGGCCTACTTTCCAACTGACTACAATATGGTCGTCTTTAGGTCCAATGTATATTTTGAATTGAAAGCCATATTTAATTTCAAAAGAGTTTCCGATGGGTAGCTGATCTGTATAAGTCCTGGAGATGAAAAAGAATTTTCGGTGAGTAGCTGATCTGTATAATTCTTTAACTTTTAAAGTTTGTAGGTGAAGAGTAAAGATCTCTTTTGTATGAACAGGAAAAATTATGTAGGAAATTCTAAAAGATCAAATATTTATATGCGTCAATTCTGGTTTCTGATTGGTTGCTAGCAGAACATGGCTCCATTTGATTGATCAGTTCCTATCGTCAGAAGTAGAACCTTCTAAGTTCTTGTTTTTTTTAAACGAATTAAAATCTATCAAAATCAATTATCCTTGAGCAACTTTTTTTTTCCAGAAAGATAACAGCCTGAATTTTATCATATGAAAAGTAGAATAATATCCAAGATTTTCTATTTTCAAAAAAAAAACAAAAAAAAAAAAACACTTTCCACCAACAATTTTTCTATCGCTAGATAAACAATTAAATTTTTTTTTTTTGAAAGCTTTTTGAATCAATTAATGTTTTTTTTGTTTTTTTGTTTTTGTTTTTGTTTTTTGTTGTTTTTTTTTTGGGGGGGGAGGGTTGTCCAAATAAGATAATAGGATGATTTGCGATAAGAATATGCAAAAAATGTTGTAACATAAGTACCTGAATTTCAAATAACTTCGTTTTTTATCTCAAAATGTAGTAATCCTGGTCGAAATTAATAAATCCAAAATGTAACATTCCTTTTTTTAAGAAACTACAGAAGGCTTTACAAGACAAAATAAATTCATAATTCGTAGTTTCGGAAAAGGGGGAGGTAACAACTGTTTGTAAATACAAAACAATTATTTTAGCGTGCATAGTCGACCATAAGCGAATTAATATCAAGTAACAAGAAATTATTGAAAGAAATTATCATGCTTTTTGCAAAATGTGCAGTTATTTATCAATTTTTTTTTTTGTATCAATTCTTCAAAGCATTTTCTATTTAATGGTATATTAGTAATATTGGGCTTACTAAAAGAAAATTATTAATTTATTTTTCAAAGATTTAAAAGTAGTGTTTTTAAAAATAATGAATATATATATATATATATATATATATATATATATATATATATAAAGTAAAGAAATCAAAGGGATGTAGTGTTTACCTGATATACGCAATGGTAAACTTCAAACTAATATAAATAATAAATAATAACTTTTTCTAATTAAGCCGGCGATAAACGTTAACATACTACATTTCTCTTCTTTTTATTGCTTGATCCCATTTGACTGGAGATCGATTTCTCTTTGGGCTACTGCACTGTCCGGAAAAAAGCAATTTTCATTATTTCAGCTGCTTTGAAAGTTTTCCAATCAGATTATATGCATCGTCACAGTGGACTTAATTTTGGACTCCATTCTCTCTAAAGAACTGTTTTCGCATTTTGGATCAACTTGAGAGTTTTCATGCAAGCTAAAATGTTATGCGCGGTTTGTTTTTACATCTTTTTACATGTCCAACATTTTTTCACCTCTTTTCTTGGCAATTTATAACTACAATAAATTGCGGTTTCACTTAATGCTATAACTAGCAAATTCTAGCACTGCTACAAATATAATTTGTTGATTTCTTTATGTCCTCTGATGAGACGAATAACAAGAATAGCATTCTTTGAAACTCTGTGGAATAAGGACTTTGTAAATTGTTTGTTGGAGTATTCAGTTGAACAATAAATTTTGATTGTAAACTTCAACTTATAGTTTTAATTTTCTTTCTCTTATATATATATATATATATATATATATATATATATATATATATATATATATATATATATATATATATATTTACAATCTGAAAAATAATTATTATTATTAACATGTTCAACGAATTTCACACTTTAAAAGACAAAATATGAAAAATAAAACCCTTTTAAAATTCGGATTTTCAACCATAAAATCTGACACGTGTGCAATTGTTTTTTTTTTAATTTTATTTTGCAATCCTCACCCTCCCCACAATACAATATATTTTGCTCAGTTTCGGCTGATTATTTCAAGCATATTTATACCCACAAATAAAGAAAGGGGGGTTTTCTAGGCAAATATATATATATATAAATATCGATTATAAAAAAATGCACTGTTATAAAGTTAGTTCTTCACTTAATAATCGGTGAAACTTTCGTATTGATTGGATAATTACTTGATTTTTTTTCTTTTTAGATTTTTAAAGATAGACTCCTTCAAAAAATACTTACCCTCTCCTTGCCTAATTTAATACATTTTTGTTTTCTTTATTGGTTAACATGTTTCTTTATATGTCGTAGTAATGTGTAGTGGGTGAGGGGGTGACATATATAACGGGTACAGGGATGATAACAGAGATAACGACGATGATGACAGTACCGAGGGTGCATTTATAACAGATTGGGATGATTCTTGTTAACACATATAGAGGGGAGATACATTACTGATGATGGAGGAGGCACATTACTTGTAAGGGGGTTATACAAGAGTTCGTTTATAGATGAATATACAAAACAACATTTACCTTTTCGGTTGTAAAGACGACATGAAGATAACAGTTACAAAATTATTGATGATTTCCTTATTCCTCAACCGGATAATTGGTAATGTCAGGAATTCAAGCCTTTTCAACTACATGGTCTACTCTTCTCCCTTCGCCTCTAAGGGGCTCCCAGTCTCCAACTGACTCTATCACTGTATGTGATCTGCTCTGATTATCTGATCCTCTCTAACTCCGAACCCTCGATTCATATATTTAGAAATCTCCTTTGTTTATGACATTAGAAATGTGGTTCCCAACGGGACCAACTTTCACATGGATTTTACATATGTTTGTCCAAACATACTTTTGGCAAACAAAGAATTCCCAATTCTAATTGTTTAATATCTAACCTATTTTTAAACAATATTTTTTAACTTGCATTGTCCATTCTTTTAACTTACATATTTAATATCCAGTTATTCTAAAAGAATGGGCAATCGCTTTTTTTCCGACATAAATAATATTAAGCTATTTCTAAAAGAATTAACAATGGACTGCATTCCTAGGATTTCAGTAATCCACTTGCCTACCGGGTTCGATCCTAGTCTTTCCTAATATCATTTTCACTTATCTAGTCTGCCTTCTTACTTACATGAGAAGGGGACAGCCCTTCTTATCTAACAATAGTGTTTGTTTTGAAT
Source organism: Euprymna scolopes (assembly GCF_053919585.1). Classification (NCBI taxonomy): domain Eukaryota; kingdom Metazoa; phylum Mollusca; class Cephalopoda; order Sepiida; family Sepiolidae; genus Euprymna; species Euprymna scolopes. Next base: position 29,294,508 of record NC_136502.1, read on the forward strand.
GTGCCTGTTCGTATAAGTATTTATTAAATAGTTATAGACTATGATGCTTATTGTTTATAAAGCGGGTTGTGTTTCTTTGGATTTTGGCTTCCAGACATTGGTTCCAGGGTACCATGTTTTGTCATTGTTATTTATTATTGACATGTATTGGCCTGAATTAAGTGGCAGTAGATTTATAGTATACCTTTGAGATTATGTTTATTTTCATTTTTGCCGATCTTTCCTTTAGTCATTGTTGGTGTTCTTCCTTCCTAGCTTTTACTCGACTTGGTATTAAGATACTATCGACATTACTCTCCCATCCCCCAAGTGTTAGGAAATAAAGAAAAAGAGGTAAAAATATAACAAAAGAAGATGAAATAAGTTTATCGGCAGAACAAAAGTATAGGAAGTTGTTCATGAAGGAATACAAAAGGGAGCTGAACAGAATTGTTAAGCAAGGTGTGACAGTTGCTTCAGAACAAAGGTCCGAACAATGAAGGTGAATATATTTTAGAGTTAGTTTTAGGAGTGACTGAGTTTTGTGACAGTTCACAGGTTAGAAACAGCTCGAAACAATCTTGGGTGCGACAGTTGATAACAATTGTGGGTTGGATACAGTTGAACGCAGGTTGCAGCTTGGACAATGTTATAAGGGACATAACTATGTATCGAACCGGATACGAAACAGTATATAAAAAAAGCTACCATTTTAAGGTGGGGACGTCTTGTCTTGTTTTGCAGTCTCGCGTCAGACACTCTACAAGTGTACTCCAGTTAACCAAGCTTCCCATGGACGAGCGCTTAGCTCTCACACACTAAGTTCCTTTTCTTTACCTTCATTGACATTTATCTAATTTCAAAAGCAAGTAGCCATTTTGTATTTGTATTATTATGAAGTACTAATAAACCTTCTTTTGTTACGCATCCCACTCGGTGTATTTTGTCATATTATTATATACCATTGAAACCGGATATAACAGTTGGTGAACGAAGATGATTCTTTATCTCTTAACAGAGATAAATTACCATATTAAAAGGACTGTGTTCTATTCAATGCTTTTTTGATGAAAATTTACAAGGATTTCGGTACTGAACATGTGCGACAAAGAACTATTTGAATTTTCCTACATAAAGTAGTGGAAAGACAAAACAGACTATTGTTATAATTTTTTTTTTTTCATGTTTGTTCATCATTGTTTCGGGTAAATTAAATAGAACTATTTTTTGTGTGAATTTGAAAAAATATTATTGCGTAAAATTATGTTGTTGAAGCAGTTTATTTTGCAAAACTTGTGGAAATATTGTTGCTAATTTGCGAAATCGCATATTTACGAACTTTTGTAGAATCATTGTTGTGAATTTTAGAAAGACATTTTTTTAAGCTAAAATGAAACAATTGGCTGAGTTGACGAAGGTGCTAACTCTTAGAATTCAGGAAGAGTAAAAAATGACGCAATAATTCTTACAGCTACAACAACAGCAAGAAATGACACAAAAAGCTTTAGAGGTACAACAAGAGCAAACAAAAATATTTCAACGCCAAATGTCGACTCAACAAAGGAATTTGGAAAAATTAATTCAACCCTTGACAACTGAGAAAAATACAAATTTTTCTGCAGAGGGTATTTCAAACTCTTTGTCAGAATGTTACTTCTCTCCCGATACTGGCATTACATTTCCAGCATACTATAGAAGGAATGAAACAGTTTTTACAAAGAGATGTTCAGACTGGACCGACAAAGAAAAATTTACACTGTTACTTCAAAAACTGGGTACTGATGAAAACACAAAGTATGCTAACTTAATTTTACCCAAAAAACCGGAGGAAGTGACCTTTGAAGAGACAATAAATACTTTATCTAGAATATTTGATAAAAGAGATAGCCTTTTCCACTCTAGATATAAATGTTTAAATTTACAGAAATTGGAATATAAAGACTATCTAGAGTATGCTTGTACTGTAAATTGCTTATGTGAATCATTTAAATTAAATGAAATTTCTGCGGATTTATTTAAATGCTTGATCTTTGTGCAGGGAATCACAGCACCAAGGGACAAAGATATCAGATCCCGGATCCTGACAATTATGGAGTCGGATCCAAATATAACTTTACAAAAAGATACCGTCTCATTAATATCAAGAGATACAACACCCGCATTGAAGAAAAAAGTGTTTACAAGGTTCAACATGTAAAAAGACAAAGGACCTCTAGAACATACAAGACCCAAAATTGACCATCAGATTGGGCCAGCCCGACTGTATATGTGAAGAAAAAGAATAACAAAATCAGAGTCTGTGCTGATTTCTCAACGGCCTGAATGATTGTTTAAAGGACCACAATTATCCCCTTCCGTCGGCTGAAGATCTATTCTCAAAACTAAATGGAGGAAAAAATGTTTTCCAAGATAGACCTCTTGTATGCGTACTTGCAAATCAAGGTCAATGATGAATGCTCAAAATACGTGATCATTAACACGCATAAGGATATCTTAAAGATAAAGAGGCTTCCTTTCGGCTTAAAGATCGCCCCTGCTCTCTTTCAACAGATAATGGATACGATGCTCACAGGATTGGAATTTGCAATGGCATACCTTGACGATGTCTTGATAAAGAGCAGTAATTTGCAAGAGCACAAGAAGCACGTCAGAGAAGTACTTAAGAGAATAGAGGGGTTTGGTTTCAGATTGAGTTCAGAGAAATGCGATTTCTTCATGGAAAGTATTAAATAGCTGGGTCAAATAATTGACGAAGATGGACATTATATCACATATAAATTTACAATAATGATTCTATAAAAGTTCGTAAATATGTGTTTTCGCAAATTAGCAACAATACTTTCACAAGTTTTGCAAAATAAACTGCTTCAGATCCAGATCCACAAAGTAATCGAAAAGATGCCTGCCCCAAACTCAATACCAAAACTACAGTCATTTTTGGGATTGGTACAATATTATGCGATATACATCCCTAATGTGCATAATTTGAGAGCTCCTCTTAATGAGCTACTAAAAAATGGCACCAGATGGAATTGGACAAAGGAATGTGAATCTGCTTTCCAGAAAATTAAGAAATGTCTACTGTCAGATCTGGCATTAGAGCATTTCGATCCAGAAAAGGAAGTGGTACTAGCAACAAATGCCAGTGATTACGGAGTTGATGCTGCATTACTCCATAAGTATGAGGATGGAACAACAAAAGCAATCGCTCATGCGTCAAGAACATTGATTGCAGCTGAGAAAAACTACAGCCAGATTGAAAAGGAGGCTCTCTCGATAATATTTGGAGTCAAAAAGTTTAACCATTTTCTCCATGGACGAAACTTTATATTACAGACGGATCATACACCGTTAATCACGATATTTGGATTAAAGAAAGGCATCCCTACGCATACCACAAATCGACAACAGCGATGAGCTGTAACTCTCTTAAACTATCAGTTTAAGATGGAGCATGTATCATCAAAAAACCTAGGACACGCGGATGCACTGTCAAGGTTGATTCCAAAAAGAAATGAAAGTTTCGAAGAGCCAGTAATTGCAGCTCTTAGAGTTGAAAGCATATGCTCAAATTCAATGTGCAATATGATCCGTGAATTCCTGGTAACTCTAGAAGAGATTAAAAGAGAAGCTGCAAAAGACGTTTTCATAAAGAAGATGAAAAATCAAGTAGGACGGACAGAAAGAAATAAAAAGGTAGGACAAATTACACCTTTTTCCATTTGCGAAGATGTACTCATGTATGCTGATAGGATCGTAATTCTACAGGTATTACGAAGAAAAAGGCTAAAGGAATTTCACACAAGTCATCCTGGCATTTCAAGGATGAAATCCCTAATTAGAGGTTACGTGTATTGGCCTGGTATTGATAAAGAGGTGGAAAACTGTGTCAAAGCGTGCAAAGGATGTCAGTTAGTAGCCCGAGATCCCCCAGTAAAAACGACCCCGTGGCCAAAGACGGACTTGCCTTGGTCACGTCTGCATATTGATTATGCCGGACCCTTAAATGTTTTTTTTTTACTTAATTGTAGTGGACTCTTTCTCCAAATGGCCGGAGATATTCAAGATCAGACATCCAACATCAAGGAACACTGTAAGTGCACTTGACAAAATTTTCAGCCGGTTTGGTGTACCAAAGACCATAGTGAGTGACAATGGTACAGCATTCACAGGTTACGAATTTAAAGAATTCTGTAACTCACTGGATGTACAACACATCACGACACCTATTTACCATCCTAGGTCGAATGGATTGGCAGAGAAATTTGTGGACACGTTTAAGCGGGCATTAAAGAAAAACATGAACATTGACACAGATGAGCGAACAATACAAACATTTCTAGCCATATATATTATTCCTTAATTGAAATTCATTTTTGAGATGAGCATTATATATATTAATTTATTTTTATTTCGGACTATTATTCTCATCTTTATTAGTTGTTGTTTTCATCTTAATTGGTTGTTTTTCACGACGCTTCGGCCAACTATTCCTCTGGCCTTTGTCAGGTGGTAACCGCGACGGATAGGAACTTCGAATCTCCTAACTGCATTCTCAACAATCACTGCCATCCGTAGTTGTTGTCATCTCACCACGTTCATAATATATATACCAATCGGAACGGACCTGACTATGGAAGATCAGATAATAAATAAATGTGGATTTATAAGATCAAAGAATCCAACCTTGATTGCCCTTCGGAGCCCGTAGCGCAGTTGATAGAGACGTTGAATCTCTATGGTTCCAGATGGACATTGTCTGAAGATAGCGGTTTCAATCCTACCCAAAGCGTGCCAGAGGTTTACTTGGCCAAAAATGTGGTGAGACAACAACAACTACGGATGGCAGTCACTGCTGAGAATGCAGTTTTGAGATTCGAAGTTCCTATCCGTCGCAGTTACCACCTGACAAAGGCCAGAGGAATAGTTGGCCGAAACGTCATGAAAAACAACAACCAATAAAAAAAAAAGATGAAAACAACAAACTAATAAAGATGAGAATAATAGTCCGAAATAAAAACTAAATTAATATTTCTAGCGATCTACAGAGTAATCCCAAATCGAAACAATGATGTAAATGCATCTCCTGCAGAACTTATGTTTGCCAGAAAAATTAGATCCATTTTCGATAGACTACTACCAGATAAAAAGAAAGTTGCTAGAAAAGAAAACTTTAATGTAAAATTCTATTCCCCAGGAGATAAAGTTTATTTTAAAAATTTTCAAAATGGGAAAATCATTGGGTGGACGGTATCATTAACAAAAGAATTGGAAACATGGTCTATACTATTCAAGGCCCAAGTTTTGTCTGTAAAATTAATTAAATCTGTTCCAGAATTTCGGAAAATACAGAGGAAATCCCAATGGAAACGTTGTGTGACACATTTGACATTCCAAAACCGGTGTGTATACACGGACCCATGAATGTATCCCCTGAGCCTACCATACAAGCTGGACAGAATTCTTTACCGCAGGAAACTCTGACCAAAAGGAAAAGCACACGTAAAAGGAAAGTCGTCAGGCGTTTAAGCCCTGATCCTAAACGGAAGCGGTATTAAAGCTAAAATCGGGAAAATTTCAGCTTCAGGGGGAGGTGTTATAAGGGACATAACTACGTATCGAACCGGATACGAAACAAGATATAAAAAAGCTACCATTATAAGGTGGGGGTGTCTTGTCTTGTTTTGCAGTCTCGCGTCAGACACTCTACAAGTGTACTCCAGTTAACCAAGCTTCCCATGGACGAGCGCTTAGCTCTCACACACTACGTTTCTTTTCTTTACCTTCATTGACATTTATCTAACTTCAAAAGCAAGTAGCCATTTTGTATTTGTATTATTACGAAGTACTAATAAACCTTCTTTTGTTATGCATCCCACTCGGAGTATTTTGTCATATTATTATATACCATTGAAACCGGATATAACAGACAAGATCGAGAGATCTTTAGGAAGTCAAGATAAGGAAATGAATTGTTCTACCAACTGATAAATACAGCCTCAACAAAAGATATAAATGTGGATGTTAGCGTTTGGAGGATCGATGGTGTCACACACACACACACCCAAAGTGCAACTGATATTTACAGAACATGTTGGAGTTTGTGTTTTATTTTATTTTTATGCTTGTAAGTGCATACTACAACAATGTACTCTATGTCAGCAGCATCAAAAAGTGCAGAGTACAGACCTATTTTGAAGATCTCATTGTGGACTACTATTCCATATTGAAGGTCTCATTGTGGACTGCTATTCCAACTAGCTCAATTATACCAAGCAACAAATGAAGATTCCATACTATGTGAGCTGAGGGAAGTTATTCTAAGAGGTTGGCCTGATACGTTCAGGGAGGTTGACAAAAATATGAAACCATATTGGCATTATCACATAAACTATCCATTGAAATGGAATTTTATTGAAATCAAACCGTACAATAATACCCAAATCAAAGCGACACAAGGGATTACAAAAATCAAGGGATGGAGAAATGTAAGCTCCAAGCAAAAATTTGTGTCTTTTGATACAACATTAATAAAGATATGGACAACATACTACAACAATGTGCACTATGTCAGCATCATCAAAAAACGCAGAGTACAGAATCCTTGACACTGCATGAGATTACAGTGAAGTCATAGCAGATAGTGGCCACTGACCTATTTCATATTGAAGGTCTCATTGTGGACTACTATTCCAAGTTCCCATTTGTGAGATTTTCAAAGGAGTTCTCCAGTCAAGAAGTGATCAAACTAACAAAGTAAATATTTTGAGAACAAGGAATTCCAAAGAAAGTGATAAGTGATAATGGTCCACATTTCAGCTCAGTCCATTTCAAGTGATTTGCAAAAGAATGGGGTTTCGAACATCACACATCATCACCTTAGTTTCTACAGTCAAATGATTTTACAAAACATTATGTCTAGAGAAATTGACATTCAAAAAAGCCGCCTTAAGTGGTCATGACTTGGACATTGTATTGTTATGCCTGTGGACAACTCCCCTAGGTCATATAATTCCATCAGCAGATGAACTTCTATATCAAAGGAAGCTAGCTGAGAACATCCCAATCAAATGCACCAACCAAAACACTGATAAGAAGATAATGACATGATTGTATCAAAGGCAAACAAATTAGACGGACCATGATCGACATACCAAAGACCTGCACATAGGACAACCTGTGCGTATTTTGTATATAGAGGCAGGTGAGCGGTTTCCTGCACTAGTCACACAATTGAAAAGAGTACCAAAGTTGTACATAGTACAGATCCCTTCCAGAAAAAACTCTTCATCAAAATTGACAGCACCTTCGGATAGATCTATCTGGAACCACAGCATAATCTGAGGTACACCCAATTGAAATTCCTCAGGAGCCCAATAAAAACTGTACACCTAGAGTAGAAACAAACAACACACAGAAGCAACAGTCACCTCTTCAACGAGCGCTCCTCAGAGTACCAAATACAAACACCTACAACAACCATACAACAGATCAAGCAACCAGATCTGAACGTTTCAACATTTCACCCAAAAGGTTTAGAGATGGAACAATCACAAATTGACTTTATTGTTCTGTTTTATCATTTTCTAAAATTCTCTTTGTCTTCTCTGTTAAATAAAAAAGAAACTCTGGCTTGGGGTGCACATCATTAAAACAATAAAGAAAAGGTAGGTCGTCATTATGACTGATACCACTGCATTGTTCAGTGTTCTTCCTTCCTAAACTATAAAATATGTCTGAGACTGTAATTCTCGAGTCAAACTTTGATGGAGGAGTCGACATGAGGCCTTGCAGTTAAAAACTCTTTTTTCAACCCTATCCTTGATCCCAGTTAAAAGCCAACATAAAGTAAGGGATCAATTGCAGTTCCTCATCGAATGCCGAACTAGTGATCTTGTACAGTCTAGGATGCTTTAATATTGGGAACTAGTAGTAAGAATAGCTTTGGATTCACTGGGGAAGTGACTTGAATGGTCAGATGAGGAGATCCACTCCAAGTGGAGTTGGGCGCCAGGCCAGAGTTCTCAGTAATTCTGAGTTTTCTCTGACCTGGCAATTAGTTCAGATGTGCAGACTTTACAAAACTAAAGTGGTAAACAACTCTTTCTATTTGTGATAAAGCCTTTTTTAACTGCAGCTTTGTAATTTTTAGATGTAGGTCAACAACATGACGGCTTGTATGATAACTGAACAGTTGGTATACCTTGATGTAGCAGTGTTATTGGGACCCAAGGAAAAACGAATGGTGTTCCTCACGATTCTGTTCATAGGTAGAGTTGTAGTGTGGATTTGACACTTAGAAATTAGGAGTGGCAGTGGGGGTATTTAATTCTCTCCCACTACAAGAACTTAAACACCAGGGTCGGAAAATGAGATCGAGAAGGAGCACTCTGACCTGCAAAAGTCCCCGGCCAGCCCCGTCGGCATTCCTCGGTAAGGCGATTAGCAATAAACTAACCCCTTCTCAAAGAGAGAAGGCAAAGCCTGGGAGGGTGAACTTCCTAGAACTGCACATAGTTAATATCCCACCGCAATCAACAGGAACCAGATTATTACAGGAATGCTCTAAATCTCCGTTGATTTTAGGGCCGAGGATAAAAATCGTTTGTGGCTCTCTTTTTTACTATGATCTGATTTCATCAACCACATGTTTTGTATTCAGCAGTTTTTGTGAATCAATTTGTAAATTGTAAAGATAAATATGTTGCATACTTGAGTCAAATAAGCACAACCATTTTTGATGCTAATGTAGTTAGGTATAGGTTGCAAAAACTTGGGACAGATGTTAAAGTTATGGAATAGAGTTTTCCATACCTACATGATTTTGGTACTGGCAATAAAAGAAAAACTAAAAAGAACAAATGTTTACTTTTATGAAAAATTATTTATTTTTTGACGGAAAAATTAATAAAACAACTTTAATATTTTTTTTTTTTTTTTTTCACAAGAAACTTCAAGAAAATAAATCTGCTACTTCAGACAAAAACATGGTGTTTTTCACGAGAAATCTATAATATAAAGCTGAATGTGTGTGTGTGGGTGTCTGTGTGTGTGTGCGTGTGTGTGTGTGTGGTCATGAATAGGCTCCTATATGGTTGACTATTTTAAAAAACTGATTGCATATAATGATAGAAGATGTATCGAGACACAGGAATGGGTATGTTTGATCTGGCAGAACGGTGGTTCATTAAAATTGTGGGGTCTGTATTCGCGCCTGGTCCACAAAGTATGGAAATAAAAAAAATTTTAAATTAAAATAAAGCGTTTACAAGTGTTTTTGATATAGATGTACATAAGAATACTTTGATAAGTATGTTTTAACTTAAATAGAGATGGTATAATAAAAGTGTGGGGTCTGCGTTCGCGCCTGGCCTCCATGGAATAGAAATAGGCACAAACTTTAATAAAGACTTTTCATATCTATCTGCATAAGTATACTTTGATAATTATGTTTCAGTTTGAAGAAATATGGTATGATAAAATTATGAGGTGTTCGCCTGACTTCCATAGAATGGAAATGTGTCACAAAGTTTAACAAGGTTTTTTAATATATATAGATCCACAGAATATTGTGATAAGTGTTTCAGTGTGAACTAGTATGGTATAATAAATTATAGGGTTTACCTATTTTATTTTTACTTTCATCATATTTTGCTTTGGTTTTGATACCCCCAAATTCGAAGCTATCTCTTTACAACCCTTTCTTTTCATAACCTATTATACTTTCATAAATCAGAGTCCATTTTCTGTAGGCTGTTTTTGAACCCAGTCAACAACGGGTAATTTTGCTCGTTTAAATTAAAGAAAAAAATAATTCCGGTATTAATCCAGACAAAAACAAACTTTTTTCGCAAGAAATTAAAATCTTTTTTTTTTTTTTGACAAAGGAGTCGCCACTTATCAAGGCCTGGAGATCGCTCGAGAATAAGGGTTAATTGATACTCAGTATTCAATGGAATTATAGTGTAGTAATCATAAGTAGTGGAAATTTTGTAAATTGGATTACTTAGGGGGACGGTTCATCAAGAACTGGTTTACGTTGGACTTGAAGACAAATTGTAGTCAACTGGAAAGCAGGCAAATAGAACAGAGTTCCACAGGCGTGCAGTTCTAAGAAAGAAGCTTTGTTCATGGAATCTACGTTTAGGTTTAGGCACAAATAAAGAGTGGGGGAAATTATTGATAGTGGTTTTGGTTAGACGAGTGTATTTTGTGAAAGTTTGGTGAGGGGGGGGGACCATGGATTGAAGCTCAGACGAGCACTTGTCATGAAAATAATGATAAAGCAGAGATAGACTTGCAACATCTCTTCTGTGGGAAAGAGGTTGCAGGGAAGAGAAAAGGGCATGCTCCACTAACCTATGAAGTCTATTTTGAACTCTGTCAAGGCAGGATAAGCTAGTTCTAGCAGCTCCTGCCCAGATGTGGCAACAGTACTCCATCATTGGATGTACCTGACTTTTATATAGGTAGAGAACTGCATCAGGAATGAGATATCTACTGGAGCAGTAGAACGATCCTACCATTTTTCCAGCAACCTTGGCAATGGATTTGATGTATGTGTTCCATTTCAGATCAGGAATAAAGGCAAGCCCAGAAGTTTGTCAAAACATGGAGCTTCTCCAAGACGAGAACCATTCATTTCAATTGATGCCAGATGGGAATCAGAGTGGTGATTATGTAAAGATAGGAGCTTTTAGATGCATTAAAAGTAACCAGCCACCGTTTTCCTCATTGTACCACATGCTCAAGATCAGAGGAGAGAGAGTTAGAGAGAACTTGGTCATTTACAGCCTTTAATGTGTTGCCATAGATGGTAGTGTCATCAGCATAAATGTCAATGAATGATCTTAAGATGTTATTTGGGAGATTATTGATGGAAGAGAGTTGGGCCCAGGATGGACCCCAGAGGAACGCCAGCATTAATACTGTGAGCTTCTGATTTCTGCTCATCAACCACTACTCTTATGAACCTATTCGACAGAAATAGTTTAATAATTGAGAAAACATTTCCAGCTATACCGTAGCTGGATATCTTATGAAGTAGACCTTTATGCTATACCCTATCAAGGCCTTTGATATGTCAAGAGCAATTGTCCTAGAAAGGAAGCCACCGTCAAGAGATTCATTAATTCTATGATATATAACCGTTAGCACATCTGCTGTAAATCTAGCAGAATGGAAACCATATTGCAAGTCACTAAGAAGGTTATTTTTTCTGAAGTGGTTGACTACTTCTCTGTTTAACACAGATTCCAGCAACTTACTCATGACACACAGGAATTAATTATTACTGATGATGTACAGGAATTAATTATTATTTATCATAATTATTATTATTTAGCGCTTCTACACTATCAGAACGAAATTTTGTAGTCGATAAATGGAATTTTCAGATAAAAAACAATGGTTTTAACTGATTTTTTTTGTCAATTCTAATATGTTACAATGGTAGCTTCCAAATTATGCAGTCGAAATTACCTGAATATTACTGAATTATTAAAAATAAAAACAAACTTTAATCAGTTTAGTAGGTGAAAAATTGCATCCATCTTGTTTAAATCGAAACGGAAAATTACCTCCCTTTTGAATTCTCCTGTGTCTTACATAAGCAAATACAATCATTTTCTTTTTCAAATTCTATTTTCTATTTTCTTTTTTAAATAATTTTCTACCTTATCGATTTTCCTAATTTTTTTATATAATCATCTTAAAAATACAAGGAATACGTAGATACCATCATTTTCATGTGAAATTCAGTACTACAATTTCTGAAATTTCGTTCTGATAGTGTAAGAAGCGCTAGCAGTGTCAGAAAATCGCCATTAAAAATGATGGAAACTTGAATAATTAGACTTACTATCTTTCAAAGCTTATAACTACTTGAAAAATGGAATTTAAACCCTAATTTTTTTTTTCAATAAAAGGAGCAAAGACCAAATTTTAAAATAATAACAATTTTAATAGCCAAATATGCAATATTTTTTTAAAATCGGTTTTCTTTAAAAACGATTTCAAGAAAATGAACAAATTTTAGCTTACTTCGAATATAATACATCTATATATATAAATTCCAAAAAATCACTTACCTATAAAAAATACTAATCAATGGATACTTCCGTTCTTCACTGTTAAGAATTTATCCATATTTTATATTCCATGTCCTTTTTAAATAAAATACTTTTTTAAGCAAGGATTAAAAAAATAGTGCGACATGAGATGTTTCAGAAGTGTAATAAAGAGAGACAAATGTCTCCTTTTATTCGAGTTAAGAACAACGGTGGCCTGTAAGCGCCAGAATTAATCTCCCTTTCTACTGCTGGTTGTAAACAAAAGTTAGTCACAATGGGCCATCGTATTTGAAAAATGATCACATTTTACTTATCAATTTTTGCTGTTAAAATAAATTCCACTGGATCGATTTTCGATTTTTTTATATTTTTTTATTCTATTTTTTTCTTCTTTATGGAGTGATATTTTTTTTAATCTAAAAAAAAAAAAAAAAATGAATTGTGGTGTTTTATCGTAGAACGGAAGACAGACCAAAACCTCTTTACTATGTATTAAAATGTATTTTATTTATAAGTCCAGTCACTGGACTAGTTTACGGATTCAACTAGACCAGCGTGGAAGCAGTTCAATATTCAAAGGACTGGCCGGTCTCTGCGAATTCTCTATATTTTCTGCATTAGGTGTATTGTCAACTGGATTTGTTTCAATCAAATGGGGCGGGTCTGCATTTGCAAGGTCGGGTCAAGTATTCTCAGCAGGAACCATCAGAGCGCGGAAAACGAGCCAAATGTCTTAGCGCCACTGAATCCTCCCAGCCATCATTATGCCATATTCTCGCATACGTAGGGTTGGTCTCGAGGAGTTCCACTACCTCGACGATCGGGTTGTACTTGCTCCTGTTGCCAAATCATTTCAATAGTACCTCCCTAGGTTCGCAAAGCCAAACAGGTAAGACAGTACCAGTAGAAGAGCGCCTTTCAAATTTGAACAATCGTTCATGGGGAGTTGCATTCGTACTAGTGCATAGTAAGGAGAGAATAGAATTTAAAACATCAGGCAGAACGTCCTGCCAAGCACTAAGGAGTAGCTGTTTAGATTCCAGGGCCAATAATATTGAGTGCCAAATAACGCCATTATAGCGCTCGCACTGATGGTTTCCTCTTGGGTTGTATACAGTAATGTTACTGCACCCAACCCCAAGTTGCGTCAGGAAATTTCTGAACTCCTCCGACACGAATGATGCTTCTCTACCAGAATGGATGAAAGCGGGGAGTCCAAAAATAGAAAAATTATATGTCAGGCATTTGATTGTGGTCTGCGAAGAACAATCACGACAAGGGAACGCAAAGGGAAATCGACTGTACTCATCCACAATAGTAATAGGTAACGACATCCTTTTGAAGATGCCGAGACAGGCCCCTTGAAGTCTATAGAGAGGCACTGGAAGGGAGCAGTAGCGCGGATCAGTGTATTGTTAGTAGGGCTGAAGAACTGAGGCTTTATTTTTGCGCACGTTGTACACTCGGATGTCACGCGCCGAACTTCATCAATTGAGTATGGCATATTTTGTGATCATATAAAGTGCCAAAAATGCTGTACACGAGGGTGTATTAATGAACTGTGTATGGCCCTTAGCTCCTCCAAGGAGGAAGTAGCAGAACCACACACTCTCGATAAAGCATCGGCAACGAAGTTTTCACTTCCGGGACGGTGTTTTATATCGTACGAGAATGGGAGAAGCTCCATTTTCCACCGAATGATTTTATTGTTTTTAATTTTTCCTCGGTTAGCTAAAAAGATACAGCTTTTTTCTTTTTTTTTTTACATGGAGTTCACCACTTATCAAGTACCAATGTCCACTCAGGGATAAGGGTTATTGTGTGTACAGTAATCAAAGGGATAGTGTAGCAATAGTATTGGAGAATTGGTAAGGTGTCATTACTTAGGGGGGGTCGGTTCAGCAGGAATTTGTTTGTGTTGGACTTGAAGACATCCAGGTTGAAGTCGTGAGGGAAACAGGCAAGTGGAATAGAGTTCCACAGGTGTGCAGTTCTAAAAAAGAAGCTTTGTTCATGGAATCTACGTTTTGATTTAGGCACAGATAGGGAGTGGGGAAAATTGTTGACGGTGGTTTCAGCTAGTCGGGTGTTTTTTGAAAAAGATTGGCGAGGGGGGACCAGAGAATGGAGCTCAGACGAGCACTTGCCATGGAAATAATGATAGAACAACGACAGGCTCGCTACGTCTCTTCTGTGGGAAAGAGGTTGCAGGGTAGAGAAAAGGGCATCCCCCACCAAGCCACAAAGTCTATTTTGTACTCTGTCAAGGCAGGATAGGCTGTTTTTAGCAGCTCCAGTCCAGATGTGGCAGCAGTACTCCATCTTTGGACGTACTTGGCTCTTATATAGATAGAGAATTGCATCATTAGTGAGATATCATCTGCAGCGGTAGAAGGATCCTACCATTTTTCCACAGACTTGATGTATGTGTTCCATTTAAGATCAGGAGTAAAGGTCAAACCCAGGAGCTTATCAAAACCTGAGGCCTCCCCTAGATGAGAGCCATCCATTTCAATTGATGCTAGATGGGGATCAGAGCGTTTAATTGTAGAGATAGGAGCTTGGTCTTAGATGTATTAAAGGTAACCAGCCACCTCTTTCCCCACTGTACCACGTGCTCAAGATCAGAGGAGAGAGAATCAGAGAGAACATCATCATTTACGGCCTTTGATGTGTTGCCATAGATGGTCGGGTCATCAGCATAGATGTCAACGAAAGATTTTAGTATGTGTTTTGGGAGATCATTGATGTAGATCAGGTAGAGAGTTGGGCCCAGTACGGACCCCTGAGGGACTCCAGCATTAATACTGTGGGCCTCTGATTTCTGCCCATCAACCACTACTCTTATGAGCCTATCTGAGAGAAATGATTTAATGATCGAGAAAACATTTCCAATTATACCGTAGCTGGTCTGTTACGATAGTGAAGTGCTTCCCAGAAAGGAGGTCCCTCCATTTTCGGACACATTCAACTATCGCGTAAGCCTCTTTTTCAACTATGCATAGTGGTATTTCCGATGGGTTTAGTGAGTGGGAAAAGAACGCTATCAGCCTGTAAAAGGGTGCCTCCGATAGCCTTTTCTGAGGCATCGGTTTCGATAGTAATTGGTAGTTCGTCGTCGATAACCTTTACAGATGATTCGGCAACGTCCTTCTTAAGTTTCTCGAAAGAATTCACAACTATAGGCGGCATGGGAAATTGTTTATTTTTAACCGGGGGACGAATTTTGTGTGAATACTTAGGTATCCATTTCGCGTAGTAAGAAAACATACCAAGGCACTTTTTTAATGAATTTGAATCTGAAGGAGGGGGCATTTGCAAAGGGGTTTCAAGATCAGGTTGAATAGTTCCATCACAGATTTGGAATCCATGCAAATTGATAGAGCGAAGCGAAAACTTTGATTTTACTTGGTTTATTTCGAGGTTGTATGTTGAGGCAGCTTTTAAGAAACGTTCCAAGTTAGCGTCATGCTCCTCTTGAGTTTTACCGCAAATGGTAATATCATCAATGTAAGAAAAAGTTCTGAATAACTTATTTTCAGAAATAAAGGAATTCATAAATCGTTGAAAGGCAGAAACCCCATTAGTGAAACCCATGGGTATTCGTTTGAATTGATACAAATGATTTCCAGCTTGAAAAGCCATGTAGGGCCGATCTTCGGGACAAATTTCAATTTGGTAGTAAGCCTTAGACAAATCAATCCTACTAAAAATATGATACTGGGCAATTTGGTTTACGAGATCCTCAATCCGAGGCAATGGGTACGCGTCAAGTAGGGTGAAATGATTAATAGTTTGGGAAAAATCAACCACTAATCGTTTCTTTCTATTAGGCGACGAAGTTACAACAATTTGAGCACACCACGGTGAATAGCTGGTTTCAATGATGTCGTCCTTAAGCAGTTGAAGAATTTCCTTTTCAATAAATCAGGCATCCTCCGCACGGTAGTTTCGGGATTTTGTAGCAATAGGTCTGCAATCAGGAGTCAGGTTTCGGAACAATTTTACAGGGGCACAACTGATCTTGGTTAGCGCGCAGATTTTTAAGGCATTCTGAGATCCACCAAAAGAAATAGTAATGCCCCGGTGTAGTTTCAAAAACGGCACCCCGAGTATAATGTCCATACAGGAGTCAGAAAGTACAGTAAGGTTAATCTCTACATATTCGCAACCATTCAAGAAAATGTTCTCGGTGTAATATTCAGACAGTTTAAGGGAAACGGCAGATGATGCCATAGAAATTACGGAGTTCCGTTTTAAAGTGGGCAGTCTCATTGTTTTGACAATGCGGGCACTGATAAAATTATCAGAACTGCCAGTGTCTATAAGGGCAGTTAACCTTTTTCCTTTTAACTCCACAGTTTCGGTGATAGGAGGGCAACTATCACCACCTTTAGCGCGGGCCCCTATGATAGCAGAAGAAGAATGTGAAGGTGTCATTAGAGTAGAACGGCAAACATTAGAAAAATGCCCGAGTTTACTACAGCTTCGACATACCTTATCGCGGGCAGGGCAAAGGCGGCGATCATCCTTAAGGCGACGTCGTCCTCCACAGTTGCAGCACTTGCCACGAACAGGAAGGGCAGCAGAGAACTGTACAGAGCCAAACTCCATTCGAGAATCAGTTGGAACAGAATTTTTAGAAATACAAGTGGCCTCCTCAGCAAAATCGGCCAGCGTATTTTTAGTTCCCTAGTAGAAGTAATAGCGACTGCCCCAATCTGAGAGGCATACGATTCCACGCGAAAGTGAGCTTGTTCTAAAGCCCTAGCACATTGAGTAGCTTCTGTGAGGGTTAGAGTGTCTGTTTCAAGGAGCCTAGCACGTATCACTGAGGACCGGAGACCACGAATGAATGCATCACGGACAGATTCATCCCTGTAAATGGTGGGCGTTACATCTTTAAAACAACAGTCAGCGGCAAGTCGATTCAAGGCCTGAAGGTATTGGTCGACAGACTCGCTTTCTTGTTGCAAACGCGTGGAAAGCAGATGCCTAGCGTGAATAACGCTCGAAGACTTGTCGTAAACGCCTTTCAATAATTCCACGGCATGTTCAAAACCAGAGCAACCTTCGATAACGTCAGCAACAGAGGGATCGATGTTTAAATAGAGAACTTCTAGCTTATCAGGGTTTAACGAAGCGATAGTTGATAAGTAGTAATTAAAGTTGCGGAACCATAATTTCCAAAGCTTGTTGGCCTGAGGGTCTGCCGAGGAAACATCAAATTTATCCAGGAGAATTATCTTCTCCATGAGGAAAATAAAAAAATTAGTTCGATAAATTGTGGTGTTTTATCGTAGAATGGAAGACAGAGCAAAACCTCTTTACTAGGCTTTACCGAACTAATTTCACAGCCAATAATAAACGTAAGAGCAAATAGCAGGTAGCAGCAATAAACGCAAGAACAGTTAGTAACGAAATGTTGAAGAAGGAAAAAAACTCAGCCCTTTTAAAAAGGAAAAGGAACGTGTGCAAAATCACGTGCCATAGAAACTTTTACTTTAACGGAAATATAACATGAATGAAGCAGAAAAAATTGTTGTTGGTATTCAATCTTTTCAGGACAAAATTTTAAAAATGTGAGGTTTCACTTAAAAAAAAATCAATGTGTTTTTGTTTTTTTTTAAAGGTTTTAAACTTTTGACTTTACAGGTAAATTTGCACAAAACTATTCTCTTTTTGTTGTTTTAAATTAGATTATTTTATTTATTGATCTTTTATCTTCAATTTGTGATATATAAATCTGAGGTGAGAAAATTAATTGTTTTCATTTTAATAGACATTTCAAAATGAGGGGGCTAATTTAAGAAAAACGCTTATCTAGAATATTATTTTCGGTTTATTGGAAATAGCATAAAATTTCGCATTAAACTTGCAAATATTGTAAAAATTGAACCAATAGAAAAATTTGGATAGATTTTTAAATTGAAAAAAAATTTAACTCGTAAAATTCAATTCATTTTATTACGTAAAAAAAATGGCTGCGTGGAGCGCGCGTAAGCACTTTGTAAACACTGTGTTTTTTTTGTTTTTTTTAATAAAAAAAATAATATTTCTATTATTTTTCAAAAATCTTTAATAGTTTATTATTGAAGTATATCCATAAAGAAATTAAACAAACCACTTTATAAAGAGAAATTACGAGTTTTATATATTTTATTCGCAGTTTTGCGTAAAGAAGGGTGTCAAAAATTCCCAAAAAATTCCGACACACCTAAAAGAAGCGCCTTTTTTTCTTTTTTTTTACCAGACCCTAAATCTAACCAACTTTTACTGGTAGCAGTTATTTGTTGAACTTTTTTTTTTTAAATCATTTCCAAGCTTTTTTTTTTTTTTTTTTTTTTCCTCAACTGGAAATTCTTGGCAATCGCTAATTTACGACCAAAGCAATTTTCAATTAAACTTGTCGTATGTTTTTCTCGGCATCTTCCGACTGTTTACGTAAAAAGCCGAACGAAAATTCGGTTTTGCTTGGTTCTTAACAAATCTCGGCCACCGGCGGTGCAGTTTCTCTAATACGGACCAGCAACAAATATTGAAATATTTTTTAAAACTATCACGAGACAGGATTTAAAATTAAAATGCATTTTTTCTTTTCTGTATAATTTTTCTTTTCTATTGTCAACGATGAATTACCTTTGAAATAATATTTGATTTATGAAATTTTAAATCTGGACGTTTTATGAAAGAGAGACATTTTTGTCTTACACCGTTTAATTAAGGCGTTTTTCAATATTTAACTTCATCTGATGACAAACAAAGCGGAATCGTAACTTTCATGTTTTTAATTTCTTTTTATACACGAGTTTTATGTGGATATAATCTTTCGTTTAGGTACGTATGTTTTTAAAATTCAAATGAAGCTTTTATTAAGTTTTATTTTTAAAAACTGTAGAAGTTTTTTCCCAATAATAGACACCCTAGTTATAATGCGCTAATGTTACCGTGCTTTTTTTTTTAATAATATTTTTAAGTTAAATTCTAGTTTTATGGTATCTTTTGTTTACTAAATTGTTAGGTGAAAGTACAGAATAATTACGAAACAATCTCCCCATGTTAAGAATAGCTTTCTAAATAATAACGTTATTTCAGCATGGTAACATAAGTGCAGGGCAGGAGAACCGAACCAACGCCCTTATTAATGTTACTTTTTTTTTTTTAAAGATTTTTTTTAAAGATTCACAGGTTATATTGAAGTGGTTTGCTTCCAAAAATACTTGCCAATTTTTATCAATTACTTGTCTGAATTTGTAAACAGCTGAGAGGGCAAATTAATTCATCATTTTAATTTGTTGTGGATTATTTTTAAACGCTTATTCCGCAAATGTTTGTTTTCTTAATTTTGCGAATTATGTTGTTCTGGATTATGTAAATAATTTATTTTCCGATTTTTTTTATGTAGGTTTTTTAAATTATCAAATATAAACAAATAAAATAAAACTGTGGGTTTGTATTACTGTACACATAGATTCGAAAAAGTTGTCAAAAAACGAATATATAACCAATAAATGTTATCAAAGGCAAGATAAGTTACTTTTCTGCCAAACTGGATATATTTTTCGTGTTTTTATTCAATGTAACATGTTTATTCAGCTCGAAAACCATACAGTGTTTACCGATGTATTGGAACATTCAAGATGGCGTCTGATTCTCTCTTTAACACGGTAAGTGTGGGAAAAGATGTTATAAATAAAAAACCGGATAAAATACTGTTAAAAACTCGCTCAATATATGTTACCGTGACATAGGTTGACATATATTCGGCGGGTTTTTAATAGTATTTTGTATAGTTTTTTCATTTATAACACCTTTTTCCAAACTTACGGTGTTAAAGAGGGTGTGAGACGCCATCTTGAATTTTCGAATACATCGGTAAACACTGTATGTTTTTCGAGCTGAATAAATATGTTACATTGAATGAAAACACAAAAAATATATCCAGTTTGGCAGAAAAGTAACTTATCTTGCCTTTGATAACATTTATTTGTTATATATTTGTTTTTTTGACAACTTTTTCGAATCTATGTGTACAGTAATACAAACCCAAAGTCGTGTTTACATTATCGACGTTTTAAAAACAACATTCCTATGTAGTGACGTTTTTGAAGCCGTAGAATACTCATGTTTTAAAACTAGCAAAAATCAAATAATAGTCATATTTTCCTGAAATTTTCGATATTTATTTATTATTAAATAAACTTACATAATAAAAGTAGGTTTTGTTAAATGTATTAGAGGAAATATTTTTTTAGTTGTTCTATATCATATTTCATGTTACGAAAACTAAACAAAATAAATGTAGGTTGATAAAAATTTCAACATTTTTTAAAGCTGAAAAGATCAAATGATTATATATATAACATCCCGTTATTTATATCACTTATCTCAAAGTTGTAAATAAAATTAGGCATAAACTCAATATTATGTTGAAAAAAAAAAAAAAAAAAAAAAACACTTTCTTGATAATTTTTTTCTCAGTAATATGATTATTTTAATTACAACAATAAAACAGAATTCTAAAAAATAATTCTTTTTAAAAAGCTTTGAATGATATTAAATTTAAATATTACACAATATGAAATTTAAACAAAGATTTTTTTATAACAGGTTTCCAATAATAAAAAAAATATATTTATATATTTTAATATATAACTCTTGAGATAATAAAAATGGCAACCCCAAATCGACCTAAAAAAAATTCGTTTTGATTTTATTATTTCAATTGATAGATCTTTATTTTTTTTGCGCCTTTTTGCAAAAACAGTATGATGGTCTGTAAGCAACATTATCTTTAGATACATAAATGTCAACAGAAGACGTTGAAATTAACTTTATTTTCTTATCTCTCGTGTGTGTAGTTCGTTTATAAAAATTTATTTGTTTTACAAAAGGTAAGTCTTATATTGTTTTTTATCCATAGCAAAAAAAAAAAGTTACTTCCATTAACCAAACACACAAAATGATGACGTTGCTGTTAATGTGTATAATGCTGGCATTTTACACAACGCTGTGGAGATGCCTAGTGTTTTATTATTATTATTATTATTAAGAAACCAATAAAATCAGTGTTTATTTAAAATGTAATTACAAATTAAACATAAGGACTATCCTAAGTACAAAATAAAAGAAATAATTGCATGAAATCCGGGGTTTTTTTTTTGGGGGGGGGGTATACAATGTAAAGAAAAGGAGAAATCTGCAAAAAAATTTCCCCATCGACAAGTGGTAAAGCAGACAAAACTAATCGATATGATTTTTTGGGTACTAGTGTACTGATTGATCTGTGCTGAAATAATGTTATTTAGAAAGTTATTCTTAACATGGAGAGGGGAGGGTGTTTTGTACCTATTCTGTATTTTAATCTTACAATTTAATAAAAACAGATATCGTAAAACTTTAATTAAAATTGAAAATACTATTAAAAAAATAGTGTGGATCAATAAGTGCATTAGCGCCATTTTGGGGATATTTTAGAGGAAGTCAATCGCTTCAAGATAATCAATTTGGTCTTTGCATCTTAATTTAATATACTGATGTTAGATCCATCGTGTTTGGGCTATAAAAGTCAACAAAAGGTGCCCCTCAAATGGTATCTACCTCTCACCCATCATAAGAAAATATGGCACAAGGTCAGAAGGTGGGGATAGTAAGTTAACACATAAGAAGTAGCATACATTCATCCCGCAAAAATACCTGAGTGGCCCCATCAGGTGTTTATGATGAATCGCTTGTGGTGCCCTTATCAGAGAGTAAGGGCACCACAAGTGATTCGTCAAACTAACCCCTTGTTAAAGGGGAGGTAACGCTTGAGAGAATGGGCTTCTGAGGACTACCCAGAATGAATACATTGGCTCAACCACTACCACCAGTTGTGGTGACTCAACAGACCAGGGTAGCTGATGCCACAAGTGGTCACCTGTCAGTATACTTCTTTCTCACTGTTGGGAGGTGTGAAAAAACAAGCCAACACCCCTAAAGAAGGGGCACTCTGGCCTATTAAAAATTACCTGGGATGCTCTGCCAGCTGCAGTTAAATGGGCTGGTAAACAGCAAAACAAAATAAAATAAATACAATCAGCAAAAGTTCAGCTAGAATTCGTCACTGTCAACTTCCAGCGCGTCTTCTTCCCACTACCTCTACCAACGGCATTTTATTAGAAAACTGACCCCATTCCATTTGCATACGTGTGCAGTCGAAGATGAGATCTCGTGAGATCTACATCAGCATTCATTGTTGGTATGCCTCAGGTAGTTAGCAATAAGCTAATTCTACCCCAAAAAGGTGAAGAAAGGCCTGAGAGGGTAGACCTCCTAGGATTAGCTAAGATTAATACCCAACAGATAAAAGGTCTCCGAAATAGCCTAGTCTGTACTGGACTGATTGTCCATAATGGATCATTGACGCCTATGTACACTTAGAAAGATGAGAATGAATCCTGTCAAACTGTTTGTTAATTTCCCCCTAAATATTGCTTACTTTAGACCAGTGGTTGGTTGTGACACCAGTGCCATGGGGTCACCAATTGGAGCCGAATATGAAAAACATATTGATAATAAACTGCAACTATAAGAATTCTGTGCAAAATGTTTTTAAAATTTTCCAGTAATGTCAGGAATTGCAATAATGAATTTATTGCCGTTTTTAACAACTTATGTGAAGCAGCATTCTCACAACTTTTCATCTTTAAAAGCAAGTATCGAAATCAATTAAATGTGAAAGACGACTTGAGGTGTGTCATATCAACAGCAGAGCCCAGGATAGAATTTCTAGCTAAAAAACTGCAAGATCAATCGTTTCATTAAGGTCAGTTTATAAACATACTTTTCATAACGGTGGAAATCTGTGGATTTAAATAATTTTGAATTGATTTGTAATTAATTAATTTTGTAGCAGTTTTGGAATTTTTATGAATAAATTTAAAATTAATCATGAATTTATGGAATGTATAGTTCACAAATAAATAACTTTTTTTGGTGTCCAAAGTTTCTAAGCTGATTTAGATTAATATGAGGGTGTTGATTCTGAAAATCATATTAATTTTTTCTTATCAGGTCAAGATGTTGAGATATTTGCCTTTTTTACCTTAAAATTAGGTGTTCTGCCTCCCTATTTTGAACCCATTGTCTCTCTTTAAATTACTCTTAACTAAAAAATTACTTTCTTCCTAATTTCCTCTTCTGGTTGGACATCAACAATATGTTTTACTCATTTCTTCTTCTAGACAAGGCTCATTCCATGGAAAGTGGTCCAAAATCAGAGAATTTTAAAGCCAATATTTTCTAGCATTGTTATGTTTTTTCTGAAAGACAACACCCTAAATTACAAAAGGATGTAAAATTTCAATTCTGATCTTTTCCATGTTGTCTGTGCTGAGGCTATAAATATCGGCTATTTATTGGAGTCAGAAAATGAAAGAATTGCCTATTTTTCAGGCATTCATTTTTACTAATAACATAGAATTATGTTTAATTATATTTTTCATGATTGAGATTTAATAATAATAGATTTCAAAATAATTGAGGCCCGGAGTTTCTGTTAATCATTTTTACATTAAATTTTCATAAAATTAGCCTGGTGACACTTAATTAACATTTTTTTTCTTATTCTTCAATAAAACGCCCGAGGAAAAAATCTGGTTATAAGCTAGTATATTACTGCAAACAAAATAATAGCAAAAAAAAAATCTAGCTCTTTTTTCTTCTTGAAAGAACACTTTGAATTTGTGTAACACACATGACGTCACATGCTAAAATATCACTTCAAAAATCTTCAATAATCAATGGATTTAAACATAATAAATAACATATTAATACAATGTTATAAAATAGATTTATTTATTGAGAAATTTCAGATTGAAAATAATAAAGCACATCCTGATTTCTTCCAATATCTACTATTCCTACTGGAACTGGTGGACTCGGTTTTCTAATCACATTCTCAGGCCGGTATGCAATTATATCAGCTTTATCTGGCCAGTACCATCAGCCTTTTCTGGAATACTTCATGGCTGATACTTCTATATCAGTCTCTATAATTGATAAAACTTCACCTAGAAAATTTTCCCCTTCATAGGAAACTAAGGTCCAATCACCTACATTGATTTTCTTACTGTTATCCACATCTTCATATTCAATAGTTGATGATGGATCCTTACTTAAATTTGTCTTAAACATTTCTATAGTCAAACCATCACATTTTCAAGCATGTATCATGATAGCAAGCGTGACATTTGATTTTCTTTGAGTGCACGAGATATGCTACTGTCATGTAAATTCATAACAAAATGTCTGTTTACAAACTGGTTTACAGCAATGAATTATACATTTTCTATTTCTTTTTATAATCACACACTTGTAATGTTTTCTAAATAATTAAAAATAAAAGTTAAAAAATGTATAATTCATTGCTGTAGACCACTTTGTAAACAGAAATATTGTTATGAATTTACATGATGGTAGTGCATGTCATACTAAAAAAAAGTCAAATGTTGCACTAGCTATCATGATACATGCATGAAATGTACTTAACCAATTCATTTCAAATTTTATAACAAAAGAAATAAATTGTTTTATTTGCTGATAATTTCAAACAGTAAACAGCAGCATTTGGCAATCGGTTGTTTGCAGCTTTGTTGATATGAAATGTTTTTATTTTAAATAGTTTTCCTGCTTTCCAGCTGACTACATTATGGTTGTCTTCAAGTCCAATGTAAACAAGTTCTTGATAAGCCGTTCCCCTTAAGTTAACAAATTTACTGAATTTCCATTACTGACAATTACTATATTGTCCAATTGACTACTGTACACATTTTAACCCTTATCCCCGAGGGTTGAGAAAATAAATTTCTTTATCAACCGTATGGAAACCTAAGTTGGCCTTGCCAATTTTTTACACTAAGTCATTACCGTGGCTTATTGCTGCTAGCTGCTGCTTGAAAAATGAACACTGTCCAAAAAATTCCTGCCTTAAAATTCTTATATATATGTGTGTGTGTGTGTTCAAAAAAACTATTTTTTTTTTTTTTTTTTTTTTACAAGGTGGTCACCACTTATCAAGGCCCGGAAGCCACTCAGGGATAAGGGTTATTGTAAGTACAGTACGTTAGTGTGGATATTTAAAGTGTCTACTTAAGGGGGTGGTTAATCAGGAATTTGTTTACGTTGGACTTGAAGAAATCCAAGTTGTAGTCAGGAGGGAAGCAGGCAAATGGAACAGAGTTCCACAGGCGTGCAGTTCTAAGAAAGAAGCTTTGTTCATGGAATCTACATTTTGATTTAGGTATAGATAAAGAGTGGGGAAAGTTTTTGACAGTGGATTCAGTTAAAAAAGATTTTTTAAAAGATTGGCAGAGATTGGAGTTCAGACAAGCACCTGTCATGGAAATAACGATAAAACACAGATAGGCTTGCAACGCCTCTTCTGTGGGAGAGAGGTTGCAGGGAAGAGAAAAGGGCATCCCCCACTAAGCCACAAAGTCTATTTTGTACTCTGTCAAGGCAGGATTGGCTGTTTTTAGCAGCTCCTGACCAGATATGGCAGCAGTATTCCATCCTTGGACGTACTTGGCTTTTATATAGATAGAGAATTGCATCAGTAGTGCGATATCTTCTGGAGTGGTAGAAGGATCCCAACATCTTTCCAGCGACCTTGGCAACAGACTTGATGTACGTGTTCCATTTCAGATCAGGAGTGAAGGTCAAGTCCAGAAGCTTGTCAAAACATGGGGCTTCTCCTAGACGAGAGCCATCCATTTCAATTGATGCCAGATAGGGATTAGAGTGTTGATGATGTAAAGATAGGAGTTTGGTTTTAGATGCATTAAAGGTAACCAGCCATGTCTTCCCCCCACTGAACCACTTGTTCGAGATCAGAGGAGAGAGAATCAGAGAGAACTCTGTCATTTACAACCTTTGATGTGTTGCTGTAGATAGTCGTGTCATCACCATAGATGTCAACGAATGATATATTTTTATGATATATACATGAAAAAATAGGTAACGGTTTTTACACTAACCTGTGTAGGTTTGGAATCTTTTCAATGAAAATTGTTTATGCTATAGAGCCTTTAAAGGACGATGCAGTCCAAATCAAATGATCAATTCACTTAGGACAAAGACTTAGATTAATAAAATCCTTTATTCTGGTTGGTTGCTAAATTTGAGTATTTTCCCATTTCACAGAGCTTTGGAAATCGATGAGATTTCGCATAAGTAATACACGTAACAACAAATACCTTAATTCTCGGGTTCAATAAATAAAAATTTACTAAAACACTATTGTAATAATTAGAAGACTCCATAAAAACTTAGAAAAATACATTTTTATAAAAATAAAAAAATAAAGGCAGAATTTGCAGAGTTTATACATTGTTTAACAATGTTTAAAATATCTTTCCCGTCTGAATGTGATGCCCGTGATGCTAGAAACAAGACTATTATAAAAAAACTGGTCATAGATATGTTTTTTTTTTTATATGTATTACATGAAAGCGTAATAATGCCTTAAGACTAAACAAGCCAAAAAGAAAAGAGGTTAAAGTATTATAAGGACGATTTTAAATAAATGTTATCGCTGAAAACCCTTCTGAACTATAACACACGTGACATGGAATGACCCACAATGTGTTTGTTTACTTTGTCATGCAACGTGACATTTTATGTTCGATTTCTTTGTATTTTCTTAGCCTCGTTTATTATTATTGTTTTTACTTTCTCATGCCTGTCATTTTTTTCTCTTTCAGTTTTTACTTCTCTTTAAATAAATATACCTGTGGATTATGTACTAGTTTTCAGAGTCGTTATTTTTTAGAATAGTTTATTTGACTGTGAAGCATAGGTGCATGTGACGACAGTATATTAGGTGCATTTTAGCTTCATAATTACAATTTTAGGTTGTTATTGTGATGTATGTTAATTGATTATGACATCACAAACCTTAAAATAAAAGTCAAATTTGCTATACAATAAGGTATGTAGTTGGTAAAAAGTGGACAATGAGTAGTAAATAGGCCTACTGATTGTGTTTTTTTGTTGATTTCTGAGTCAAAGTAAGTTTTATTCAAAATGTGTTTTGCTATATTTGCGTTGCAATTTAACAGGAAATGGATCAGTGAATTAGTGAAGTGTGCTTATCTTGCTTACTTGAAAGTAATGTTGGTTGATCAAGATAATGCATGGGCACCCTATATTGTATGCAAGCAATATGTTGAGCATCTTCGACAGTAGACAAAAAAGGATAGAAAGTCAATTCGCTGTGGTATTCCGATGGTTTGGTGTGAACCGAAAAACCATTTTGATGGTTGCTATTTCTGTGCAGTCAAAACGAAAGGAATCAACAGAAATTCACTAGTTTATCCAAACTTCAAGTCTGCAATTAGGTCAATTCCACACTGCAATGAAATTCCTGTTGCAATGTTTAAAGGCCTGCCCGAATTGAAATTGTCTGGTCCTGGAGAAGACCAAGCCACTGTTTCACATGTCAGTTTCCTTCCTCCTTTACTTTTTTTTTTTTTTTTTTTTTTTTTTTACAAAGGCATCACCACATTATCAAGGCCCAGAGGCCACTCAAGGATAAGGGTTAAAGAGTGTACAGTAGAAGTTGGTCAATATAGTAATCATTAGTAATGAAAATTTGGTAAATTTAATAACTTATATGGAACGGCTCATCAAGAACTTATTTACTTTAGACTTGAACAAAACCATATTGTAGTCAGCCGGAAAGCAGGAAAACGGAAGACAATTCCACAGGCGTGCAGTTCTAAGAAAGAAGCTTTGTTCATGGAATCTACGTTTAGGTTTAGGCACAGATAAAGAGTGGGGGAAATTATTGATAGTGTTTACAGCTAGACGAGTGTTTCTTGTGAAAGTTTGGCGAGGGGGGACCATAGATTGAAGCTCAGTTGAACACTTTCCATGAAAATAACGATACATCAGAGACAAACTCGCAACATCTCTTCTGTGAGATAGAGGTTGCAAGGAGGAGAAAAGGACATCTCCTACGAGGCTACGAAGTCTATTTTGAACTCTATCAAGGCAGGACAAGTTCTTTCTAGCAGCTCCTGCCCAGATGTGGCAACAGTATTCCATCCTTGGACGTACCTGGCTCTTATATAGATAGAGAATAGCATCAGCAGTGAGATATCTACTGGATCGATAGAAAGATCCCACCATTTTTCCAGCGGCCTTGGCAACAGATTTGATATACGTGTTCCATTTAAGATCAGGAGTAATGGTCAAGCCCAGAAGCTTGTCAAAACTTGAGGCCTCCTGAAGACGACAGCCATTCATTTCAATTGATGACAAATGTGGATTAGAATGTTGATGATGTAAAGAGAGAAGCTTGGTTTTAGATGCATTAAAAGTAACCAGCCACTCCTTTCCCCATTGTACTACGTGCTCAAGACTACTGCAGCTTCTTTCTCAAAGAGATCTTAATGATCTAACTAGAGAACTCAATCTTTCCAAAGAATCTTCTGAACTTTTAGCTTCAAGACTAAAAGAAAAAATCTACTTCAGTCTAGAATTCTGATAACCTTCTACAGAAAACGCCATATTGAATTCTTGCCATATGTCATTCAAGAAAACGATATAGTATATTGCAACATTGCCTGCCTGCTGCGGCAGCTTGGTGTTGAACAGTATTATTCTCAACATTGACACCTTTTTATAGACAGTTTCAAAAGAAGTTTAAAATGTGTCTTTCACAATTGCAACTTATATGGATCAGCTCCTCTAGGCCATTCAACAAGAAAAATATGATGAAATCAAATTTGTTCTGGAGAAGAGCATCATCATACATCGATGATGTCTTTGTAAATGAGAGCCTCATGTCTGCCTAATTGGTCAAAGAGCACTTTGAGAACTTTGGACTGACATGCTAGGAACCAAAGTGTCTGCAAGATGGAGCAAATGTGATTGGCCTGCGTGTGAGCAAGGAGGGACTCTGCTGAAGGAGAGGTGGTGATGTCTGGCGGTCCCGTTCAACATTTCTCTTTGGAGCGGTTTTTCTGTTTGTGGAAAGCTGGTGCGCCACTTCTTGGTGTGTCATTGGCTCAGGATGGCAGTAGCAGCCATAAATCAACGTGCAACATCCGTATCATTGAGATGGGACAATAGTGCACAATGCCACCCTACGGAGCATACTGATGGAGACTGTGGCTAGGATGACTCGTAACAACCCTGTGTAAGGGAACTGGTGCATCAACAGAAACGAGTTCATGGTCTGGGTCGACGCCAATTCACTAGCCCTTGAAGTTGCTCTTGCAGTTAATGATTTCATTATCGAAGACACCTACTGGCTTTGGCCAAAGAATGATTCTAGACACATAAATCTGGCTGAACTTGATGCCATGTAGAAAGGAGTTAACCTGGCACTTCAGTGGCAACCCAGGGTACTACATATTATCATGAACTCTGCATGCACTCATCGGTGGATAACCAATGCATTGACTGGAAGAGATGGTTGACCACATGGGCAGCGAGTGAGATGTTACAAAGAGTATGACCTGACCGTAGATGTAATGTTGATCAGGTCTGCGATCAACAGAACAGATGTGCTGACACAAGTACCTCAACTGTGGCTGTTGGCTGATACCTGTAGAGGTTCTGAAACTCTGCAACAATCGTGTGCAGCTATCGCGTGTAATGTGGATCGTATCATGGAGATTCATCAGCAGTGCGGGCACCCTGGGATCAAGCAGACCCTATATTTTGCCAAGATGATTGACCCAGAAGTAGGAAAGACAGATGTTAGGAGAGCAGTGAAAAGTTGTGAGGCATGCCGGTCAATCGACCCAGCTCCACTATAGTGGAGGAGGGGGCAGTTGGGAGTGAATAGCACGTGGCAAAGGGTGGGCATGGATATCACACCTTATAGTGCCAATCACTTCCTCACTCCATCGATTGTGGACCTACGTGTTTCGCAGCCTGGAGACCACTTGGACGCCAAGACTCCTTCTACATTACTCGCCAGCTGTCATCTGTGTTCTTTGAAAGAGGCGCGTGTCTCTCCAGGAACAGTGCCTGCAAACGAGATCTACCAATACTGGGTCCAGGAAAAGGGAATCTATCCTGACAGAGCAATTGTCAAATGCCAAAGGGGATCCTGTCTGGGTGAAACTGCCGGGAAGCCGGTGCACCAACAGGTGTAAGTGGGACCAAGTGACTGACATGGTGAATCAGCAGTCCGTCCTGGTTGACAGTGTACCCCGTAATGTTAGGGACTTGCGACCAGCGACACAGTTGCAACCGACAGTGGACAACGGGAGTAACCCTGGATCATCGCTCTGGTTCGCACCGGCCCCATCAAGCAGTGACTCAAATGTCAGTAGCCTCCCAGGAGATGGAGTGTTCCTCGACCGTCAAACTGTGGATGAGAGCGTATGCAAAGACAAGGCTTGCACCGTCCCCTTTCGATGAAGCACCCAGCAGAGGCAATCACTATTTCCATCTCTGCCATCATGAGATCAGGGAGGAGTGTGGGTAAAATAGGAACGGCCTACCTTTCAAACGCCTTTGTATCTGTCTTTCCTGTGGGTTGGGACGAAAAGAGATCCAAGGTGGCGTCCGCAAGGTTTTAACACACACGGTTTTGAACAATCTCGCAAAGTTGCGTTACACACATGCAAATAAGGTGTACCGAACTCCATAAAGCAGGTCACTTGGAGGAGTTCGGGAGAATTTTGTTTGACACATTACTCTGCGTTGTAGCAGTGCGTTGCTTATTGACATTTTGAAACACATTGGCACATTAAGACGTGCAGAAGAAAGAGAAAGAAACTTATCACTTGAGATGCATCCATTATAACAGTTGGTCTATCAGGTGCGATGATGCCGGAGTCCCTCATTCTAGAAAATCAGTAAAACGTCAATTTATGCATGATAATGTCTGTGCTTAGCATTTTTTTACAACTTTGAGCTTTGTGAATATTTTGGTGTGACTCCATGAATATGTTTTAAAGTTACATAAAAATATTGTTTCTTTGATTTGCCTATTTTTATTGTAGCTATCAGCTTCCTACAGAGGGGGGTATACTATAGCAGAAAGCTAGACCTGATAGGAAAAAAGTGACAGCATTTCTGGAATCAGCACCCTCAAAATAGTTGAAACATCTTAGGCACCGTTGCAATTCTTTTTTTTTTTTTTTTTTTTTTTTTTTTTTTTTTTTGTGGTTCAGTGTAATCTATAATTCAATAATCACAGTACATGGTAAATTGTTGTACAAAAAATTAATGAATATATAAGATAATTTAAGGATAGGGGTCGCTTTCTCATTGCTTGTTTTAAAATAGGTCACCATATTTGGAAGGTTGGGAACCACTGTTTAGACAGCAAATGTGAAATGAGTTTAGCTATTCCTCCCAAGCAAACTATTTTTTACTCAAATCATGTTTTAGTAAAATCTGTAGCAGCGAATTCATATCGACTTGAATGTTTCAGACCATGGTTTAAAGAACAGACTGGAAATTATTACCGACATGAAACAGTTCTGAAAACTCATCAGAATATACTGCACCAGAGGAATTTATCCAGAAGAAATTCACTGAACTCTAGATTAACGAGATATTATACAGCCAGTGACATTATGATCACACCCATCTGATGTGAACTGATTTCATTGAGCTGATGGAGTACTGTGTTGACAACCTCATCACAGATTCCTTTGTGGGAAAGAATCAAGCACACCATCTAAAACAGAGGAAAGCAGATACAACAAAGACTGAATGCATTATTCACCTGGACTTAACTGAAAATTATGGTGCAGGATGAAATCCAAGTAGTTCATTGAAACAGGAACCAGTGCACCATACCTTGTGTGGTGATCAAGAAGGATGGTGTACTACATTATCTCTCACTATGCATCATTTCTGATGATCTGGAGCATGACACCTGTTTTTTTTTTTATGAGCTGCAGAGAATAGACATGCTTTACATCTAGTATAACATTTCATTTACAAACATTTAAACAAACAATCGTTAAATGAAGGGATGCACGTGGGAAGGATATTGTCTTTTCGCACTCATACTTGTGCACTTGTGGGTTGTTGAGCGATCAAAATACAATTCAATTAAATAATTTTTTTTTTTTTACGTACATCTTTATCTTAATTCTTTTCATCACCGTTTTCCATGTGCGTGGCCGTTAATTTTTATTGTTGCATTGTCTAGTGACTATTTAACTTGGACAAATAACGTGTATAGAAACACAAGGAGACTTATTAGCAGTTTTAAAGGTTTTATTGGAGAGGGAAGTATGTTCACCAGGAAAAAGACCAAAATTAACTCCTTATAAAAGAAAGGCTAAAATTAAATCCATTCTTATTCAATTTTCTTAGTCTTAAAGAAATGGTTGATGAAGGGATAGGTATCGATGAAATTTCTCTTACATTTCTACATCATTGGCACGTCTCGTCCAGACACTTGTCGCAAACTACTTGAAACTCTATTCCAGTCCATTAATGTGATCATTTTTAATGTAACTAAGGACACCTGCTTCTAGCGCATTTTATCTAGTGAACACTGACCTCTGAACCCCTACATCGATCACGTCAGGTGCACTGTGTTCATCTCTGTTTACCACCAGGCTGTCTTAACATGTACATAATGTAACACTTCCGAGATTCATACTAGCCAACATAATCGCTACCTAAACAATCAGATTTTAATTTTCTGTGCTGTTGAAGAATATTGCAAATCCTCCATACTAGAAATTACTTTCCTAACCATTGATAAGGAAGAAATAGTTGCAGTAAAAGAAACGCTTGGAATGAATCAAATGATACTGTTCCTGGTACTAGGAGTTCTCACCATTTTTTCCCAATAGACCATTGAGGGGAAACCATCTTCATCACCTATTCCTTCTTGGACATGCTAGAACCACAAAAATGAGGTGCTCGAGTTGCTGAAATGCAATAACTACAGCACTTGCTGCTTTGATGAGTTTTGGTGACTGGCATTGCTTGAGATAATGAGCAAGGGAAAAAAATCCCATATGCAAGTTTTTTTTCATCCACGCAGACCATCAGGTACATTTCACTGGATTTATGGTAAATTTATCTTAGTTTTAAGCCAAATTTTAAGGGGTGTCCATGAGAAAAAGTTTGGAGAGTGGTGGTGTCATGGCTGAATGATATGAATGGAATGGACTCAAACTCTTTTCAGAAAGATGAACCACACAATATCATAACAGCCCACTTTCTATTATTTTTTGTAATTTTGGAATCCTTTGAGATGAGGCTTCACAATTTGTGCATTCATTTTCTTTTTTGCAAACTGTTATCCTCATCTTCATAGTTGTTGTTGTTTCACCACGTTTTGACCAACTTATCCTCTGGCCTTCTTCAGCTGAAGGCAGTAATTACTGGAGATAACTTACAAGATTCAGCATTCCTATTTCATCGCGGTTAATCACCTAAAGTTAATCACCAGAGGATGAGTTGGGTGAAATGTGTTGAAACAACAAAGAAGGAAGGCTCACCTTCTGTTGGACTTATCAGCGACATATCCTCAACTAGTATGGAATTGGAATACCAAAAAGAATTCAGTGATACAATATTGTGTATGAAGATGAGATTTTTGTTCAAGCTTTTCTTTATTGTCACATCGTTCATCTGTTAAGTTAGTTAAAAGCTTCAGAGTCCACATGTTCAACATAACATATTTGATCTGGGATCTTTTCTGTCTGTTGCAATTTTTTTTATTTTATTTATTTTTTTTTTTTACAAGGTGGTCACCACTTCTCAAGGCCCGGAAGCCACTCAGGGATAACGGTTATTGCATGTACAGTACGTTAGTGTGGGGGTTTAATAAAAATGTCTACTTAAGGGGGCGGTTCATCAGGAATTTGTTTACGTTAGACTTGAAGATATCCAGGTTGTAGTCAGGTGGGAAGCAAGCAGACGGAAGAGAGTTCCACAGGCATGCAGTTCTAAGAAAGAAGCTTTGTTCATAGAATCTACATTTTGATTTAGGCCCAGATAAAGAGTGGGGAAAAGTTTTGACAGTGGTTTCAGCTAGACGGGTGTTTTTCGTGAAAGATTTGCGAGGGGGGACCAGAGATTGAAGCTCAGACAAGCACCTGCCATGGAAATAACGATAAAACAAAGATAGGCTCGCAACGTCTTTTCTATGGGAGAGAGGTTGCAGGGAAGAGAAAAGGGCATCCCCCACTAAGCCACGAAGTCTATTTTGTACTCTGTCAAGGCAGGATAGGCTGTTTTTAGCAGCTCCTGCCCAGATATGGCAGCAGTATTCCATCCTTGGACGTACTTGGCTTTTAAATAGAAATTGGACTCTGACAGATGATAGTGAAAAACAGCTTGTGTGTGTGTGAGTTACTAACAATTTAGAGAGACATCACATAGTTGAGATGCATGAAAATATTTTATAGATATGAGACTTTCATGTTTCTCAGATTATTTGGATTTTCCAATATTGAATGTGTGAATGTGTTTTGGTAAATGTTTACTATGATTGCGTTTAGCTCTGTGAGATAGTGAGTCTCACGTTCTTCCCCATTTAGCTTTGTGTCACATTTTATATGAATTTTTAATATATATATATATATATATATATATATATATATATATATATATATATATATACTAGCATGGGCGCCCGGCATTGCCCGGGTGTTTGGGTGTGTATGTTGAGCAAAAAAAAAAAAAATTGTAGTAGGAAGGCAGGCTCGAACCTGTACCGCAAAGGAGGAAAAGAACGGGGTAAAACTTAACGTTTATGCTGTTACGACCACCACCAAACCGGAAGCAACAGTTTTTAAAATTAAGGCTAGACAATCTAAAGGAGAGGATAACTTTAAAAAATATTGGCGAAAAAAGTGACCCTCCCCCCCCCCCGCCTGTAGAAAAGTACCTAGTTGAAGGGGAAGATATTAATGTTTTTAGCCAATTTTTCCATATTTGTTGTATGAAAGGTCGAACTTTAAAATGATACTGATATTGGTAAAATGCGTCGCCTCTATTGAAAGTTTAAGGCAGACATGAAAACAGACATACATACATACATTTATATATTGGTAACTAAAAATTTTCAACCCAAACTGATGAAAAAGCTTGCCCTATCTCTGAATACCCTTTATGTAAAATTTCAAATATTTAGACCAAAAAATGTCTGAGTAATTTGGAAGAGACCGCAGAGGTCAATTTTTTAAAACTTTGACCCCTATTATGACCCCTTAAAATTTATTGTTATGGGCTCAAATCAAGTTATTAAGTTAGATCCATGTCCAAGGAACCTATATCTAAAATTTCAAGTGCATAGATTCAAAATTGTCGGAGGAGTTTGGTAGAGTTCTCAAAGGTCAAATTGTTGAACTTTGACTCCTTAATCGCCAAATGTCTGGCTAAAAACCGATCACATCGATTTTCCCAAATCTCAGTAACCTGTATATCAAATTTCGAGTCTGTAGACTAAAAATTGACAGAGTTATTGCATAGGGAAATGTGCACACACACTTTCACTTTTATCTATATATAGATATATAAGCATATATTTACTAGTAGGCTGCCTGGTGTTGCCCAGTAATAAAATATGCTTAAATATGATATTTTAATTCATGCAGATTTCGTATTTATTATAGAACCAATTCTTTATTGATTATTATATTGTACCCTATATATAATAATGATTTCAAAAATTATATATATATATATATATATATATAAAATTATAAAACTCAAATGACCTTGTAACGGGTGTTGTAACCCAACATCTGATTTACAACTTCCGGTTGCGCATGCATACACAAATAATAAATGTGGCAATAAAATGTATTGTTTTACTGTGTACATTTTCAGCGTCCCAATTGTTTTTTTTTTTTTTTTTTTTTTTTTTCAAGTTTAAATTATTCAAATAAACAATTGTTAATACTTCTGCATTTTTTTTTACATTATTCATTTCCGTATTACGTTTAAGTTATTTTAACGCAATTTTCTTACAAATAAATCTACTTTAACCCGTTCACAACCATAAGATTATTTTACAATGGCGATTTACCCACTGCTTTCATATTTTTTTAATTTATTCTCCATTTTTTAATACACCTTTCTTAAAAAACATTCATACATTTTCTTCTACACTACCAATATAAATAAATAACCCCGAAAATGTTTTTTTTCATTTGCATCACAAATAAATAATCAACTTGACAATAAAACATATTGTTTTACTGTGTACGTTTTTCAGCGTCCCAATTGTTTTTTTTGGGGGGGGGGGTTCACGTTTAAATTAAACAATGTATCAAAATTTGAATTTAACTTTAAGTATTATGGTATCTGTGCAAATTTACCTATAAGTATGGCAAACCACTTATAATTCAATGACTGTAAGTTTTTTTTTCAAAAATAAGCAATTATAAACAGAACTACTCATAGAAATCTATCTATATTCTATTTTCATTTGAATATACTTTCATAGAAATGTTTCTGTTATGTAAAAAAAAAACTATTTTCTTTACGTCACATGTGTCACGCTCATATATAGCTAATATAACATACTGACCCAACGGGTCACAGGTAGTCTAATATATTATAAAAGTTAGTCTTGTTTGGGCGTTGAAACCGTCCATCCAATCTACAGTTTCAGTTTTGAAAAATTCTGTGTATGTGTAATTAAATAAAGACAAAGCCATGAAAGCTTTATTTATCGACAATTTATCCGTATTTAAAATATGCAAATAAAAACTAAACTAAATTCCTTTCTGCTTTTTTTTTTTTCATTAGCATTTTACGAATTTTATTTTGTATTTTTCATTGCAAATTGGAATCGTTTTCAAACAATGTATTTTTATTTAGAAGAAACAATAATTCGAATTCAATCCAAGATTCTTCAGGAAATGCCACAAAAGTTTTTAATACAATTCTTTAATTAAAAAAAAAACTTTTCTTTTTTTTTTTTTTTTTTTTTTTTTTTTTTTTTTTATAACTTTTTTCATTCATTTTTTCATACGACAATTTTGGACATTAATAACAAAAAGAAGCTGATATTTGGGCTTGACAATGAATTCTCTGGAAAAATATGCAACATTAATCGCAGAGTGAAATGTAATATTTATTAAACAAGTTCGACGACTTTTTAAGGACCAACTAAAGACTTTTTAAAAGTCGATTTTCAGAGGCATTTTACTTTTTGTAATGTTAATGTTAAGTGTTGGTTTTAGCGTCTCATATTCTTTTATGAAAAAATAAATGTAAAATGTTTTAAACTAAAATATATGCCTACAGAATCTAAAATTTAAATATTTTAAAACAAAGTAAAAATAAAAACAGATAAATTAAAGTGTTTGTATGGAAAAAAGTTTTAAACTATTAAAAAAATGAAAGAAAAACTAAATAATTAAAGGAAAAAAAGATAAGTAAAAAAAAATATTTTTTTTTATTTTAATCATAGAATCGTAGTAAAACTTTTGTCAAACTTGTTTGATGAATATTACATTTTCACTCTGCAATTAGCGTCGCATACTTTTCCAGAGAATTCCTTATCAAGCCCAAATAGTTTTTTTTTTTTTTAATAAAAATCAAAATAATTTTTTTCTTTCACGGGAACTAATAAGAAAAAACAAACATACGAAATAGGTAGCTAAAGTGGCTAAAAAGTAGGTGCTCATTGTCTTAGTAAATCATAATATCTTAGCAAAATAGAGTTATCTGCCTCATATCAGTGACAACATATCCAACAGCACCGATAAAAGTTATAGACGTTGACTTCTGATAAGTACCTTCGTTAAAAGTTGCACTTCTTTGCTTATAATGACCAACATTGTATATAATGTAGCCTTTTTTTTTTTTTTTTTTAGAAGTTTTGGTAAATTTTTACTTTGTTTCCACCTTAATATTTTCCTTTAAAATGACAACTTTTATAGGTTTTCATGTATGCTGAAAATGAATATCGCATTTACATTTTCCACAAATAAGTAGTTTTCCAGATATTAGACAATGTAATTCCTTACGTTAAAAGTGGTGGGTATTGTTGTATGCGCAAGCACGCATATTTTTGCCATAATTAATATACTCACTATTTCATAGCTAACCATAACATATACTGACCCAATGGGTTACGAATAGTCTAATATATAATAACTTGAGTACCATCACCTAGAATCGAAACCAAAATATGTAGCTCTCTAATCTTATCTGTTACCGTCTGATCTAAATCTATATACATATAAAAATTAAAAAAAATAGTTATTAAAGATATAAATGCATATTTGCACATACGTAAAAATAACACGGTTAGTCAACTAATGCCTACTAAGTTCCAATTTTTAAAAATTTTGACCTCTTAACGGCTATTTTTGCCAGCTAAAAAACAAATCAAATTTGCTCCACAGGTCTAAATCTCCTATATATCAATTTTCAAGTCTATAAACCAAAAATTGACAAAGAGTAGTTTGGTAGAGACCGTTCCTTACACAGACAGACAAGATGTTGTGATGAAATTTGCAATGAATGTAATTTAATTTAAACTAGAAATTGTTGACTTTTACCAGCGTCCCCCTTTCTTTGAGCCTTGTGCCATATTTTCTTGCAACTACTTGAGTAGTATCTTCTGTGTATTTGTGTCAATTCATGTTGCCCATCAATGTTAAGCACTCATGCATGATCACAAAAATTACCATGTTTAATTCATTTGCTTTAATTTGCACAAAGAAATGCATATAGTTTTTGGGATACTCATGCGGAGATGGTACCGTGCTGAAATAAAAACATTATTATTTAGAAACCCATTCTTAACATGGGGGGGGGGCTGTCTTGTAACTATTCTGTATTTTCAGCTAACAATTTGATAAACAGAAGATCCTATAAAACAAATTTAACTTGAAAATATTATTAAAAAAAGAATAACATGATATCTTCTCTGCATAAATACCGTTTTTGGATATACACAATGTTTATATACATTTTTCTGTACAATTAATTATATATAAGTAAATATTTGAATGTCTTCTTCTCTTCTTTATATTAATAAAGCTGCAGGAATTCCCCTCTGGAAGAAAGTATCGTAGTTTTGCAACAACAGATGCCACATACAAATTCAGTATAGTTAGGCTAATAGACACTATCTTATGTAGCTTAAAAACACCTTTACAGACACAGTCAATCGTGATAATAAAATACATTACATCCTAGGAGCAACACTATCATAATCGCAATATCATTAGAGGAAGGTGTACCTATTTTTCCCTCTAAATATTTAAACCTACCATTAACACCGGGATGAAGTCTACATGTTCCACGGATTCTACGCTTACCCTAACTGTAAATGGTTCATATACGTACAGATATACCATTATCTTTCCTGTAGTAGAATCAAAAAAATAATTAAGTCTCCCTCGGGGAAAGTCCTTTGCCTCTGATTGATTGCCCGCTAATTCTCTTATGCCAGAATTAGATCATTCTAAATGAACACTTCAGAACATTACAATATGCTGTCGCTAGGACAAATACTTCTCTGCACTGTGTCAATTTCAGTTAATAAACACTTAATTTTTAACGTATAGCAACATCGAATGAATCATCCACCGCTTTTACGTAACTAATGACTAGGGCTAGGACAACAGCATATTCTTTTCATTGTTTTTACTCTCGACTATATATATGACACAGTTAGAAACAATTAATCACCTGAGAACCACATCACTCTACATAAAAGCATATAAAATATCAATGGATATATGCCTGAGAATCAAAACAAGGAAAAGAATATGCTGTTGTCATAGCCCTACTAATGACTGTCTAGCTTTTCTGCTAAGACTATTTCACAAACATACATTTACTACTAGATACAATACATACCTTTTTCATTGTTCTTTCTTTGTATTCATTGTCGTCAAACATAAACAACAAACGAGTAGTTGTTGACTGATATTATATCAGTTGCAGTTTAATTTTTAATGTGTGCTTATTTTTTCCCTGTCCGCATCTAATTTTACACATTAACTAATTTGTTAGTATAACACTTTCTGCTATCATTCTGATCGTCAACAAGTGGAAAACAATGTTTGCACAAAACATATATGCCGCGGTTTTATGATTAATGTTTACTTATTTTTTTTAAACTTTGGGGGAGGGGGGCATTTACTGAAGTGCACTGAAATAATCATGTGATTATTTAGAAACCCGTTATTAACGTGAGGAGGGGATACTGTTTTGCAACTATTGCATACTTTCACCTAACAACTTAATAGCAGATGCTGTAAAAATAGAAAATTAATTACTGTTAACCTTAAAATTATACTAAAGTTAAATAAATACTGGCAACTTATTTTTAACAATTCACCATGTTAACGTATAGGCATAAGTAGAAATAAAATATACATAACACCTTTTAAAACTCGATAATTGCATAAACATATAAAATTAAATCAACTTCTAAGCATGATGCCATCCTGCTAAAAAACATATATAGCATCTTTAAAGTATTCATAATTAAAAAAATTAAAATTTATTAAAATTAAAGACTGAAACTCTTAAAATTTTACGGTTAGCTATAACAAAAGGTTTGGCATTTTAACACGCATTGTTAACTCTTTCTTTGCGTACAAGGAACTGCCATAAAATGTAAACAAACAAATATTGCTATTTCCTTGTTTAGACGGAACACTCTCATAATGTACACACACCGTAGGTTTGGGAATGTAAATATGTACAAAATACCGACACGCCACTACGCCCCCCCCCATGGCTATAAAATAAAATAAAAACTTCTTTTGCAGGTACCAATATTATATTTAATGTTTTTATTTTTTCATTTTTTTATTTCTGTTCACGATTTGATTTGATTTTTTTTATTCTTGATCGATTACTTAGGCTTTAAAGCTGTGACTTATCATGCCGATACTTTCTTTGTAGAACTGAATAAACGCTTTCAAATAAGTTAAAACACAAAAATATTATGCAGGTAGATTTTAAAGTAAATTTTATTGGCTACGGAAACATTTATTTGTTATATATATATTTTAGCTATGTCTAAAAAAAAAAAAATGCTTGCAGTATACCGAGAAGAAAAACGATGGATGACTTGAAAGATACTGCCTTCAGTAGAAGGCAGTTATCTACCACTGATTTCGCTCAATCTAATGCAGTGAGAATCCCTAACTTTGAAAAATTCTGTTTCGACTTATTATTTTTCTAATGCAGCATTTTTCGTAATTGTTTTGATTTTTTACTTATTTAGGCATGACAAATAAGTACGTAATAATGTTTTTCCCTTAAATGCTTTTTTTAGAACCAGCCAGTACCTGCGGTTATCGCCCCAACTGACAGTTACAGACAGTGGCTTCCACTAGCTGCCACTGGAAAACAACACTGGAAACCAGATTATTTCATTTGGGCCATGGCCGCCTGTGTCTGCTATTTCACAGGGACGGTAGTGGCCACCAACAACAACCGTAGTTTAATTTGTTTTCAACGGAGGGGGGGGGGGGGGTCCTTTAACGATTCTGTTCTGGATCTGTCATACTTCCATCGGGCAACGCCGGTTGATGGGTCCCGCTAGTTATTGATAAAGATATCAAAAAAAAAAATCCGGGTGTTAATTTTTGCAAGGGACATTTTTCCCCTGACACCGCCAACGCCTAACTAAAGAATACGCTTTCTCTAGTTTAACAAATTCCTGTTTATCTATTTACTCGTTGTTAATGTTAACCGATTGCCATTTTCGTTATTTATTAATTAATTTAATGGAATTACTAAATGTATTTTCAACACAATATTTAAATGGTTCTAAAACGTTTTACTAACCCAGATATTGGAAGTGTAAAAAAAAAAAAAAGGTAACGTACCTGACTTCACTTTATTTTTTAAAGTTTTATAAATAGATTTTTTTATATGTATAATAAATAAGCGATAATATATAATCATAGGTTAATAAAAAAATAATGAGAAAGAAAGCTTTATAAATTTGAGCTGTTGCTTATACAGGGTGACCAAAAAAAATGGGCCCCAACTCTAATTAGGCCCCATTTCTTAGTGTTTTGTCCGAATGAAATGAAACTTTGGTCATAACTAGTTTATTATATTCAAAACATCACATCAAAACACTTTGGCCTTTTTTTTCTCCGTTCTACAGCATATGTTCTAGATAGCCTCCATTTAGCTTTTGTTTTGTTTTTTGTTTTTTTTGGTCA
The DNA here is from genome assembly GCF_053919585.1 of Euprymna scolopes. Taxonomy (NCBI): domain Eukaryota; kingdom Metazoa; phylum Mollusca; class Cephalopoda; order Sepiida; family Sepiolidae; genus Euprymna; species Euprymna scolopes. The sequence goes on from NC_136502.1 coordinate 29,336,704, forward strand.
CCCTGTATATATAAAGGTACTTGTGCATCTATGTTACCGTGCTGAAATAATAATTTAGAAACCCATTCTTAACATGGAGAGGAGAGGGTGCTTTGTAATTATTCTGTACTTTCACCTAACAATTTAATAAAAAAAATATATCGTAAACTTTAAATTTAACTTAAAAATAATATTTAAAAAAATTATCGCAGAATACGGACCGTGCTATTTAAAATTAAGCTCAATTTTTGCGGTATCTTTTGTTATCAGTGCATTAAAATAAGTTTTAGTTATTTATGCACTGCATAAATAACTAAAACTTATTTTAAAATAATAATTTTCCGTTATGCAGTAAATAATAATTAAAATAAGTTGGTAGCAAATTTCTGAGATTTTCTTTTTAGTGTTTTCTTTCTTGAAAAGACAAAAACGGAAAGACTTGAAACATATCACATGATTCATGAAATTTTTATTTAGAACTTCGGAAAAAATAATTTAAAAAATAGTGATAACTGAAATATATTTTTTGTATGATGTACATACTCGTTACAGAATGTCATATTCCAAAAATTAGGTAAAAATTTGATTTTTTTTTTTAATTAAAAAAAAAATACTTCCAAAAATTATGTGATTTTTGGAATATGACATCTTCGTTCGGTAACGAGTGCGTACATCATACAGACTTTTCTGTATTTTCTTTACTTTTAATTGCCGCTATAAGTGCCAATTTGAATAAGCAGTAAGCACCTATTTTCATTAAATTAAAGACCCACACAACACGATTAAACAACCCGTTTATAATAAGTTTAGAGAAGTAAAATCGGTGCTTGTTAAGATAGTCAACAGATCGATTTTTTTAAGCAAAAACAATAGTAGGTACTTAATTCTAATGTCGACAATAGTAATATATCCAAAAATTGCGAAAATTCATCGAGTAGAAAGTTATTTATAGTTAAAAGTGATTTTTACGGAAAATTGGGTAAAATTATATTTTTCTTGATTGTTATAAAGTAGTTGATGAAGAGTTCATACACAGGGGACATAACTCTGAACACAAATTTTAGATTCCATTTTAATGGCGACCAACATTTTAGCCTTATTGCGATAGACTTTTTCTTTTTTTTTTTTTACTAAAAAACAATAGCAGTTGTTCTACTAGATGAATTTTCGTAATTTTTGGATATATTACTATTTTCGACATGTCAATTCAGTACGTAATATTGTTTTTGCTTAAAACGATATATTAAAACAAAAATCGATCTATCGACTATCTTAACATGCACGGTAAAATCAAACGACGGAGGAAGGGGCTGATCTGGTTTGATATTTATTTTTTGAATAAAAATGGATTGTAATTTAAAAATAACTTTTATTTTTGTGCCATTTTTATTTTATTTTTGTGCCATTTTTATTTTATTTTCTTGGTAAATGTTACCTTACACTACAACAGAACAAACCGACCACTCTAATTTGTTTTATTTTAGAGACCCTTATCCCTGAGTGGCTTCCGGGCCTTGATAAGTGGTGACCACCGTGTAAAAAAAAAAAAAAAAAAAAAAAAAATATTCGAGGCCGCTGACAACAAATCTGATAATCAAACCTGTGGCAAATTTACCGTTTGCATGGTATGAACCCCTGGACCCTGGGACTATTTTTTGCACCATTTCACCATCTTCAGTAGTGTTTTCTTATAGTGAAGTGACTTATCACATTGCGGAAGAATCTTTAGCAGACATTTGAGATAGCAAGAAAGTTTTTTAAAGTGGTTCATTTGTGTGTGTGTGTGATTTAGTTTTTAATTGATCTAAAAAATTAAGTTTTCACGAGCGGTTTACAAAAACATTTTGATGTTTTTCGTTTTATTTTTATTTTTATTTATTTTCTTTTCAATAATAGAAATTCTTTTTTGTGAAATTTTAAACGGTATTTTACTCGGTAAATATTAGTGCCATACTTACGGAAAAACGGTTAATTAAACTGCAGAAGCGTCTGTTAAACTACACCAGTTCTATAATTGAACCCCCCCCCAAAAAAAAAGAACGAAAAACATCACCTGTTAAACTACATAAGTTCTATAATTGAATATCCCCCTCCCCAAAAATAAGAACAGAAAACATAAATATGTTTTTGTAAATTCATAAAAACTTTTTAGATCAATTAAAAAAACATTAAAAACTATGTAACAAAAAAAATGAACCAAATTTTTTTTTTTTTAATTTTATTTCAAATGTCCGTTAAAAAGATTCCTCCACAATGTGATAATTCACTTCACTACATGTGTGTGCACGCGAACGCATCATATAAGAAAACACTACTGAAGGCAGTGAAATGGCGTAAAATAGTTAAAGGGTCCAGGGGTTCATACCATGCAAACGGTAAATTTTCGACAGGTTTGATTATCAGATTCGTTGTCAACGATCTCAAATACCCCTAAAAAAACAAATTAAAGTGGTCGTTATTCTGTTGTAATGTAAGGTAACATTTACCATTTTATTTTATTTTTTATTTTTTATTTTCTGTAAAAGAAAAAAATTATTCAGTTGATTATTGTAAGTTTTTCAACCTTTCTAAAAGAGAAAAAAAAAAAATAGTAAAAAACAGAAAATTTTAAATGAATTATTCAAGGGTGATGATACAGTTCGGGGGCCCCCATAGTTGTCAATATTGGTTCGGTAAAATCGTAACACGTTGATTACAGTAACTTTACAACAGCCACGGTTTCTGTTTGCACGTACTTGCTACAATCCAGAATGCCCCTTTTGAGGAGATGTATTCTTCCTCACATTGAAAACCTAACTTTTCTTTAACTCTGTTTCTGTGGGAGTGCAAGTCAATAGGGATACTTGACTAAAAGATGTTTAAAAAAAAAAAAAAAAATGCAACAATTCTCTAGAAGCACTATATTGGTATTTTTTCTGTAGTTAGCAGTAATTTTCTTTTTTGGGGTAGGGTATGAGTCGTGCGGATACTTTGCTTTTGTAAATTTTATTTATCTAGTAATTAATAGATATTAAACTTACTTATTGTTGTTCTCTGTTTTGCTGTGGCTTGTAATTTTAGAAATGTGAAAAGAAGAAAAACAAGAGTATAAAAAGAGTTGCTTCTGCAGGTTACAGACCGTGCTAGAAAGCCATTCTTAACATGGGGAGAGGGATATGTTAACTATTTTCTACTTTCACCTAACAATTTTAATAAACAAAAATGTCATGTGACTTGTATTTAAGTAAAATGCGACCCAAAGATAATGATTGTTAGTGTTGCATGATAGACTAATAAGGTTTTACATGACCTAAAGTGGTGTCACTGTAGTTTACCCCTGAATAAAGAAACCATGCAATTGAACTTGTTGCTTCTCATATGTTTTCTCTTATCTCTTGCCATCCACATATAAACGATAATGAAACATGGTGGCAGTGGTGGGATCAAAGGATTTTCAAGCATGAAGGAGGAAATGGGAATGTATTTTAGGAAAACAAATGCAGATAAATAACGTTTTATTGTTTTAACTTGTGTGCATATGAGTTAAAAAAAAAAAAAAAACAACTGGCGGAACGAGGCATGAAAGAAACAAACAGGCATGTGGCTGGCACAAGATCTCCACTACCCCCTTGTGTATGGAAAATTCAGCAAATTGGAAACATTTTAAGCTGAAACGACATAATTATGCTATTATTACGTATCTGGCAAGACAGCCAGTACAATACCAAAAGAGCACTTTTGTTTCGTATGCTAGTAGACAAGGCTTTAAATGTCTATTATGGGTTTCAATTTTTATCTCCTGAAAATGAAAGGACACCCACATGAAATAATTAAGGTGTGCGATAAATATGCTATAAGAAAAACAAACAAAACATACGAACATTACATCCTTCATACACGGAAACAGGGTGGATCAGAAACATTTATTACCTCGCTTCATATGTTGATAAAAACTTTCAATTTTTGTGACAGTTGTGTCTCATGAATATTGCGAGATCAGATAATTCTTGGAATACATAACTCTCATACACATGCAGAATTGCTATAAATGAGACGCTTAGATTTATAATGATGCATAGACATATGTAAGCTGTCAGAAAATACTACAGTCCAAGGTCCTGAGACTCAAGGAAGTGAACACAGTTGATTTTAAACTAAAGAGAAAACCATCGGCACAAAGTGACGGAGTGTAGGGCATGTGCGCTGCAAAATGAACCGAATAAAGAGTTATGTCCTGCATTTATGAAGGCACGTTTCAAATGTAATGGGAAGAATCACTTTCTTATTAAATGCAAATCCGTGAGGAGAAAGAATAACTGTTCAGTCGAAACGCAGCAAGATGACAGTGGTAGTGGTTCAGACTATGGACATGTAGACATGATCACAACAAAAGAAAAAATAAATTCTGTAAGACAAGAGGTAATAAAGACGGGATGATGGTGAAAGGAAAACCAATTGCTTTTCAGCTTGATAGTGGAACATCAGTCAATATATTGAATGAGAAGCATGTGATGGGAAAAACACTTGAACACTAAAACAAGATTCTTGTCATGTGGAATGAGGCAGAAACAAAGCGATTAGGGGAGTGTCAGATGCAAATGATAAACCCTACAATTGAACAGAAATATCCAGTAAAGTTTGTTACTGTAAAAGAGGTTTTAAACCTCCTACTTCGGATTAATGCAATTCAGCAGATGGCACTCATCACAATCAATAATGACAAGTTCAAGATGGTTACCAAAGTATCTCAACTGGATGAAGTCGGCAGCCAGAACCTGAGAAGCATCATAACAGGATTTAAAGATAAGATATATTCAAGGAGGAATTAGATGAATTTAAAGGTGGATCCAACTGTGACACCTAATGTTGCAGCAACACAAAAAATATGAGTAGCATTTAAAGACTAACTGATTTTGAGAAATCAAAAAAAAAAATGTAATTGAACTGGTAAATGAGCCAACACAATGGGTAAGCGCATTAGCGCTAATATGAAAAATGAACAATTGCGTATACATATAAACCCAAGACCACTAAATAAAGCTCTTAAACAAGAACAGTTCCATTAACTGTACTGGATGATTTATTCCCAGAACTTGCTGACAATAAAGTCTTCTCGACCCTGAATCTGCAAGATGAATTTGGGAATCTAAAATTAGATGAAGCCAGTAGTAGCTTGGCAACATTTGCTATTCCGTATGATCAGTTTCATTGGAAGATATTAGCATTTGGTATTGCTCTGAATCTGGAGATACTTCAGAGGATTCTATATAACAATATGGTTGACTTGGAAAGGGTTGTCAATAAAGCAGATGATCTTCTGGTAATGTGAAACCATGGGAGAATCACTGGTAGATTATGACGTAATGTTCAGGAAGCTATTGTAGAGATGTTGCAAATGTGGGATGCAACTGAACGCAGAAAAAAATGAATCTGCAACATCTACACAGACATGACATAAAAGAATAGACACCACGATAAATACTTTCCTTGAGATTAATGTATGCTTATTTATATTTACAGATAAGAATAGTGCTGAAATAACTTCGATGCAATTTTAATGAGATACTCTAACAACATTGAAGCATGCCAAGAACCAAAGGAGCATCAGAAATATCAGAATTTCTGCGAGGACGAATCATGGGTCAACATGAAGGTGATCTTAGTTAACGCAAAATTTTTCAATATCTTTTTCTACTGTTAATAGAGTGATCATACAATTCATAAGAAAAGACAAAGAGTGCACAACATCTCATCTAGGTTGCCATGGGCCTTCTGAAAGAATCATGCATCTTGTGAAAAGAAATGTTGAAGAGGATCCTCGGTGCAAAGTTTCTGACTTTGCAATCCAAGTTGGTGTCAGTTCCAGAACAGCTGTCAGGTACTGCTGGGCTACTATGGTAGAGGTGTGAGAAAGAAATCACTTCTTCATCCTGCCAATATCAAGCGCAGAAAAGATCGAGCTCGTGAGATGGTGTACAGACCTTTTAGACCAATGTCATTTTCTTTGATGAGTTATGATTTGCATTATTTCCCGACAGTGGAAGGGTATGGGTATGGAGACTAACTCAGCAAGAGTTTGACTTAAAAAGATTGCAGCTAATGTTGTGATGGTCACTCAGACCTGGTGGAGTACGAAAGAAACATCAGTTCTGTTAAATATGTTTCAATATGACATGAAAGACTCTTACCAATATTCCTAAATTGCTAAATGAACCAAATGAACTTCCTATTTATGGAAAACGGAGCTTCTTGTCACTCTGCAAGGGTGACATAACATTGGTAGAGCTAAAATGGGATTAATAAACTTCCATTGCCAAGTTGATCCCCGAATATGAACCCAATTGAAAACCTTTGGGACATATTAGACTGGAACCTTTGCAAAAAGAAAAGGAAGACATCTTCTAAGCCTGAACTTTTAGCATTATTGCATCAGACATGACCAGAAATTCTTCAGGATGATATTTGTCAACTGATCAATGCCATGCCATTAAAAACAGCAGCGGGAATATTAACCAAGTATTAGTTATTAAATGATCATTTATTTTTGATTTTGTTCTATACGTATTCAGCATAGTCGAAAACCTTCAAAAGTCGTCATTTAAAAGAAAATTGTGGAGGTGGACCTAATCTAAAAATTTACCTTTTTTTTTTTATTCAATTGTAAGGTTAAAGTACAGAATAGGTGCAAAACACCCTCTTCTCCCCATGTTAAGAATGGCTTTTTAAATAATAACGTTATTATTTCAGCATGGATCAATAAGTGCACGAGTACCTAATTTCTTTAAAAGCATTCATATTTTCTTATATAAAAACAACTTCTGTAAAAAAAAAAAAAAGAAAAAAGTGCACTTTCAATTTTTGTTAAAAAAGTTTTCTTAAAAAACCCCCCAAAAATATGGTAAAAAAAGCAAAGAACAAAACGTTAATCAGTATTCATGCAGAGAGTGATCCGTGCTGAAATAATAACGTTATTATTTAAAAGGTCATTCTTAACTTGGGGAGGGGGGTTGTACCTAATCTATACTTTAACCTTACAATTGAATAAAAAACATATCATAAAACTTTAATTAAACGTGGAAATATGATTTAAAAAATAGCGCGGATCACTCTCTACATTAGCACCGAAAGTACAGAATAGTTAGAAAACATCCTCCCTCCCCATGTTAAGAATGGCTTTCTAAATAATGTTAATGCTTCAGTACTGTTCCTTGTCTGCTTAAGTTTAACTTTTGTTTATTAAATTGTTAGGTGAAAGTCCAGAATAGTTACAAAACACCCCTATTCCCATGTTAAGAATGGCTTTCTAAATAATGTCATTATTTCAGCAGGGTAGCTTCTCTGCATAAGTACCATGTTTTGTTTTTAAATTGTTAGGTGAAAGGACAGAATAGTTACAAAATACCATCCCCATGTTAAGAATGTCTTTCTAAATAACATTATTTCAGCACGGTATTTTCTATGCATACGTACTATCTATTTTTGTTTATTAAACTGTTAGGTGAAAGTATAGAATAGATGCAAAACTCCCTCCCCATGTTAAGAATAGCTTTCTAAATAACGGTAGTACGATCTTTTGTTTATTAAATTGTTAGGTGAAACTATAAAATAGTTACAGAACACCCTCCCTTTCCCATGTTAAGAATGGCTTTCTTAATAGTATTATTTCAGCACGGTACCATCTTTTGTTTATTAAATTGTTAGGTGAAAGTATAGAATAGTTACATAACGCCCTCCCCATGTTAAGAATGGCTTTCTAAATAACGTTATTATTTTAGCACGGTACTTTCTCTGCATAAGTACCATGTTTTGTTTGTTAAATTGTTAGGTGACAGTATGGTACTCATGCAGAGAGTGATCCGTGCTGAAATAATAACGTTATTATTTAAAAAGTCATTCTTAACATGGGGAGGGGAGGATGTTTTGTATCTAATCTAAAAAAAACATAACAAAACTTTAATTAAACCTGGAAATACGATTTAAAAAATAGCGCGGACCACTCTCTGCATTAGCACCAAATATTTAAGCAAGTTACCAATCCGTAAAATTTATTCAAAAAAAAAACTGTACTTTTACCAAACATAATAATAAAAAAAAAGTTCATATTTCTTATATCGAAAAATAACAAAAAAAAAACATAAAAAACGACTTCGACTCAAAAAGCAAGCGACAAACTTTTTTTTTTCCTGATATAATAAAGAAAAAATGTTAAATTAAAAAATTTGGAAGATAAACAAATGAATTATGGTTTTGTTTTTTTGTTTTTTTACTTATCGAGTAAACAGAAAATGAAATCTCGTTCATTTTGTCAATTCGTGGGTGTGAAATGAATCGAACCCGAAGTTCAGTTCTATTAACAAAACAGGTTCGCAGCAACGGCTTACGAAAATATATTTATTTTATTTAATATTTTAATAATTGGCGATGTAAATTTATTTTAATAGCATAACATCCCTCGACTCTAAAGATGGGTTGTCTGAAAATTTCAAACAAATTTAGAAATATGGTTGCATAAACTTTGAACGGACCAAGAATTATATATATGAGAGAGAGAGAGAGAAAATAAAAAGGAACAAACCGTATTATGTGTTCATCAACGTTTCGTCTTTATTTCGAGACTTCCTATATATATATATACATATATATATATTTTATTTCGAGACTTCCTATATATATATATATATATATATATTTTTTTTTTTTTTTTTTTTTTTTACACGGTGGTCACCACTTATCAAGGCCCGGAAGCCACTCAGGGATGAGGGTTATTGCAAGTACAGTACGTTAGTGTGGAGATTTGATGAAGTGTTTACTTAAGGGGGCGGTTCATTAGGAATTTGTTAATGTTGGACTTGAAGACATCCAAGAAATCTGGAAAGCAGGCAGACGGAACAGAGTTCCACAGGCGTGCAGTTCTAAGAAAGAAGCTTTGTTCATGGAATCCACGTTTTGATTTAGGCACAGATAAAGAGTGGGGGAAATTTTTCACAGTGGATTCAGCTAGACGGGTGTTTTTCGTGAAAGATTGGCGAGGGGGGACCAGAGATTGGAGTTCAGATGAGCACTTACCATGGGAATAACGATAAAACAAGGAAAGGCTTGCAACGTCTCTTCTGTCTGTGTGTGTGTGTGTGTGTGTGTGTGTGTATATATATATATGTATATATATATATATATATATATATATATATATAGCCGCACTGATGAGCTGTGAAACAGTACTGTATGTGGATGACTATATATATATATATATATATATATAAGCTCCCTTTGTGCAAAAGAAGACCACAACCACAATTGAGATATCATACATTTTTTTTCTTTTTTATGAAGATGAGGTCGACCTCAAATTCAAAAGGAGTAAAAATTAAAAACGATTAAACATTAATATGAATTTATAAAAGATAGTTTATTGAGAGGTAGCCCTTATTCTGTTCTCTTCCCTAACCCCTTGATCTACTTCTTCTATCTTATCTTTATATAATTTCGATTGCCTGTTCCTCTTCAAATAGCAGAATATTGTATTAAACAAATTACTGTTTGAAATCTGGTTTCATTGTAAGATCTGACCTGACAATTTTTCTTTAGAAAAAGAAATCCCTACTGAAACATGTATGCACATGTGTAGCCAATAATTGTTTGTATAAATAAATAAAAATTATACTATATATATCTTTGAATAGAAATACATTTCCAAAAGCTGAAATAAAACCCAATATGTAATTTTCTAAATTTCAGTCAACCTATTCATAAATGTATCAAATCGGTTATATCTATAATTTAATGACATTTTTGGAACAAAATAACTTTTACACATGTTTCTGGAGAAGTCTGAAGCAATTATAAGTAGAACGCTTGTTATCAATGACTCCTCCTTCATCAGAAAGACTGGGCCAATAAATCTGGGCTGAGAAAGTCCAAATGAAAAAAAAAACCCTGAAAAATGGGTGCATGAACAAAAAAAAATCATCAAAAACAAATGAAAAGAAAAGTTCAACCAGAAAATATGCCATATCTGATTATTAAAGCAAAAAATGTTGATGAATGTTGTCCAAAGTTAATGTATAAACCAGTTTGAAAATCAGATAAAAGCAATGTGAACCTTATTTTTATGTCTATAAACGATCACAGCTATAAGGATCAGTAAATTCATCTAGGTTTCATGGCGTAACGGTTAAGGCGCCGGACTGTGGAAACATAGTCTGAAGCTCGATCCCTAGAAACAGTTGAGCTACGCTGATGAGAGTTAATGAAACTCGAAACACGCGTGTACGTAGATTACTGTTTTAAAAATAATAAAAAAAGTAAATTAAAAAAAATGTTATATATATGCCCAAACTAATTAGGGCGACTTTCTAAAATGTAGGTTCGAGGCGAAGCCATTATTAACCGAATCTATCGTTTGAAAAAATAACAACAAATATATATGTGTGTGTGTGTGTGTGTGTGTGTGTGTGTGTTTTATTTACTATAGGAAAGTAAAGTAGAAATTTAAAACATTTAATGCCCTTTCATGAATAGGACACTAAGGAAAGAAACTGTGTTTACTATTAATTTTCCTAGGCAATACCAAAGTTTGACACTAATCACATCATTCCATTGAAATGGATGTTGCCGTAGTGCCACAAAGCTGCAGGATAGTCAAACAGGTAGTTCTTCCTGTGAATACATCTGATCTTGAAAATACCTGAAACTTATGATCTCAGGAAAACATGGCTGCTAGTGCATCATTTAAATGTATGATGATAAAAAAAAATGTTCATTTCACAATGTATTTTTATTTTTTTTAACGTATGATTTTATTTTTTTTAACTTCAGATTTGATTCTGGGCGCTGACTAATGTGTTTGAAAGGAAGATGATTTGGAGTTTTTCAAGATCTAAATGGTAGGATGATGGCTTTGTTGCAGCCACATATTTTTATGTACCATTTTCTTTGTTGTAACTAGAGAAGTCTACCAGTGGAGAGATTGGCCGAACAGTCAATCAGACGTTGGTGTATAAACACAAGCACTCATGCAATATCATTTCCCTACTTACCATCCACTGTCCAAACAAGATGTACTTCATTGGTTTCTCGAAATCACCAACGATATAGTACATCTAGCAACTTTCATGGCACCCTTCATAAAAATTCACTCTATTTTTATTAATTTTCAGTACAACCTAAATAAAAAATATCTTTAAGTATAATTTCAATGTTGTCTGTTAATTCATCTTTCAAGTTAGATAAAACTTCTATTACAGATACTAAAACCTCACAAAATATAAAAACAGATTTATTATAATGTGCATTATGTTTATATTTTACTTAATAGACCATCCATAACCCAAAAAATATTTTTTTTTAATATATATATATATATACATACAAATTATTTATTTTTAAAAACTGTACATTACAAATTTCAGAGGCATACCATGGTTTTATTGCAGTGGATCTGACTATTAAACGCTTTTAAAAATCCAAAGAAATCATCAATGATTCACATAATGAAAAACAAATTGAAGACATGCACTATGTATATAATTTGTATAAAGTACTTCTCATAGAATCAAAACATTTCCTGTTCTTGAAGGATTTCAAGTTATCTTTGACAGTAAGGTTAACAAGAATCAGTTGTCTTGGTAGGTTGTCATCTGCAGGCATTGAATGACAGATTCAAATGTGCTAACACATCTTTGTTACTCTCCTTCTGTATTGCAGTAGATGACAAGACAGCATTTACAGGTACATTTGCAAACACAACCAAAGAGGGTCAGATCCCAATGCAGATAATTTTAGATTTCACCTTTAGCCAGATCCTACTAAAGTTCTTGATAATGTAGCTTTGCCATATTGAGCCTGTTGTTATCAAGAGAATTAGTTGCATACATTGTTTTTATCTTTCTCCCATCGCAGAATGATGTGACAAAAGTCAGAAAGTAGGATTTGAAGAGCCAGCACTCTAGAGAAAGAGCACTCTGGCCTCCAAAAAATGCCTGAGTAACCCTATCGGCATTCACCAGTAAGGGTTTCTCAAGCATTTAGTAATGAACTAACCCCCTTCTCAAAAGGAGGACAAGACCTGGAAAGGTGAACCTCTTGAACTGCACAGAACAAGAAGCATATCTTTGTCAACAGGGAATAAGCCATCTCAACAATGGCTTAGACTCTGTTTTGGTGCCACATACATGTCTACAGTTTTTATTCATCTTGAATGACATCACGCTAATTTTGCCAACTACTTTATAACCTCATCCATTTTCAGGTAAATGTAGATACTTTTTTCTTGGTAATTGCATGCTAACAAGTACCAGCCTTTTTGGCATAGTATCTATTCTGATGCTGTTAATTCTGTCCACAGTCAATAAGGAAGAAATCCTTTTCGACTAAAACAATTTTGGATTTTTGTTCTAGCCCAGAGTGCCCCTATTTTGGGAGAGCTGGATGTTCCCCACATTAAAAATGATCTTGTCTCATATTGCCCTTCTAGGGAGGCAAATAAATAGGAGCAAGTAAACATGACAACAACATCCACAAATCTTTTTATTCTATAATATAGCACGTAGATATTTTGTCTGTAACATTCAATCAAGAAAGTTTATTTTTCAATTTCCAATGAATGATTTTTATCTCGTGCACTAATAACTTGGCTATCACAAATAAACAAATGTGGTTATAATTCTTTTGCACAAGACAAAAACGAACCAGAATTCTATGTACAAAATATTTATCACCAGTAATTCTTCAGGTGTAACAGGTTGAATTTGAAGAATTCTGTTAGCCATGACTTGATAGAAGTCTTAAGTAATTCACAATTGTATTTTGAGATTGACTCACACTGAGGATTGAACCTTCAACCTCCAGAAGAATGTCATTTAGAACTGATTATCACTTTGCACTTTATCCATTACCCTTAAGAAATGTAAAAATCTCATCCAAGACCAGAATAATAATACAAATTCTCATTTCAAAAATTCCGAATCATAAAAAATATGTGTTGAACTCAAGAATCTATACAGAATTTTAAACTGAACCCTTTATTTAATCTGCATGGGTAGAATGTTCTCATTCTGTCAACCATGATTGAGTAGAAATGTTAATTAGATTATTCTTAATCATTATCACTTGCAGTAAGGTTTAAACCTTCATTTAGAATTGATTGTTAATAATAGCTTTATCTGTTGCAAGGGTTTTATTAATTTCGATTTACAGAAGGATACTTCTGAATTAATAAATTTGCAGATCAGTTCTTGAAAACTGATACCACAAAGGCATTTTTGCCAGCTAGCAGGGAAGCAAAATTCTGCAAAGCATTCCTTTGAAGAGGGTAGGGATCAGCTCAACAGAACATTTCTTTATTACTATAGCAGGGTCCACAGGATCTTGTGGTTTTCTATGATAGGACATGGGAAGGGGTGATGATGGGATCATCTAGTGAGATTTCCATCCATAGTAAAAATTAGGGAGGAAGTTGTTTTGGTCAACTAGTATACACAGCGGTTGTTCCTTTTCTTCAAAAGTTGTTGCTCCAATTCAAATTTCTACACTCAGTACAGTTCCTATTTTTTTTTTGTGCAAAAACTTTCTTTCTGTGATAGAACTCCCCACAAATGAAACAGTTTTATAATTATCTGCAGGTCTGTGAACAGAAAATTCACAACTGTAGATGTTCCCCACATTTAGGCAAAGGTTTGAATCCTATTAAGATATCCTTTTTTTATGTGGATTTTCTATATTACAAAACCCTCATGGATAATTATTAAACTTTCATTTAATAATAGTATTAATTACAAAATACTCACCACGAAACATTGTACATATAATTTTTTTTTTTTTTTTTTTTTTTTTTTCAGTGTCAACTGAAAATTTCTTTAAATAAAGAAATGGAAGTGTCACAGTCGAATATCAGATCTGAAGATTGTACGTGCACAACCAATTCTTCAGAATGGTAAGTGTCTTTTAATATCATTGGGTATTTATAAAAGAGTCTGTCTGGCACAGTGGACTTGGATTGGCAAATAATGGTAATTTGAGTTAACCTTAGAAAAAGGATCTGGTTTTCATAGTTTGCGACTTGTTGGAAAGTTCTTTGTGACAGGAATACATTTATCTAAAGAACATGAAAAAAATTTTATTTTGGGAGTACCTGGGATCAAATTTCCATATTTGGACACAGATGTTTGAAGATACTAAAAAAGATATCTGTTTTGTACTAAGATAAAGAGGTTAATGTGCATTTGTTGGAAAGCTCTTGATAGCAATCATTTTTTTATTTTTTATTTTATTTATTTATTTTTTTTTTTTGGATTTTCACCCCAAACAAGACACAGTGCTACTTTGATGTAGGGGGCTACTATCTGGGGCATAATTTGTAGGGGTACTATGTAGGACGCTGAGCAGTAAGATGTCTGTTTACATTATACTTGAACTTCTGCATGTTGGTACAGTCATGGAGGGGAAACAGGAATTCGGAAGGGAATTCCAAAGTCTAGTAGTCCTAGGGAAGAAACTATTAGAGCAGAAGGCTTCCTTACATCTAGGGATTTCTACTGTGTAGGGTGGGATTTTGCTGCTTGTCAGGTTTGTCAGGGGTATTTACGTCAAGAGTATATGAGGGCTTGTAGTTCATCGGAGCATCTACTATTAAAATACTTGTAGAACAAGCAGAGGAATACAACATTTTGTTGATGGGACAGCGGTTGAAGCTTAGCTGATAGTGCGGGACCCATTAGGTTGGCGAATGTCTTTTGAACTCTACAAGGAAGAGACTAGTAGCAGATGCACCAGCCCAAATCTGGCAACAATACTCTATACATAGGCGAAGGGTGGCCTTGTAAAGGGACAGGATACTTTCTGGCATAAGTAATTTTCTAGCATAGTAGAGAGAGCCCACCTTTTTCGCAGCAACCTTAGCAATGCACTCAATGTATCTGTTCCAACTCATGTTCCCCATGAACGTTAAGCCGAGGAGTTTGAACAAAGTAGTTTCAGGTAATATATCATTAGCCATGTCCATTAGTGGTCGAGAAGGTTTCTTGTAGTTATTAAAGGAAAGAAGCATAGTCTTGGTAGCATTAAATGTGACCATCCATTTTTGTTCCCATTCCACCACCAGAGGTCTTCCTCTAGGGTTTCTGTGATTGTTCATTCGTTTTTCCCATCATGTCTGTTATAGAGTGTGGTGACGTCATCAAATATACCCATCTCAATTTTATCAGTGAGGTCATTTATGAAAATCAGGAATAATAAAGGGTCATGGATTGGCCTCTGAGGTACACTCACAATTATATCATATTGTTTTGATGTCGACTATTGAGGACAACCTGAATTCTGCTCTTACTTATAGATTTAATTATGTTAAATAATACCATAGGATCTGATTTTCATAAGAAGACCATTGTGCCATACCCTGGCAAAATATTTAAGGCTACTGCCCTACCCTTCCCTGCTTTATCCAGTGCATTGTATATATGTTCACAGATTACAGTTAGAATATCTGCAGGAGAATGAGCTTGTTGGTCAGACAGAAGTTTAGCAGCTGTAAGGTGGACTAGAGCTTAATTAATTATGGACCCAAATATTTTGGCGAAAAGAGGGAGAAGGCTAATGGGACAATAATTTAATAGGTCAGTTCTTTCGCCAGAGTTCTTGTAAACTGGTACCACAGAAGCAGTTTTGCAGCAGTCAGGAAAATAAAATTCATTAAGGCATTTGTTGAAAAGTTTGGAGAGAACTGAAACAATCTCAGCTGAACATTATTTTAATAGTACAGCCACGATGAGATCAGGTCCACATGTTTTTGAGGTGTCTAGGTTTTTTATGATATCATGTACTTGAGAAGGGGTGATTTTTTAGATCATCTAGTGTGGTTTCTATCCGCAGAGGAAAATTTGAGAGGGAGTGGTTTGCTGGGTCCAAAGTAGAGAGTTGCAGGCAAACTGTCAGACAAGCAGATTAGCCTTTTTGGCTACCGTGTAAACAAATTTAAGAGTGTACAGTAGTCAATTGGACAATATAGTAATTGTCAGTAATGGAAATTCAGTAAATTTGTAACTTAAGTGGAATTGCTCATCAAGAACTTGTTTACATTGGACTTGAAGACAACCATATTGTAGTCAGCTGGAGAGCAGGCAAACGGAAGACAGTTCCACAGGCAAGCAGTTCTAAGAAAGAAACTTTGTTCATGGAATCTATCTTTAGGTTTAGGCACAGATAAAGAGTGGGGAAAATTATTGATAGTGTTTTCAGCTAGACGAGTGTTTCTTGTGAAAGTGTGGCGAGGGGAGACCATAGATTGGAGCTCAGTCGAGTCCTTACCATGAAAATAACGATAAAGCAGACTCGCAACATCTCTTCTGTGAGAAAGAGGTTGCAGGGAAGAGAAAAGGGCATACCCCTACTAGGCTACGAAGTCTATTTTGAAGTCTATCAAGGCAGGATAAGTCCTTTCTAGCAGCTCCTACCCAGATGTGGCAACAGTACTCCATCCTTGGACGTACCTGGCTCTTATATAGGTAGAGAATTGCATCAGCAGTCAGATATCTACTGGATCGATAGAAGGATCCCACTATTTTTCCAGCGACTTTGGCAATGGATTTGATGTAAGTGTTCCATTTCAGATCAGGTGTAAAGGTCAAGCCCAGAAGCCTCCCCAAGATGAGAGCCATTCATTTCAATTGATGCCAGGTAAGGATCAGAGCGTTGATGATGTAAAGATAGAAGGTTGTTTATGATCGATGAATAATTTTTAGTTTGCTTCATCAACCATGTTCTCTAGCCAATAAATTGGCAAGGAGGAAATTCATTCACTTGATTTGTCATAACTCAGTTCTGTGGAAAGTAGGTGAAAATCTATCAAGTCTATGTACGCAGTGTGAGAATATATGGAAATGAAACTTCACCAGTAACGGTTGATGACCTGCATTACATGGAGAGAAATAATATGAGAATATCGTGGATATGTAATGTGACTGAGTTCTGATGACCTCAAAAGAAGATTTAATTTGGACATAATAGAGAGACATGTGCAGAACAGGAGACTTTGATGGTATGGTCACATTGAAAGAATGAGTGACAGTTCTTGGGTGAGTAGATGTAAAACAGTTAAACTAAAATATCCAGCTCACAGGGTAAGGCCAAGGAAAAGATGGGAGAATGATAAAAATGGAATTGAGAATGAGAGAAAAGAGGGATAAATAAAGACTTGACCAGAGATAGTGTAGTTTCTTAAAGCCATCCAACACATGCCAGCATGCATAACAGACAGTAAATCAAATATGATAATGATAAATTTAGCAATGTTTAAATAAATTTTCTTAATCCAACAGATATTCATATTTAAATTATTTAGAAAATGCACAAATACATTTTGTTTTGTAATAAAATTATGATGCCTAAAACTTGATATAGAGAATACAGAATGTTTCGTATGAATGGGTTTTATGTATATAAAAAAAATCTGCCTCAAACATCCTGAAATCCTATCTTCCACAGCCTTTTCTTTCTTTTTCCTGACATCCGGTGGTGAGCCGACCATTAGGAAGTATGAAATCACCTCTTCATTGCTATTACTCTCTGGTCTGTCACTCTGACTGGTAGTACTTGCCAAGGTTTCATATATCATATATCATTACAGACTATTTGCTTAGACGATACAAAAAAATAATATATAACCAATTAATATGCAAAAGCACGTTTAAAGCTTGAATAAATACATGGATCATCATAATACAAATTATCTTCACTTTTATTTTATTATAGACTAGCAGTACCCATTAACTAGTGTTGCCTGATGAAAGCGTGATAGATCTAGAACAGAATCGGTAAAGGACCTCCCTCGAAAAAAATTTAACTATGGTTGTTGTTGGTAGCCACTGCCGTCACTGGAAAATAGTGGACACTGGCGGCCATAGCCCAAATGAACTAATCTGGCTTTCACTGTCGGACATTGTTTTCCAGTGGTAACTCTTGAAAGCCACTGTCCGTGATTATCTACACCGTTTGTTACTGGTGATTAATGTTGGTTTGGAGTGATAACCTGCAGGTACTGGCTGATTCTAAAGAAAGTATTTAATAACTCTTTAGATTGAGCGAAAACAGAGGTAGATAATTGCCTTCTACTGATGACAGTATATTTCAAGTCAGCCATTGTTTTTCTTCTCGATATTTTTTCTAGAAGTAGATGTAGCACATCTTTTAAATAATAAAATACTCCATAGAAAGTAAATGTGTTTAAAAAAAACTAATATATTACAAATAAGTGTTTCCGTAGCCAATAAAATGTACGTTGACGCCTACTTGCATAATATTTTTTGTGTTTTAACTTATTTGAAAGTGTTTAATCAGTTCTAAAAACATAGTATCGACATAAGTCACAACTATGATGCCTAGGTAATCGGTCAAGAATATAAAAATAAATTTGATCATCACCAGGAATAAAAAATGCAAAAAAAAAAAAAAAAAAAAAATTTAATTTGCTCAAAAATCGAAAATTTATATTGGTACACATAAAAGAATTTTTTTAGGGGTGTTTATGGGGTAGGGGGGTAAGGGCGTGTAGGTATTTTGTGCATATTTGCATTCCAATGCTTGCTGTGTTTACATTTTGAGAGTGTACCGTCCGAGTAAGGAAAGAGCAGTATGTGTTTGATTACAATTTATGTTAGTTCCATGTGCGAAAGGAAAGATTTAGCAGTACATGATAAAATGCCAATAATTCTCAAAACCTTTCATTAGAGCTTTAAAATTTTAAGGGTTCCAGTATTTAATTTTAATGATATTGAACGATTATCAAGACTTCAAAGAGGCTGTATATGATTTTTTAGCAAAATTGCATCATGTGTGGAGGTTACGTATAGGTTATTATTACTGATGTATGTATAGTAACATGCTGAACTGTTCTAAATAAGTTGTCTTTATTTATTTAACATTTTGGACAATTTTAAGGTTACCAGTAGTTAAATTTTGAGACCTTCAAAAATTGGAAGAAGGAAAACAGAACTAAAGAGGGTATTTTTTTACGACCTAACCCAGCATAATATAAACACCCCCAACCTCCCATATTAAGAACGGCTTTCAGAATAAAGACCCCCTAACCTCAGAAGACATTCTTAACATGTGGAGGTTGGGGGTGTTTATTCCAAAAGCCATTCTTATCACAGGGAGGTTGGGGTGTTTATACTAAGCTGGGTTTAGTCATTAGAAAATACCTTATTAGGTAGTAGGTCATATAAACATAATAGGCCTAAAAAAAAGTAGATTATCTTTATTTGTTTGATGTTAAATGACGCTGGATTACGTCGTACATAAATATCAAAAGAACTTTCCATACATAAAAAAAAAATATATATATATATTTTGTAAATTAATGAAAGAAACAAAACCTAAAAAAATGAGACAGTAAAGTTTTACATTGGGTCCACCTCCACAGTTTTCTTCTAAATGACAACTTTTATGCTGAATAAGAAAATATCATTTAAATTTTGTAGCGACAAGTAGCTTTCGAGATATAAAGACCTGTATTATGCACTGTAATTCACTGACGACCATGTTTGTACACACGTCATAAACAAATTCACTTTTTTGTAACTAACACAACGCCACCCCCCCATTTGTTTTTTTTTTTTATAGTATTTGCAGGTGGGTATGCTGACAGCAAACAGTTAAATTTAGGGCAAATATTTTTTCACGCCACCCTCTCCAAATAGTGTTTATTCCAAAAGCTGTTCTTAACATGGGGAGGTTAGGGGTGTTTATTCCGAAAGCCGTTCTTAACATGGGTAGGTTGGGGGTGTCTATTCTTAAAGCCGTTCTTAACATGGGGAGGTTGGGGGTGTTTATTCTGAAAGCCGTTCTTAACATGGGTAGGTTGGGGGTGTCTATTCTTAAAGCCATTCTTAACATGGGGAGGTTGGGGGGTGTTTATTCTGAAAGCCGTTCTTAACATGAAATTACTCAAGGAAGTGAAAAGTCATAATTTATTTTATATGTATGCACAGTACTAATTTCTTGGATGTGTAAAAAAAGTGGATTTGTTTCTGCTAGGTGGCAGTGTTGGTTGCATAGGAGGAGCTTTGTTTATCATGCACACACACAAACATGGTCGCTAGTGAATTACAGTGCATAATACAGGTCTTTATATCTCGAAAACTACTTGTCTTTGCAAAATTTAATTGAGATTTTCTTAGTCAGCATAGTCTTAGTCAGCATTATCTTATAGAAGTCGTCATTCTTAGTCAGCATTATCTTATAGAAGTCGTCATTTTAAAGAAAATTGTGGAGGTGAACTTAATGTAAAAAAATATACAAAAAAAAAACAGTTGGAAAAGAAAATAATTAAAAATAGTAAAAGTTATGAATTTATTAGGGTAGGTTGTTTTTTAGTCATTTTTTTTTTTTTTAATGACTTCCGTTCGCTCGGTGTAGGCCGATGGTTGTCATCGATAAATAAAAATAGTAAAAGTTATGAAATTATTAGGGTAGGTTGTTTTCATGGTCATTTTTGTTAATGACTTCTGTTCGCTCGATATAATCCAAAGGCTTTTGTCATCCGCTGGGCATTGCTCGCTGTCGCCGAGCGAAACCCTGAAAAGCGGGATTTAAACTGCAGGAGTACCAGGTAATGTGTATAATTAGATGTATAAAAAGAATAAGGAAATATCATTAAACTGACTGATATAATATTGGTCAACAGCTAAAGAAAGGAAGACTATACATCTGTTTGTGTATGGTTTAGTCTTAGCAGAGAGGCTAAACACTTACATACACAGTGTGGGAGATTCATTTGCTGTTATATGTTGGAAATTAAATGTCTAATAACAGAAATTGATATGGTGCAAAAAATGTATGTCCTAGCGACGCCATATTCTAATGCTCTGTAGTGTTTGTTTGAATGATTTAATTCCAGAATAAGAAAATTAGCAGACAACCAATCAGAGACAACAGATTTTCCCAAGGGAGACTTTATTATTTTTTGATTTTACTACAGGAAAGTTAATGATGTATCTGTGTATCTATTAACCAGTTACGGGCAGTTTAAGAGTAGAATCTGCGGAACATATAGATTTCCTTCCAGTGTCAATTGATGGCGGTAGTAGGACTAAATATTTAGAGGGAAAAATAGGTACTTCTCTCTCTCTCTCTCTAAAGATGTTGTGATTGTGATGATGTTGCTCTTAGGATGTAATGTAGTATTTTATTATAACAATTGAATTGTATAACAATTGAATTGAATGTGTCTAAAATGGTGTTCGAAAGTTACATAAGATAGTGGCTAATAGTGGAGATGTATTGAATTTATATGTTGCAAGCCAGAGGGGAATTTCTGCAGTTATTTTATTATATGTGAAGATGTACTGATTTTTAAAAAATATAAATTTGTTTCTAAAAAATTTGTTTTTTCAATTAAAATTTGTCAAATTTGAAACTCGGATATCACTAGAATCCATGATTTCTATTTTATCAATTTTTTCGGGTAGAGTGATGACCCCCCTTCTCAAAACTCTCTAAGAAAGCTTCATGTAATAAGCATTTTCATGTCAATAACCGAAGGACTTCATGACCCTACTTTAAAGTTTAGGAAAAAATTGGAATCAATTAGGTTTTAAAGATCCCCACAAAATAAGCAAAACAAAACGGATACCTTCAGGTTGACATCAGTTGACTTTCAAATTGTTTGGTTTCTCATAACGATTTTTAATATAGTGACAGATTTATTGTAAAAGAAAATTTTTTTATATTTATTAGAATTATAATAATCTATAATATAAATCAAATAATTGTAAAGAATGAACTCATTTTAAAATGAGAATTTAGAATGATAGGGAAAAAATCTCTGCATTTGTTTATCAAAAAGTTTTGTAAATAAAAAAATTTAAAAAAACCTGCATCCTACATTAAAAAAAATAAATAAATAATCGTCCCTCACCACACTATTTTTAAAATAAATCTTTCCCTGTATAAAAAATTGACTTTCTAACGAAAAACTGAAAAATTGTTTTTCTTATCTGTTTTCAAATGCCACGTCTGTCAAAAGTCAACCGGTGTCAACCTGAAGATATCATTTTTGTTTTGCTTGTTTTGTGGGCTCCATGAAACCCAATTGATACAAAATTTGATTGGAATTTATTTGGATTGGATTTTTCAATTTTTATTTTTTCTTATTTTTTTTTCTATTTTTTTTATTTTATTTTTTTTTTCAGGTTACCAGATGCCAAAAAACAGTTTTCACCTTACATGTATAGTAACCCTTTCGCTGAAGTGCTGAAAAATGAGCAAACCGAAGATATTCAACATTGCGGAGTTTGTATGAAGGGTTTTTACAACTCACATGAATTGCAGGAACATGAACGGACTCACATGGGGGGCACCCTTGGCACAAACAGCGACAGGGTTACAGGTGGAAGTGTTGGGCATCATACCTCGGCGTCTTCAGACTGCGACATGTTAAGAGGAGTCAGCGCGTGCCCCCACACCACAGACTGCGAAAGCAATAGTGCCGATGGACACATGCCTCACAGTAACTTATGTCATCATAGCAATGTGAGCGATAAAGGCGGGGGGTTAACAAGCAGCAGCTCATCTCTTCGCGTGGGTCGTGTGAACATCAAAAGAGTATCTGAGGCTTCCTCCACAACGGCAATGTACCCCTGCGAATTATGTGGTGAAAAGTTTACACTGCGTGGCAATATGATGAAACATAAAAAGATGCACGAGGGTCAGAGACCATTCACGTGTCCCATTTGCGGGAAGGAGTTTAGCCTGCGGGGTAACATGAAGAAACATCAGGTCATCCATGAGGGTGCAAAGCCATTTAAGTGTGCCATTTGCGGCCGGCAGTTTAGCCTTAGGGGCAACCTGCAACAACACCAGGCTGTCCACACTGGAGCCAAACCCTTTGTCTGCTCCGTTTGTGGTCGGCAGTTTTCGTTACGTGGTAATATGGAAAAGCACAAACGGATTCACAATTACTGAGTAAAAAAACAAAACAAAAAAAAAAAACAGACAAAAAAAAATATAAACTGGAAAAAAATAATATTACAAGGTTGTTTGCTTTGAATCACTGGCACCTTGGCAAACTGTTTCTTAGCACATGTGTGTGTTTAATCAACTAAATTATGTGTTTTTTAACCAGTCAAGATAATGGTTTCACACCTAAAGCAATCGTTAGACAACCTAAAATATAATCTTGTATTGTAGTTGCTTTGGATAAACCGAAAAGCTATAAGATTGTTTTTAGGTTCTGTGGAAAGCAACTATAGGATCATGCTTTAATTGGCTTGACGGTCACTCATGGTATGAAACTACTGATCATGAATTAAAAAAAAAGAAAGCATGTAATTTATTCAATTACCATAATGTTCTGTCTTAGAAGGCATCTATCTATCAGTATGTGTGTGTGTGTATATAATATATATAAAACCAAATTTAAATTCAGCACCCCACGTTTGCCAACTTTTGAAAATGGATTTTGCATGATATCACATCTGATGTCACTGAAAGCCCATGTCTTCCCAATTTTAAAACCAACATATTTTCAAACTGATTTTGTTTCAGAATAACCTTTTTCTCGTTAAAAACTCAAAATGATATAAAATTGAAATTTGTAAGCTCTTTGAAGCATCTTTAAGTTAAAACTTAAAACTTTGAATACATAGACAAACTGTTTTAGAAACACATTAAGATGCCTAAGTTTTTTTGGGGGTTTTTTTTTACAATTAGAAAAAAAAAAGGAAGAGAGAACAAATTTTTGCATCTCAATATGTTTTTAAAACAATTTGCCAAAATAAATACTGAAAATCTGGCAATATAATTATAATATTATGTGAATATACATGAAATATTAATATATATTTGTACAAAGTAAATATGCAGTTTCTATTAGATAAAATCTAAGTACAAATAACAATTTTTATGCAACATTATTAAAAAAATGAAATACAGAAAAACGTCTGTGAATAATAATAATTAGATGAGTAGCCATTGTTTGGTACCACCTGAGCTAAATTTATCAACCAAAAGTACAGACAACGTTAGCCATAGTTTTTATATTTCTTTATCATTGGTAAATTAATCTCATATTTGTTTCAGATGCAACATTTTTAGGTAAAAGTAATAAACTTTGATGTACATTCCTACAAAAAAAAAAAAAAATGGGATACATTTTTTTTTTTTTAATTTGATTTACATATCGGTACTTGGTATTCAAAAACAACAGATAGATATAGGATATACTAAAAAAAAAAGTGGGTTCCCTTTAACAAGCTAGAAAACTTCTTGCACCTGCCATTATCAGTACACAACCACTATTTACTTGTGCTTGGAGCATTGTTGCTACATCTAGGCTGGTGCATCAACCAAAAGCCTTTTCTTCTCGAACAGGGTCCAAAAACAAGAGTCTCTAACCTATTAGCATTCACACTGTCCATCCAGTTCCAGCCTCTGACCCATCACCGCAATGTTGCATCCCTGTGCAAGTTTTATAAGTATGTCAACAGAATGTGCTCCAAATAACTTGTTACACTTGTCCCCAGTCAACATAAATATCTCCAACAAACACTACAAGCAACAAAACCAAACTGCTTCTCTGTTATTAATATTATCTTATTGTTATTTTTTTTTCCTCAAACTACTCATCTTTGGAATTCCTTCTCCGCTCTCCGTTCCCGGATTGTACCAATATGAAGAAATTTAAATGTAATGTAAACAAACATCTTACTGCACAACTCCCCACTTAGGATGCTCCTATGAATTTGGCCACCTAATTCACAGTAGCCCTTTACAACTCTGTGACAGCATACCTTGTTGAGGGTGAATCGAAGGTTTAAAAAAAAATTATTTTTAGTTTTTAAAATTATAAAAGTAGTTACGTTTTTATGGAAAGTAAATTTTGTTTTAAATTCAAATTTGTTTCAGAAAGCATGATGCAGTTGAGATAACACGAGTGTCATGTTAAATTTGTTCCTGTCAGAAGTCGATCTGTTTTCTATTTAATCCAGAAATGCAATACCAATTGTAAACAATTTGTTGAACTTGTCTTGCTATTTTACTCAAAGCTGGATTTAACATGTAGGAGGTTCCTACTAGCGATGGGACAATTCAAAAATTTTTCCCAATTCCGATACAATTACTAATTCTGATTTAAATTCCTGATTCCAATACAATTATAGATACCAATTCCTTTAAAATCATTATCTGTGCCTAAACCTAAACGTAGATTCCATGAACAAAGCTTCTTTCTTAGAACTGCACGCCTGTGGAATTGTCTTCCGTTTTCCTGCTTTCCGGCTGACTACAATATGGTTGTCTTCAAGTCTAAAGTAAATAAGTTCTTGATGAGCCGTTCCATATAAGTTATCAAATTTACCAAATTTTCATTACTAATGATTACTATATTGTCCAATTTCTACTGTACACTCTTTAACCCTTATCCTTGAGTGGCCTCTGGGCCTTGATAATGTGGTGATGCCTATGTAAAAAAAAAAAAAAAAAAATCACTTAATATTTAGCTATAGAGTTTTTTTTTATATTATCATATTCATACAAACCTATGTGATATAAGATATATATTTTCGCAGACGTAAAAAATATACACTTGTGCATAGATTTCAATTTTATTTGTAGCTTAAAATCAATAAACATCTACCACTTTATATTTTGTAGCAGTAATGGAAAATTAAGTTTCAAACAAAAACAAACTAAATAAAAAAATTACAAGAATCTTTTTCGACATCAAAAAGTAGGCACAATTTTTCCCGATTCCTATATCTAAAAACAGTTTTGTATTTTCTTGATTCCCGATTCCGATTAATCGTTCCAAAGTTTCCAATTATAATGTAATATCTTTTCCAACGCTATTACATTATAATTGAAAGTACAATGGCCCCGACTGGATTTGAGCTTAACTTACCCAGATTCAGTAATCCACGTTCGTATCAATTACACTATTTATGTTGATTTCCCCTCTCCCAAATGGAGTGCTGAATTCACAATTGGTTTTGTATGAGATTAACATATACACACACAAGCACATCACACGCACATGCATGTATATATGAGGAAAAACTTTGGATAAAATTCTACATTATGTAAGAGATAAAGTAAAAATGTGGATTCAGCAAAAATTTGAAATCAAATAAACGTCGTGATTTTATTATTTCGTCTTCATTTTTAAAAGACTTTCTTGGAAATGAGTGAGGGTGTTATTTTTTTGTGGATTAGCATGCAAAAACATCGACATGGGAGAGGATTAAGGTGTAATATCTGTTCTGTTTTTAGTTGAGGTAGGCGAGATTCTTCCTGACAGTGGCAACTTTTATTTTGTCCTATTGAGTGTGTTAGATGTATCCCTCATATAGAAGAAAAATGATCCAGTGTCTAAGTTGCCCTTCGTAGGGAGGCAATTGAAGAACACAGAAAATGAAGCCAGCAAAGAAGCAGAAGGGAAATTTTCCTTAAGGAACTCTTTTAACAATAAAGACGAAATATTAAATCTCCTCTTGACTTATATATATATATATATATATTACCATTTTATCTGTTTAGTTACACGTTTCTGTTACCAAATCGTATCAGCGTTCAAGTCTGACTAAGTGCTGGATCGCTGATACGATTCGATAACAAAAATATGTGTAACTAAACAGATAAAACAGTAATAAAATAAAAAATATATATTTGCTCTGCAATAGTATCGAACACTTTCTTCAGGTTTTTACTAATTACCAGTTTTGCCATAAAAAACATAAACCTGTAAGGAAGATATACAAAATTTTAATTAATATTTTTTTTATATATATATATATATTATGCACACACACAAACATGACTTTCAGAAACGGATGTCTTTTTTCTGAAGATCATTAAGGATAGGAATAAATCTATTGTTTTGTAACTTTATGCATTAAAATATCATTCATCCTCATTAATGGCTTTTATGAACAATATGAATTTTTCCTAAAAGCAATGATCTGGTGGTGCGTGTTCATGGTGGACATTACTCTGTGGGGATTTTTACGGATTATTTGGTAAATATTAGATGTTCCGGAACAATAAAATTAATTCTCCAAACAGAGCAGATTTGTCCTCTTACAAAAATTTAAGTTTTGCATCACTTTTCTGGCCACCCCCACCCCAAGATTAAAAGCAAGATTTAATGATACTAAACCTCATGGGTAGATGTTGAGAATGATTGCCTAAACAAAATGCGATAAAAAAAAAAAATTGAGACGATAAAAGTGACTTTGTTTTCTTTTGTTTTAACTATTATATGAGGAACCATTTCATGTTAAAATTAGAAAAACAAGTTTGAAATTTGGAAACATGCTAAAATAATTTAAATTTTTACAAATTGGAATCTTACTGGAACCAAAAGTAGTGTATTAATGCTCATAGAGGCGTTTTTATATCTATATATATAAAAATGTAATTCTTGGTTCGTTCGTTATCAATAAAACCATATTTCTACATTACCAATTTATTTGAAATTTTCAGACAGACTATCTTCAGAGTCAAGGAATGTTTTTATGTTATTAAAATAAATTAACATCGCAAATTATAAAAATATTAAATAAAATAAAAATATTTTTCGTAAGCTGATTCTGTGGAACTGTTTTCTGGTAGAACTGAACTTCCGTTTCAATTCATTTCATACACCAACACCACGATTTGACAAGACGAATTACAAGATTTCATTTTCTGTTTACTCGATAAGTAAAAAAAAAAAAAAAAAAAATCCCCGATTTTTTTATTTTTTAAATTCATTTGTTTATCTTCCAAATTTTTTAATTAAAAAATTTTTTTTCTTTCTTATATCGGGCAAAAAAAAGTTGCTCGGCAGAAGGTGTGTTTTGAGTTGAAACATAAAAGTCGAAGTTGTAAAAATCATTTTTTAACAAAATTGGCAGTACACGTTTTTTTTTTTTTAACAGTTGTTTTGATATAAGAAAATATGAACTTTTTATTATTATTAAAACTATTAATTGTTAGGTGAAAGTACAGGATTTTTTCAAAGAAAATTTACGGTTTGGTAATGTACTTAAATAATATTTTTATTTTATTTATTTATTTATTTTTTTTTTTCAGCCATTCTTACCATAGAGTGGGGAGCATGTTTTGTAGGCGAATTTGCATAGATGGCCAGCAGTACAGGCCGACCCAGTACTTTTAAGAGATGGAGACACGCCAAACCAAATATCTACACCGGTGAAAATGTGAATTCAATTTTTACACGCTTTCCAAGTAACTTGTGTTATTTTCATTGCCCAAGATAAAGTTTTAGTTTTTGTTGTATAGTTTTTTATGGTAAAGTTTTACGTTTTTACGATAAAGTTTTACGTTTTTGTTCTGTTACGTTTAATTACGTTTTCACATTTCTTTTGTAAAATTTGTTTCATTATCAAATTTATTTCACTTTTATTTTGTTCATTTTTCTGTTAAATAAAAAGTTATAAATATAATTCATTCATTTTTCTGATAAATAGTTATAAATATATATAATTCATTGAATAAATACTTATAAATATATATAATTTGTTGAATAAATACTTATAAAATACATGTAATTCGTTCTGTATAGTTTCTGATAAATAAAAAGGTTTAATTATATGTAATTGTTCGTTTTACAAATCAAATTCATGTTTTCACGGGTGTAGATATTTGGCCTCTCTTAAAAGTACCGGATCAGCCTGTAGTGCCGGCCATCTGTGCAAATTCGCCGTTTTGTAACTATTCTGTGCTTTCAACTAACAATTTATTATTAAAAAAAAGATATTGTGAAATTATAAAAAAAATAAAGATATTGTGAAAGATGAATTTAACTTAAAAAAAAAAAAAAAAACCCAACGTGAACGGCATGTTCAACATTGTTTTGTTTTTGCTTTTTTTACCGTAAATTGTTTGGCTCAAGTTTTTTGTTTTTTGTAAGAAAACCTTTTTTAACAAAATTGAAAGTACACTTTTTTCTTTTTAACGAAAGTTGTTTTTATATAAGAAAATATGAATGCTTTTTCTTTATTAAAGAAATTGTTAGGTGAAATACAGAAAATTTTCTATCAAGAAAACCGTTAGTTTTTCAGCTATTCTTACCATGGGGAGGGGATGGTGTTTTGTCACTATTCTGTGCTTTCAACTAACAATTTATTAAAAAAAACAAAATATACATATATATATATAGCAAGAATACATATATATACTCAGCAAAATATGATGAAAGTAAAGATAATTTTCGCGAAAATATATTTTTTATATCAACATTGTTTCCATTCGTAGCCAAGAGTGGCCAACAAAATTATGTTTCCTTACAAAGAGAAAATGTTATATATATAATAATATAAATATACAAGAAATAAATGTTACCAAAGTTAAAAGTTACTTTTATTGTAGAAAAGTTCATTGGTTTGTATTTTTAAGTGGTTTGTAAATTTTTTTTTTTTTTTTTTTAATTCACGAACCGGTTTGAAAAAAAAATCAAAATGGCAGCGACTTTGAAATGGAGAGCCCTGTTTTCAATTTGAAGGAGGAGCACCTGACCATTCTGTGTTAACAATTTAAGAGAGTTCCGTCAACGTAAGGAATATTTATAAACATATTTTAATGTTTTCTGTTATTTTGTGCTTGAGGAATATTCGATTATGGCATGTGTAGTTTATATAAAAATTAATTTAATTAGTTATCGCCTCAAATTTCGTTTTAATTTTGGTTCGCTGAAATTATTTCAAGTAAAGAGCATTAAAAACTATTTCAAAACAAAAAAAAACATTAACTGAACTTTTATTGACTATGGTAACATTTATTTTTTCGGGTAGTCGTTTGTTGGCTTTTCTGCTAAACACTCTTACTAAATAATATCGACGAAATATCGAAAAACAAAGAAGCAAAAACAGTTTTGAAAAATAATAAAGCTTTACTTACTTTAGTAAAATAATCCAAAACAGCAAAATAGGATATTAAAAAAGTAAACACATAATTACTTTAGTTTTTTAAAGCAAAGAATCGATATGAATAAGAAAATGGTGCCCTTTTCAAGCAGAACAGCTTCATTTCAGTTTTACAGTATTGAACGGTGTAGTATTGCGCCGTCGGATTCAGAGTTGTACTATTGTAATGTAAAGAACACACCAAAGGGTTGCAATCAACTGAATTCCTTCTAGTACACTGACAAAAAAAAAGCTTAAACAGATATATAAATAAAAATAAAATGGTTATGTAAATGCTTTTAAAAAGACACGTAATCACGTGAGCAGGATTTTTTCCTTCTTTTGACATAACAAGTAATGTTCTTATTGTTTATTATTTATCTATTTTTGAAAGAGTGCCACGTGCAAGTGGAGAAGGAAAAAACAGTTATGCAAAATTTGTGTCTAGAATTGTCTAAAGTTCCGACTTTTTTTTGGCTTTCACTTTAATAAGAACGTGAATTTATTCGACACAATATGATTCAACTCAAAAAAAATAAATAAAAGCTAATGTGAATTAAGATTAAAGTTAAGGTGTTGTTGTGGACCCTAACCCATTTTAAAAAACCTTGTTAAACTTTGTGACATATTTACATTCTACGGAGGTCAGGCGCGAACGAACATCCAATAATTTTATTATACCATATTTCTTCAAACTGAAACATAATTATCAAAGTATACTTGCGCAGATAGATATGAAAAGTCTTTGTTAAAGTTTGTGCCATATTTTCATGGAGTATAGGCGCGAGCGCAGACCCCACAATTTTATTATACCATTCCTATTCATATTTAAGTTGAAACATACTTATCAAAGTATCCTTATGTACATCTATATCAAAAACCCTTGTAAACGTTTTTTTTTTTTTTTTTTTTTTCCATAATTTGGGGGCCAGGCACGAACGCAGACCCCACAATTTTTATGAACCACCGTTCTGCCACCAGATCAAACGTACCCATTCCTGATCCTCAATATATCTTCTATCATTATATGTAATCAGTTTTTTAAAATAGTCAACCATATAGGAGCCTATTCGTGACCAGACACAGACACACAGATATTCAGCTTTTTATATATATATATATATATATATATATATATATATATATATATATATGCATATATACACATGAGAGAAAAGAATAGACACTCATAGAAACAGTTTATTTCAATAAACATAATTGAAAGAACAAAATCAAAAATCAATTTACAAATTTAATAACTAATACTTGGTCGACATTCCCTTTGCTATTTTTAATGCTAGGACCCTTCTAGGCATGGCACTGATCAGTTGGCGAATATCATCTTGAGGAATTTCTTGCTATGTCTGATGCAATAATGCTAAAAGTTCAGCCTTAGAAGATGGTTTCCTATTCTTTTTGTGAAAGTTCCGGTCTAATATGCCCCAAAAGTTTTCGATTGGGTTCATATTCGGGGACTTTCTTGGTGATGGAAGTTTAGTAATCCTATTTTAGCTCAACCATCATTGTGTTGCCCTAGCTCCATAAATAGGGAGTTAATTTGGTTCATTTTACCACTTGAGAATATTGGTAGGAATCATTCATGTAATATTGAAACATATTTAGCAGAATTGATCTTTCTTCACACTCCACCAGATCTTAGCGACCATCACTCCAAATTGCACCCCATACCATAACCAATAAACCCCCATGTTTCAGTGTTGGCTGCAGTCTTTTTAAGTTTAACTCTTACTCCGGGAGTCTCCATACTCATACCCTTCCACTGTCAGGAAATAATGCAAATCGTAACTCACCAGAGAAAATGCCATCGGTCCAAAAAGGTCATAGGTCTCTTCACCATCTCACAAGCCCAATCTTTTCTGCACTTGATATTGGCAGAACAAAGAAGAGTTTTCCTTGTCGCAACTCTACCATAGTAGCCCATAAGCTTGTGAAGATACCTGACAGGTGTTCTGGGACTGACACATGCTTGTATTGCAATGTCAGAGGCCTTGCACCAAGGATCCTCTTCAATATTTCTTTTCATAAGACACTGGGCAACCTAGATGAGATTTTGTGCACTCTTTGTCCTCTCTTGTGAATTGTACGATCACTCTATTAACAGTAGAAAAAGATATTGAAAATTTTCTTGCTATTTTGCGTTGACTAAGACCACCTTCATGTTGGCAGAAATTCCGATATGCCTGATGCTCCTTTGGTTCTTGGCATGCTTCAATGTTGTTAGATGCAATTTTAATGAGATACTCTAAGTTATTTCAGCACTATTCTTATCTGTAAATATAAATAAGCATATATTAATCTTAGGAAGAATATTTATCTTAGGGGGTCTTAAGAAGTAATTGAAATTCAAGGAAACTGGCTTGTTTTATACGTACAAGTATGTAAACATGCCTAACTTTAATAATTATTTAAAATAACTTATTTTTTTCTTTTTTTTTTTTTTTAAATGCAGGTAACTCTTAGGTTTTGTGATTTTCAAATTTAGTAGAAATAGACATCTTAAAAATAATGCATACAAGCATCATGTTGACCAGTGAGTGGATATTTGGACTAATGACAACAGATTATCGAGTACAAAATTGCAGATGTAACAAATAACCACCAACATAGAACAAACCGCAACTGATGTAGCCTGACCTCCTTGTACACCTGGAAGACAATAAATACACATACTTATGTAGACTTGCATAAGGTAGCATGTTTAGTGTGTTGTTTAACATTTTTTTTTTTTTTTTTTATGGAAATCGCTCCAGACAAGGTATGAAGCCACCTGATGTAAGAGGCTAAATAAAAAATGCTACTACAAAGTCAAAAACTAGCCAACAATAAGTGTTAGATGGATAGATTCTTATTCAGAAAACAGCAATCCTTCCTCCTCTGTCAGAAACATCATTCATGGAATGTGAGGACTAAATGACAAGATAAGGGAAGTAAAAGTTACAAGGCTGCTGAAAGCAAACCAAAGGTCTACTTTCTACTATGCTAATGGAATCGAGCCACAACCTTGGATCAGTACAAGCGAATGATCACGGCATGTGCAGTGAATGTACACAAATCACATTCATACTTATTAAGAAGAGTATGGTTACTATGTGTATGTAGTTTTATGAATGTTTTTAAATTCCCATTTAAATATTAAGATATTTTAAGAGGTAAAATCAATGCTTAGCTCTTCATAAAAGAATAGAACACTTTAGGCAGCTTGTAATGTACATCTTTTTATGGCTGGTGCTGTTGAGATAGTGGGTTAGAAATTGAACTGTTGATGAAACGGTTGCATAAATAAAACTTTTATTCCAAACATACAAAGGACATTCCAAAAAGATTGCCTCCTATTTTTTTTATTCCGTTTGAATTATGATGACTGAACTGATACATTCATAACCTGAAAGTAACCTATGTCATAGACATGCACCAGAAGCAGAGATGCATCATTGAATTCCTCCATGCAAAATAAGTTAAACCAATCAACATTCACCGGCGCCTGTTGAATGTTTATGAAACTGATGCAGTTGATGTCAGTACAGTTAGGAGATGGGTTCATCAATTTCAGAGTGATGACCAGAGATGTGAGTGACAAAGCGCGCTCCAGATATCCATGCACAAACACTATCCCATCGCTGCCAAAAGGGCATTGAGAATGTTAATGACTCTAGAAAAATAAATTCTGGGGCACAACAGGCCACTCGTTTTAATGATACTGCTCCTGTCTTCGTAGCTCTTCAACTTTTTTTAGTTTAAAATAGAATGCATTGTTTTTGGAATGACCCTCATGGATATTGTGTGTCGGGAGTATGCTGAAGTGAAATCAATAAAGTGATATCAATATCGGACAAATGTGAGAGCTAGAACACAAATTATTTATTTGAAAACTGTTAGACATTTCAGAGATGTTCTATGGTTGCATTGACATGGATTAAACACCATTCTTCAATTTCTATTAATTTTATGAGTTACTGATGATTTGAATGAACTTTAATAGCCTTTTTTAAACTGTAAAAGGTCAATGAAACCATGGTACATCTCTGTAATATGTTGCATATATTTTTCAAATAATAATCAATGTATATATATATATATATATATATATATATATATATATATATATAAGAAGTTCAATTATATTGAGCTTCTTAAATAAGGATTGGTATATATTATAAGAAAATATATTTCTATAGATATATATATATATATATAGATTTTTTTTTTTTTATTAGCGATTGTGTGGTATTTTTCTTCCTTTTTGCTCCCTGAGCAATTTTATGGGAGACCCCCCCCCCATTTGTAATTACTAATTTATTATTTAAATATTTTTGCATGCATAAAAGTAAGTCATCCATAGACATGCATATTTCGAAATATCACTTCTCTTCAGTATGGCTAAACTTGTTGATAAGGATTAAACTTGTCATCGTTCGATAAGTAGCCTGGGGTTTTAGTGCAAGACCACGGAACCTTATCAGTCTTTATCGCTTTTAAATGCAAGATTATTTATTTATTTATTTTTTTATTAGCGCTTCTGTGGTATTATTTTCTATTTTCTTTTCACTCCTTCAGCACTTTTTAAGGGAGAGGTTATCTGCCCTTTGTTTACATTCTAGCACAAAGTAAAAAGGAAAAAATACCACAAAATCGCTTATAAAAAAAATAAATAAATAAATAATCTTGCATTTAAAAGCGATAAAAATTGATAAATCAACAGGCTACTTATCGAGTGGTGACGAGTTTGATCTTTATCCTGATCTGCACACATGCATAATTTACGAGATCCTTTTAATAGAACATACCGTCACTACAGGATTGTATTGATTGAGCAGATCATCATATTTTTGTATATTTTTATGTACACTTTGCGAACGCCTCATAATGAGCTATTTAAAAAAAAAAAAAAAATTGGGTGTGGCCAACAAAATAACAGGAGGCATTTAAAAAAAATAAAAAATATCCTCACAGTAAAATTAGTTTTTGATGCACTATAATCCAGATTTCAAAATCATTGTAGCTATTGATACTAGTTCATATGGCATTGGAGCCTGTATATTACACAAAATGGCAGTGTTTCTATAATTAAAATGAAGCGACCTTGTTGAATATGAAGGAGAACCCAGAAAGCAACAAATATGGTCACTATTGAATTCTACACGGAGGAGTGTGGATGTGCTTCAGATTGACATATCATCCATGTGACGTTGCTGCAGTTAACTTTTCTCACTTTGGTGTGACTGAAGTGGCTAGGTGTTAAGGTTGTATAACAGAGGAAAAAGTCTTAGAACTCCTGGAGCCTGAATAGGTCTCCTGAAATCGATGGTTTTGTCTACTGGGTGTATTTGATACTTGCATATTTTCGTTTCCTTGCTGATTTATTTATTTATTTATTTAACTTGTGGTTTAGAAACTGGTCCTTTACTAGAGGAATGGCTAAATTGTTATGCAGGAGTACAAAATTGTGGGAATGAGGTAGGTATTCTTTGACCTTTAATCATGTTAAAGAGATTCAGGCCAAGATTTTAGCCAATTGTCTGCAGGTTGTTTTACCTGGTCTGCTTCACTTCATACAGACTTGTGTTGTGAAGGTTAGAACTATTCAGGATAATTTGCATTCAACACAGTTAATCATTGAGAAAGTCGACTCAGAAGTCGTGCTGATCAATTTAAATCAGTCCAAAGCATTCAATATGGTGGACCATCATAACTTAGAACCTGTTTTATCTTCGGACAGTCTTCGTCTCCAATTTTGCTTTTAGATTTGTCTCTTCAATGTAAATCCTGGTGCATTGGTGGAGGTGAATGGTTTGGGGCTGAAGCCCTCCAAATTGTTTCAAATCTAGTTTTTAAAGGTACTTGTTTTAAATGTACTTGTATTGGAACCATTCTTTCACAGGCTAAGAGTGATCTTGGTTCTATGTGGGATTATTTTTACAGGTGTTTACACCATGTTACTCTGTCTATACCGATAACGTAACAGTGTTTGTAACAAGCAGTACAAGATTAGTGTCATTCTCAGAGTAATCAGTGCATATGAAATGGTCACAATGGCCAAAATTAGCTGTGAGAAGTCTGTGGGCTTGATTATCGGTGCCTGGAAGAGTGTATCCCTACAGGGAGATTTCATGTTTTGACAAGTTCTGGGTTTGACTTTTACTCCTGATCTAAAGTGGAACATGTACATCAAATCTGTTGCAAAGGTCGCTGGAAAAATAGTAGGATCCTTCTAGATATCTAACTGCTGATGCAATTCTCTACCTATATAAGAGCCAGGTATGTCCAATGATGGAGTATTGCTATCACATCTGGGCAGGAGCTTCTAGGAAGATCTTATCCTGCCTTGACAGAGTTCAAAATAGCCTAGTGGAGATACCCTTTTCTCTTCCTTGCAACCTCTTTCTCACAGAAGAGACGTTGCGAGCCTGTCTCTGTTTTATCATTATTTTCATGGCAAGTGCTCGTCTGCACCCCAATCTATGGTTCCCCCTCACCAAACATTCATGAGAAACACTCATCTAGCTGAAAACATTATCAATAATTTCTCCCACTCTTTATCTGTGCCTAAACCTAAACGTAGATTCCATGAACAAATGATCTTTTTTAGAAATACACACCTGTGGAACTCTTTTCTGTTTACCTGCTTTCCAGCTGACTACAATATGGCCATGTTCAAGTCCAACATAAACAAGTTCTTGATGAGCTGTTCCCCTTAAGTTATCCAATTCACCAAATTTACACTTTTAACGATTACTATGTTGTCCTTTTGACCACTGTACACTCTTTAACCCTTATCCTCGAGTGGCATCTGGGCCTTGTAAAAAAAAAAGGGACCCTTTAACTAAACTAGTGGGTCTTGCAAACAATTTGTATTTGGTTTGAACCTTATTTTCAGCTGGAGAAACTTTAGTTGGAAGTATTGAAAATGATTCAGGCTGCAACTGTTCTGTCAACTCAGAAAACTTTTATTCAAGTAAACTTAAAATGTGATTTAAACATCTATCCAATCATCTTATATTGTCTATCAGTATTCGACTCCCATCAAGTGTGCATGCTTGAATTGTAGCAAGGCCTTTTCAAGTTTTTATGGCTTGGTAAAAACCTTAAGGTTCTTCACAAGATATTTTATCTCCATCCTTCTGGAAGTAGTCTGGCTATGCCATGCATTGAGATTTATCAACGGCTATACTATATGCAGTGACATGAGTGGTTAATGGCAAAAAAATCTTTTTTCTTTTTTTTTTTTTTTTTTTACGTAGGCATCACCACATTATCAAGACCAAGAGGCCACTCAAGGATAAGGGTTAAAGAGTGTACAGTAGTCAATTAGTAATCATTAGTAATAAAAATTTGGTAAATTTGATAACTTATATGGAACGGCTCATCAAGAACTTATTTACGTTAGATTTGAACACAACCATATTGTAGTCAGCCGGAAAGCAGGAAAACGGAAGACAATTCCACAGGCGTGCAGTTCTAAGAAAGAAGCTTTGTTCATGGAATCTATGTTTAGGTTTAGGCACAGATAAAGAGTGGGTGGAATTATTGTAAGTGTTTACAGCTAGACGAGTGTTTCTTGTGAAAGTTAGGCGAGGGGGGACCATAGACTGAAGCTCAGTCGAACACTTTCCATGAAAATAACAATACATCAGAGACAAACTCACAACATCTCTTCTGTGAGATAGAGGTTGCAGGGAAGAGAAAAGGACATCTCCTACGAGGCTACAAAGTCTATTTTGAACTCTATCAAGGCAGGACACATCCTTTCTAGCAGCTCCTGCCCAGATGTGGCAATAGTATTCCATCCTTGGACGTACCTGGCTCTTATATAGATAGAAAATTGCATCAGCAGTGAGATATCTACCAGATCGATAGAAAGATCCCACCATTTTTCCAGCGGCCTTGGCAACAGATTTGATGTACATGTTCCATTTAAGATCAGGAGTAATGGTCAAGCCCAGAAGTTTGTCAAAACTTGAGGCCTCCTGAAGACGAGAGCCATTCATTTCAATTGATGCCAGATGTGGATCAGAACGTTAATGATGTAAAGAGAGAAGCTTGGTTTTAGATGCATTAAAAGTAACCAGCCACTCCTTTCCCCATTGTACTACATGCTCAAGATCAGAGGAGAGAGAATTGGAGAGAACTTGGACGTTTACTGTCTTAGATGTGCTACCATAGATGGTAGTGTCGTCAGCATAAATGTCTACAAATGATGTAATGATGTGATTTGGAAGATCATTAATGTAGATCAGGAAAAGAGTTGGGCCCAGGATGGACCCCTGAGGGACACCGGCATTAATACTGTGAGCTTCTGATTTTTGCCACTTAACTACTACTCTTATGAACCTATCAGAAAGAAATGATTTAATAATTGAGAAGACATTTCCAGCTATACCATAGCTACAGATCTTATGAAGTAAACCTGTATACCATACCCTATCAAAGGCCTTAGATATGTCAAGAGCAATTGCCCTAGAAAGGTTGCCTCCGTCGAGAGATTTGCTAATCCTATGAGATATAACTGTAAGCACATCTGCTGTAGATCTAGCAGAACGGAAACCATATTGAGTGTCACTAAGAAGGTTATTTTTGCTGAGATGGTTGATTACTTCTCTATTTAACACAGATTCCAGCAACTTATTCATGATGCACAGGAGACTTATTGGCCTGTACTGAGAGGGGGATGAACTATCACCTGAATTCTTAAATATAGGGCATACTGATGAGATTTTCCAGGGTGATGGGAAGCTATTCTCCTTAAGACAACGTTTAAACAGTTTTGTAAGTATGGGTGCTAGTTACTGGAATCAAGGTTTTTGGTTAGCTTGGAAAAATCACGTACAGATATTTGTATATCACATAGTGTGTTTTCTGATACAGGAGGAAATATTGGGGGTTGGCGGCCTTGGTTGCAAAGGGTAGAATTAGCTGCAAAGTTCTTGGCAAAGAGTTTGGCTTTGTCTGATGCTAACGAGATTACCTCAGGTCCATTGATGATAGTTGGGATAGAGCACACGCTTCTGTTCAGGATTCTGTTTGCTATTTGCCAAAACTGGTGGGAACCAAGCCGCTGCTCAGCTACTTTGGACTTGATGGACTGAGCATATAACTCTCTTGCATTCTTTATTACTTTCTTACAATGGTTGCTGGCAGTCCTGAAAGCGGCTTTAGTTTCCATACATCTATTATGTTGGAAGCAGTGGAAAAAGTGATTTCTGTGTGCAATAGCAGCAGCACATTCTGGAGAAAACCATGGCTGGCTGTTAGGTTTTTGCTGGAATTTTTTCGAGGGTATGAAATGGTCTATACCTACAATTAACCATTCCGTCAGGTCTGATACTATAGAGGACACATCCTTTTTAAACATGGAACGCAGAGGAAGATCCGATATAAATGTACGAAAGCTATCCCAGTCAGCCATAGTGTATCGATATACTGTAAGATGGAGAGGTACGTCTGAGGACTTATTACATTTCATTTTTATCTTAATTGATACAACTGAGTGGTCGGAAGATCCAAGAGAAGACAGAACGGAAACTGAACATAGTTCAGGGCAAGTTGTGAGAAAAAGATCTAGGAGACTCGCATACTAACCATCATTGTCGGGCACACGAGTGGGTTCGTGAACAATCTGAGTGAGGTCATAAGCAATGAAGAAATCATGACAGAACCTCCCCTCATCATCGGTCTTGTTTGAGGGGATCAACCATTCCACATTATGAACATTGAAGTCTCCACATACGTGAATGTTAGCTGGAGGATATGCTGATAGAACTTGGTCAATTATCTCAGATATGCTTTTAAAGATAGTAACTCCGCTGTTATGGGGCCAATAGAGAGTAAATATAAATGCAGTAGTGTGAGCTAGTGCAACCCGGAAGCACATATAGGGTAAGTTAGGATCTTCTCTGGAGATGTCCCTACCACATGGAAAGCCATCTTTAATATAGGCACATATTCCATGCCCATTACGATCTTGGGGGGTCAGATTTGGAAGTTAAGTTAGAGTATCTTTTAATTACAAACTCATTTAAGGAAATAGTCTGTCCATTTCCGGTTTCGCTTAAAAATAAAAGGTCTGGTTTAGTCTCCTGTAATTGGGCTTCAACCTCTGGAAGGTTAGAACATAGACCCCTGATGTTAGAGAAGAAGACCTGGTAGTGGGGGTCTACGTTGGAAGTTTTAGATCCAGGTTTAATTGTGTATTTTTTATTGAAACTTGTCATGATGGAATTTTGGAGTTTGTGGACTAGGTTGTCAGACTTGCTTAGAGCAGAACAGAGAGGGGAAACAAAGAAAGAAAAGTAACAAAGAAATTTTTTTTTTTTTTTTTTTGTAGAACATGATAAGGTAAAGCCGTAACAATCACCCACTAATATGGCATCGAGAGACCCCACCAGAAGCTACTGCATGGTCCAGAATCCATTCACCAAATGGCAATACAGCAGCCCCAGTATTTTGCACCTGCTGATAGGACAGCCTCCTTAGTGGTTATCCAAGGTTTGGGTCCTTGACTATTAGGCGGATAACGTCAGCCCAGATAAAACGTTTACCTCCAGCACCCTTACTAGTGACATGGCTACAAAGATAGACATAGAAACAGAAAATTTCTGCCATCTCTGTCGACTGTTCACGCAAAATACTGCCAACCTAGAATACAACTTATATTGTTTGTATTGTAAAAAGAATTGATTGTTCATTCTTTTATGAAAACTGAATTAAAAATGTCAGCTAAAAAGAATGAACAATACAAATTAAAAATACATTGTTAAAAAAATAGGTTAGGTTAAAAAATAAGTTAGGTGAGAATTCTTTGTTGTCAAAAGTGTGTTAGGAAAAACGTGTGCATAGCCACATGAATTGGTCATGTTTTGGAAACTCACTTCTGACGTCATAAGCAAAAGGGGGATTCTCAATATAGGAGTTAGAGTTAGTCAGATCAGGGTAGTTGAGGCAGAACAGTTGAGTCTGCTACTCAGTCAGAGAGAGAGAGTTGGAGTCAGAGTCCTTTGGAGGTGAAGGAAAGAACATTAAGATATGTACATCCCAAATGTGAAGTCCTGACGTCATCATCATTCGACCGGTCCAATAAAATAAAGAATTACGATCGATTTTTGTAACTGTTTGTCATGTGTCATCATTCCACAAATCAAAAGGTAATGTGTTAAGCATCTTATTATGAAGATTGCATAACCCTTCCAAGAATATGTATCTCTCCTCCTCTCTATATGTATCTCTCCTCCTCCTCCTCCTCCTCCTCTCTATATGTATCTCTCCTCCT
Organism: Euprymna scolopes; assembly: GCF_053919585.1. Taxonomy (NCBI): domain Eukaryota; kingdom Metazoa; phylum Mollusca; class Cephalopoda; order Sepiida; family Sepiolidae; genus Euprymna; species Euprymna scolopes. The sequence continues at coordinate 29,377,837 of NC_136502.1, forward strand.
CTCTATATGTGTTACAAGAAATATAAGAACTGTGCATCTATGGCCTCAATATTTATATAAAGACAGACGCATATTGAGGGTTGAGAACCGATTTTATTTAATACCAACAATTTGTATTAGGAGAGGCAAAGTGTTCGTAGGATGGAATGTGATTTAACAAAGGAGATGAATGTTCGTAAAATGTTTGTAGGTATGTATGAATTGACAAGGAATAAATGTTCGTAAAATGTAACTTATCTTTTAGACGATGGAGAGGCCGGTCATCCTGCTGTCGGTGATGCGTGTCCTGACTTGTAACTGGAAAGTGAGGGACTTCTTTCATCAGCTCTAGCAGCCCGGCGTCTTCGTCTTCTTTCTCCTCCTCTCTCTTCTTTGGTTTGTGTGAATTAGGCATCGTTTAGAATTGAAGGTTTTTGTGCCCATAATATGAGAGCATAGTCGGCTTCAGTTCACTGGTGCCTTATTCCTTTTTCTTCTTCATCTCTTTAGATCGGATGGGAGAATGTCCGTGCGTTCACTGACGCAGCTGGGCGAAAATCTCCTGTTCCCTCAAATACCTTGTTTTTATAGTGGTAAACTGGCTCCCAGCGACTGTGATATTTGAGGTGTTTATTTTAGGCGTGGAGCTCTGGCATTGGTCGATAATTATTTTGAGGTTATCTTATTTTTTTCTTCCCGAGAGGAAGGGATGCATGGAGTCATGTGCAAAAGACGATTTCTCCTTTTGTCTCTCATCGTGGATGCGTTAACATCCGGTTGGCTCTTAATTCTCATCATGTTCTCACACATCTATCACCCTATCATACATATATATATATATATATATATATATATATATATATATATATATATATATGAAGTCCCAAGCATCTCAGAACAGAACTGTATATGTATAAATGTCTCCTCTCCCCCTCAACATAGTTATATATGTCCCCGTCTCTCTTTAATATGAATCCCCCATCATATCTCTTTCAATATGAAACCCCTGCTAAGTGCTACACAATATATATACATATGTACATAGTTATGGCCAGTATATAGGGCCCAAGCAAAACCGGGCTGACTCGTATTTCTGTATATAAATTTATTTATTGGCCAAACCACCGATTTCATATTTCTCTCTCTCTCTCTCTCTCTCTCTCTCTCTATATATATATATATATATATATATATATAGAGAGAGAGAGAGAGAGAGAGAGAGAGAGAGAGAGAGAGAGAGACACACACACACGCGCGCGCGCGCGCATATTACGAACTCTTATAGAGAAGATTGAGAAATGCTAAGTTTATAATGACTCAGCCACCCACGCGCATGCGCTCAGTTTTCAAACCGGAAGTTGTTTTCGGGGGGGATCCACCCAAAAATGTCCACGCAAAGGAAAAATTTGATCAAAGACTGTAAACAAAACAGTGAATACCTTTCGTAAAAAAAAAAAAATCCCGAAAACGTATTTTTTCTTTTTTTTTTTTTTTTTAACCTAGAGATCAAGGAATTATTTTATATCTGACTCATCATATTCTGTTGAAAAAAGTGTCGTGAACTCAAAAAAAGGTGAGTAAAAGATATTTATTTTTGTTATTTATCTTTAATTAGAGAAAAGTATTTGTTTTAATTTTTATCTTTTTTTTTTCATTATTTAAAATAATTTACCTAAAATATTTTTCCAAATGAAACTTGTCTTCAAAAATTGAAGCCACATCGATACTAGTTTAACATTTCAAATACTTCGTTCTGATAACTACGATTTATTTATTAAGTGATTACATTTTATGATTAATATTTTCAAAATATTATTTTGGTATTCATGCTAAATGCGCACCGTGCTATTTTTTATGTAGGATTTTCAAGTTAAATTTAATTATTACAGTATCTTTTGTTTATTAAGTTGTTAGGTGAAAGTACATAATGGTTTGTTTTTATACATACCCTCCCGATGTTACGAATGGGTTTCTAAATATAAAATAATTCAAAATACTGTTAAAAATCCACCGAATATACGTCAGCTTATGTCACGGTAACATATATTGAATTAGTTCCTAACAGTATCTTGCATAGTTTTTTTTTAGTTTTAACTAATTTTCCCAAACTTGTTCAACACAGAGTCTGTCGCCATTTGTATTTTTCAAATACATCGGTAAACACTGTTTTTCGAGCCGAATAAACATTTTACATTTAAAAACACTAAAAAAATATCCAGTTAGGTAGAAAAGTAACTTATCTTGCCTTTGATAACATTTATTTGTTATATGTTTGTTTTATTGACAACTTTTTCGGATCTGTGTGTATAGTAACACAACCCCTAACTTTATTTCAGCACTGTCCGTATTCTGCATAAGTATCAACATTTTTATTAAGTTTATACAGATCAATCCTATGACTGTCAATATTGGCTCGATAAAGTCCGGTAACGTGTTCCGACAACAGCCGAAAAGCGACGACACAAAATAAAACTTGGTTTAGGAATGAGTAAACACAGCAAAATGTAAATATATCGTTGTTTCAGGAACACGAGTTTAATTTTATATGGTTACTTTTTTGGTTCGTTATTCAAAAATCTGGTTACAAGTTACTAACTTTTACGAGGCCAGATATTGCAATCATGGAGGAGGGATCTGTATGAATACAAGCACCTACTTTTTTTTAGGGGGAGATATTGAATTTTAGGTATTTTTTACGACCTGCCCCAGCAGAGCAGCAGCGTAGTATAGCCCCCCCCCAACCTCCCCATGTTAAGAACGGCTTTCGAGGTTAGGTGTTTTTTTTTTTTCAGAAAGCCGTTCTTAACATGGGGAGGTTGGGGGTGTTTATACTACGCTTGGGGCAGGTCGTAAAAAATACCGAATTTTCTTGCTCACACATCGAATTCGTGATCGTTAACCGCCATCAGTGGATATTCACTTGTACCAAAAAAAAAAAAACAACAACAAAATCTCAAGTTTTAGCATTTCCATGTTAACAAAGGTAGTGAAAGTGCACCCGGTGACCACCCGAAGACTTACCTTAAGAAGTTGATTACGGAGGAGGTTAAAAATAAGAAAATGCCATTTGGAATAAACACCCCCAACATCCCCATGTTTAAGAACGGCTTTCGGAATAAACACCCTTTGCAGGTTGGTAACCAGTGCACATTGACCGTCTTCAGGTGGTCCCACGGCGGTGCACGGTGCACTTTCATCGTAAATTTTTACATTAGGACCACACCACCTCCTCCACAATTTTCTTTAAAATGACGACTTTTCCAGGTTTTCGACTATGCTGAATACAGAAATCCGAACCGATTACACGTTTTAAAATGAATAAAACTACTAAAAACTTTTTCAGATTGGTAGAAGAGTAACTTATCTTGCCTTTGATAACATTTATTTGGTATATTTGTCTTTTGTTTAACCATTTTTTCGAATTTATGTGTATAGTAACACAAACCCTATATGTTTATTATAAAAGTAAAAACTGTTTTTTTCGTCCAGTCGACAGGCTCGCAGAAAGCCATTGTCAATACGAGAATGCTAAACTGGAAGATAAACAAAAAATCTGGATAACATATTAAAAAATTACGAAAAATCAATGGGGTAGAACATAAATTACTTGTTAATAACAGTTCCTATAACTTGTGAGTTAAAAACAGTTCGATAAAGTTACATGCTGGGTCGGACATATTGGGTCACGTGGTTAAGCAAAAGGGGAAGTACAGACAGATTTCATACAGAAAAAATATATATAAACAGATACGTAATTTGTGAATTTGTCAAAAACACTTTTTCAGAACTTTTACAAAATTACTTTTGCGAAATCAGCATAAAATTTTCGAGAAATTGAAAAGTTAATTATCTCCCCTGTTAACTCTCCAATTCAAATTGGTAGATTTTATAAATTTTTAAAAATATTTTGCCCCCGCTCCTGCCACATCCCATTCCCCTAAACTGGACACTGTGGGGGTGCTTCAGTACCATATATGTCGGTGCAGTTGGACTGGGCTGACTTTGCCTAATGGATTGAGGGTACAGGATTGATAGTTTCCTGGCTGCTGTTTCCGACTGATAGTACAGGAGCCCTAACTCTTTGGTAGCGCTTAGAGCGGCTGCTCCATCAACAGTTGTATAATATCGAAATGTTTGTAGTGCCATGTTGCGCATGGAAAGGGACCCTGCACTCATCCTCGGTGGGCTTTCCTGAGGCCACATTCCTGTGGGTGAGGACAGCTGATGGTCTACTTGTGTTGCATGTCTGGTATTCTGCACAACCACTTGTCCAGCACCCCTCACTCCAGTACATGTATTTGGTGACTTCAATGTCCACCACAGTAACTGACTTGGATTCTCTAATTACACAGACATAGCTGGTAGCACAACACATAGCTTCTCTATATCCCATTCCCTATCTCAGACGGTTACATTCCCAACACGTTTCCCAGACCAGCAAGACCAACATGCCTCATTCTAGATCTATTTCTGACAACAGTTCCCAATGATTGTATAACAAATGCCAACAGCCCACTCGGGAATGCTGATCATGCTGTGCTAATGGTAGGCATCACCCTAAATTCTCGCTCTAAAATTGAAGACCCACTACTCAAAACAACGAGGTATTACAAAAAGGCTGACTGGGAAGCCATCAGGGAACTCATCAGATATGCCCCATGGCAAAATATCTTTTCTCTCCCAGCTGAACAGTGTGCAAATGAGACCACTGAATGATTCAAAACTGCAATTGAGGCACATGTTCCCACATGGAAATTCTATAGCAAGCCCCACTCTCCTCAGTGGTTTACCTCTGCTTGTGCAGCTGCCATTGCTCAAAGACAGCATGCGTTCCGTAGATTCAATCGACATAAGTCCAGTTCAAACAGACAGAAGTATATAGAAGCCAGAAATAATTGTAAGAGAGTAATCGTGACAGCTAAGACAGATTCCACTGAAACTGCCAGGAAACGCATCGAAGCACAGAAATTAGGAACCCATGAGTTTTGGAAAATCTACAACAGTGTAGTAAATGATGGGCAGTCAACGATTCCCCCACTATCAAACAATCATGAGGTTGCTTGCACGGCAACCGACAAGGCTAATCTGCTTGCCAGTCAGTTTGCCTCAAACTCCACACTGGACCCGGCACACCACTCCCTCCTCGATTTTCCTTTGCGGACAGGCGCCACACTAGACAATTTGAAAATCACCCCTTCTCAGGTGCATGGTATCATAAAAAACCTAGACACTTCAAAAGGATCTGGACCAGATCTCATCCCGGCTATGCTAATAAAAAAATGATCTGCTGAGGTTGCTCCAGTTCTCTCCAAACTTTACAATAAATGCCTTAACGAATCTTGCTTTCCCGACTGTTGGAAAACCACTTCTGTGGTACCAGTCTTCAAGAATTTTGGGGAAAGAACTGACCCACTAAATTATCGCCCCATTAGCCTCCTCCCACTTTTCGCCAAAATATTTGAGTCCTTAGTTAATCAAGCCCTAGTCCAACACCTAACAGCTGCTAAACTCCTGACCGACAAACAATTTGGATTCAGGCAAGCCTGTTCAACAGCAGATATCTTAAATGTAGTCTCTGAACATATATACCATTCACTGGACAAAACAGGAGAGGGTAGAGCGGTAGCTCTTGATATATCTAAGGCTTTTGACAGAGTATGGTACGATGGTCTAAGGAAAATCAGATCATACAGTATCACTGGAAGAATACATAATGTAATTAAATCCTTCTTAAAAAGTTACAGAAAAATCCAAGTTGTCCTCGACAGTCATACATCTAAACAATATGATATAAATGCAGGAGTACCCCAGGGGTCTATTCTTGGACCTTTATTATTCCTGATATTCATAAATGACCTCCCTGATAAAATTGTTTCGGAGATGAGTATATTTGCCGATGACACCACCCTCTATAACAGGCATGAGGGGAAAACAAATGAACACATATCTAAGGAAATGGCAGAAACATTAGATGACTTCCAATCTGTGGTGGAATGGGGACAAAAATGGATGGTCACATTCAATGCTGCCAAGACTAAGCTTGTTTCCTTCAATAACTACAAGAAACCTTCTCTACCACCAATAGCAATGGCCAAGAACACATTGCCTGAAAGTACTTCCTTTAAACTCCTCGGCCTAACGTTTACAGGGAACATGACCTGGAATATATACATTGAGAGCATTGCCAAGGCTGCTGCAAAGAAGGTGGGTTCTCTCTATCGTGCCAGAAAATTACATACGCCTGAAAGTATCCTGTACCTCTATAAGGCGACCATTCGCCTATGTATGGACCACTGCTGTCACATTTGGGCTGGTGCATCTGCTTCTTGTCTCTCACTCCTGGACAGGGTTCAAAAGAGTCGCCAACCTGATAGGTCCTGAACTGTCATCTAGGCTTCAGCCTCTGTCCCATTGATGAATGTTGCATCCCTCTGCCTGTTCTACAAATACTTTAATGGTGAATGCTCTGGCGAACTGCAAGCACTTGTACCTCCTCGACGTGACTACCCCGACTAACCCGACAAGCAACCAAGTCTCACCCCTTTACAGTAGAGATCCTTGGGTGTAAGAAAGCCTTTTACCCGAATAGTTTCTTCCCCAGAACTGCAAGTCTTTGGAACTCCCTTCCAGGATACTGCTTCCCAACTGTACTGATATGCAGAAGTTCAAGTGTAATGTAAACAAACATCTTTCTACTCATCTCCCTTCTTAATGCCCCGGAAGGTGGAGAGAATCATTAGCACACTTAAGGAAGGTGTAGTTTGACCTATTAAAAATTGCCTGCACAGCCCTTTCGGCATTCTCCAGTCACGGCAACTCGGGCAGTTAGCAATAAATTAATTCCTCCCCAAAAATGGGAGGCAGCTTGTGAATGTATGTTGACGAATCTCAATGCTTGGCATATTTAGACCACCTTCAGAAGGATGAAGATAACATATCTTGCAACAAACTACAGGGGCCTTATTAAGCCATGAAAACTTACGAGTCTGTTGCAATTCAAGCAGTGTATCCAAAAGGAGTGGAAGACTGGATAGACAATATATAATGAATGGATAGATAATATATAATGAATGGATAGATAATATATAATGAATGGATAGATATGCGAAATATGCACACTTCTGTGTGTGTCCCTCCTTTTTAATAAATGATTTTTGAAAAACCATAGTTGAGCTATAACCTTAATTGCTTTCAATACTTTCAACCAATTTTCCTAGCTGCAGATTAGGACCAAATCAGGTGTTGAGTAGCTCGCATGGCTCAACTGTCCAACTAAACATAACCTGCAAAGAAACACCCTTCCAAATGCCAATGCACAACCCCACATAGTTGATCTTGGCTTCTGTTACCGTGATTCCTCTATTGATGACTCTAATTTTGGTAGAAGCACCTGTCAAAGTGTTCCCTTGTAGGATCACGTTCACCCTAAGCCTGTGAAAGAAAGTTTCCAACACAAGCATATAAAGCATTAGTGAAAGTGGACAGCCCTGGTGAATATCTCTGGACATATAGTAAAGCTCCAACCTCACACCTTTCACATTCACATACAAAAGGCAAATCCAGGATCCAAACGATAATCTGAATCCTGAAATCTCTAAGTACTGATGATCAATGCTATCAAATGCTTTAGCCTGATCTAAATTGATCAGGACAGCTTCAGCGTCAATTTTCTCAATGATCAAGCATATCGTGTCATGTACCAATTGTCGTGGATAATCATACTTTTCACGACACAAACCTGGAACTTATAAGATAAGGCAAGATAACCTTTAGATGATTTACTAAAATTGTGGCCCGAATTTTTTAGGCCGAAAATTACTAATCCCATTCCTACCATTTTTGTTCTTGTAGAGTACCTTCACAATCGCCTTGGTAGAGTGACAAAGACTAGATCTGCTTCTAAAGCAAGAGTTTAAAAAAAACAATCAGTTACTAAGTTAATGTGATGTAGTAGTTAGCATAAAGCTTTTTATTTTACAAACAAAAAATGTTTATGTAGCTATAGTGACATCTTTAAAATTTGGATTTTAGGAAAATTATAAAAATAATTTTTGTTTTTTAGTTTCTAAATAATCGACTAGCAATTTTAAATAATTACATTAACTTGAATAGTTGGGTTTTTTTTTAGCTTTTGTTTTTCACTTTGATTAAGCAGGAAGTAAAAATAGTTTTTTTTGTTTTTTAACTTTTCACCAAAAACAGGTTTGATGTTTATTGGTTGATCTTATTTTTGGGAGAGGTAACTAGAGATTATTTTTAGTTTTTATTGTTTGTTTTTGATCTTTTTATTAATAAAAGGTACATTTGTAGGTTAAACTTCTCAGATAAATCCCCCCCCCCTCCTTAAAAATTTTTTTTTTTTTTTTTTTTTTTTTTTAGGCGATTATATGTGAACACTCTTGATGGAAAAAGAAAAAGAAAAATAATTATTTTAGAGTTGTGAGATGAATTTCATATATGAATTCAATGTAAAATAATCCCTCATCTCTGGACAGTTATAATTTTTTACGGCGGTTAGTGGAGGGTGTTAATTTACAAATTTATCCATTTTTTTTTTTTTTTTTTTTTTCAATAAAAATGGTGTGACCACTTCTCGTGTGTGTGTTTCTCGCTTTAATGTTACTTTTCATTTATCAACTATTTATTGAAAGCAAAAAATGCATTAAAGCAAACTTAAAAAAAAAAATTTAATTCTGAAATTAGTCATCAAAATGCATTTCGGTTTATTCATAAACAATTCAGTCATTTTAATTTTTTTTATTAGGCATCACCAAAACTGGGGGGGGGGGCAAGTACTTTTTGACGGACCGTCTTTTTAAAAATCTACTAAAAAACAGGTAATTATCCAATCAATACGAAATTTTCAGCGATTATTAAGAGAAGAATGAACTTTATAACAGTGTACTTATTTTTCATAAACAATATTTATATATATATTTTTTTTTGCTTACAAAACCCCCTTTGTTTTGAGGGGGTTCCAAATATGCTTAAAATAATCATCTGAAACTGAACAAAACATATTGTGTTGTTGTAAGGGACGGGATTATAGATTAAAAAAAACAAAAAAAAACTTGTTTGCATACCTTATTTTGATGTCTGAATATCAGAACTTCGATTGTGTTTAATTATCCCGCTTTTGAGTTTTGAAGTGTGAAATTCGGTGAATATGTTAAGTAAAATAATTAATTTAAGTTAAGCAAAACAAAACAAAATTTTTTTTTCAATATTTATACGAAAAAAGCCATTTTAAAATCTTCGATAAATAAATTAACAATTTCTTTTTAGCGAGCCGAATAATGCTTAATTAAATAATGCATTATTAAACAGGGCATGCTTTGAAGAATCGATACAAAAAAAAAAATTCGATAAATATTGTGCCCTTTGTGTTAAAAATATCATTTTTTCGGTCCAGTTTGGAAACGTTTGTCGCCTTTCGACTATGGTGGACCAAACGCGCTGAAATAATTTTTTTTATTCTGCTTTAAATTGCCCCCCTCCCCATTTTGGAGAGCCTGACCCCCACACACATACACATTAAAAACCAAACTCATACAAATGCTCAGCGTTAATAATACATTGAAATTTTCGTCACTGAAAAATAAGTTTTTTTTTTTTTGGCTTTTTGGTCTTCCGTAGTTTGCTTTTTATCAAGAACAAATGTAAAGTTTGTAAACAGAGTAATCAAATCGACTCGAAGTAACTGGTTGCCTATAGGAATAAGTGGAATTACTTGAAATCCAGGTACTTGTATTATAATATTTTTGCATATTCTCATAGAAAATCACCCTAAATCTTAGTTAGACAAGAAATAAAAAATTAATTCTTTCAAAACCTTTTTTTTTTTTTTTTTTTTTAACTATTTATATACGTTTTTTGTGCAAAACAAAAAACGCCAATTGTTAACTTTTGGGGAAAATTTAACATTTCAAATTTAATTAAAAATACTAGAAAAAGTTTTACATTATTCTGCTTTCTATATGATAAAATTCAGGGTTTTATCTTTCTGGGAAAAAAAAGTTACTCAGAAATAATGGATTTTAATAAATGTAATTTTGTTTTAAAAAACAACAACAACGTGATTTTTCGGCCATTTTTGGCGGTGCCTATTTTTTATGGAAGTAATTTACGGTTAACTAGAAAAACTACTTTTAGGCTTATGTTGTTGAAAAACTACTTTTAGGCTTATGTGGTTATGTTGGGCACGGCATGCAAGACAAGTAAACATGAAAAACATACTAGCTTGCATAAACTACTCTCTTTCTTTCTCTTCTTTTATCTCAACCATAACCCTAACGTTCTATACTTTTATTTATATTGTTTTAAAGTTGCTACATAAAAGAAGTGAAGAGGAAAGAGTTATTTGTGGTACAGCTTTTGAATTGGACGAAACCGACTCTTTGTTTGGCATCTTCTGGTTGTTTGCATTGTGAAGGACATGTGTGAAAGTGCCAGTGTGTGTGTGTGCTCTCATTGGACGCCTCTTGGTGTATAAGAATGCACTTGCCCAGGTGCAAAATAAGGATGACTCCTGTGTCATTCAGCAGTGGTGTTGTAGTTTGTGCGTAGCACATGCAGTGAATTATGGAGAGTTGTTGCAGCGAATTACACTAAGAGGAGATGCGATAAATTGAATTACAGATGTTCTGACACTTTGATTTTTTTTTTTTCTTGTCTACCAAACATAAATGGTCAGAAGATGCCAAAGCACTTGGTTCATCAGGCTCAGGAAGTAGACGATAACTATATCTTTGTGAGCTATGAACTTGCAAAGAAATAGATTTTTTTGATGACAGTACCCAATATGAATGCTGAAACTCCTCACCCCACATGTGCAAAATTTTTGAAAATGAATAAATAAAAAGTTTGTACATCTTTTAAAATGGATAAAAGCAGAACTATTTTTTTAACTTTAAACTAAACATAATTCTCAACTAGTAGTTGGTATTTATCTCAAATATAAATTGTATGAGTATGACACAAAAAATCTCTGTAAATATTGTTTCACTGATTATATTTCTTAAAATGTTTAGTTTATTCATAAAAAACAATTTATCAAATAACAAAAAACTTTTCTGTGAAAAATATTTTTCATTCTCTTAAAAAAAATGAAATGGTCATAAACATACATTGCGTTTTTTTTTTCTTTCGTTATTTTTTATTTATTTATTTTTTGTTAAATTCATATCGTTTTTTATTGTAACATCAGTTCATTTAAAAGTCTTTTTTTTGCTGTTTACACAATTCTACATCCACAGAATTCATTTTGTCTGGTGCAAAAGCTGTACTAAATCTACTCTAAAAAATAAAATTAATGACAATGAAAAAGATTAAATCAGATGTCCCCACCCACTCCACAAAAAAACCCCAACCAAATCGCCTCCTCTCTTGAGGTTCTCATTCATTAATATTAGGCTTAGAACTAAGCCTTGATGATGTAGAATCTTTGTTTTAAACTCTCAAAAGAGAACAAAACCAAGCAAAACTTATAGTCTTCAATCTCTTCTAATCATTTCAGTATGCTAGGATGCCTCCCAATCTGCTATTAAGACCGACAAACCTATACACAGGCTCAGTCTATATGTGTAACACTTTTCCCTTGATTAGAAAACTTGGTCTAAAATTAGATGATCAAACATAAATGTATTTTAGACTAACCTTACACCACAGTTACGTATAATTCCTCTACATTCTCCTTTTAACTCTGACATTATCGTATTCGATTATGCCTCCGATTGTGTAGACACAATATTTTCCTTTATGGATTTTCACGGCTACCACATAGATTTATTTGACCCAAATCTAGTAACAGCATGAATATTTTCTCTATTATGCACGCCTTTTCATGACTCATCACTTTTTTGCCCTGCTTTCCAGATTATGAGGATCAGCAAGCCTCACATCTTGACCTATTCTCGACTACACTACCTAAGCCTTGTGTGGTAGATGCCCATAATCCACACAGGAAAACTGATCACCTTGTAATAATAGTTACTAATAATCAGTGACTTTTCAGTCCTTCATCTGTTCAGTCTTTAACAACAATGGATATCCTCCGTAAGGGTAGCGGTGCATATAATTGTGAGGCAAGGGTTAAGCAATCCTAACCACACCTCTCCTGAATCAACACAGCTTGAGCCCAGTGGCAAAGAGAAGTGCTAGATAACTGGAAACAATGCCGAGATAAGCAGAGAGCACATACATACCTGGAATTCCCAAATTATTACCAATTGTAGTACTAACTAGGCTCAACATTGCTTAACTTTTCTGACGGGAAATGGTGTGTCAATGTCATTATGCCGTATGGTAGTAACTTTTACCAAATGTATTAAAACTCAATTTTCGACCGATTTTTGTACATTTTTTATGTACTACTTGTAAGATTTATTAAATCTAATTTTGTTACCTAAAAGATGCTGCCAATTTGTGTGTGTGTGTTTGTGCATGCATGCATGTCTTGAATTTTTTAACTTTACTGGAATTTGAAAACATTTAAACTATTAAATGTAAAGTAATTTTTTACTTTAAAATTCTTAGCAAATTTATTGAAAGTTTTTCAATTTCTTTATGAAAAGAGATTAAAACCTCATAATCTTGTAAAGAATGAGCACCCTAAAGGATTATGGAATCCGTCCAGTGAATTGCCAAAAGGTATTTATCCCGAACTAGACTCAGTTTCCGACACATTTGCAGAAGCATTTTCTGGCATGTTTATGAAAACAGGTGGGAAAATTTTCTTGTTTAAATGAATTTCATAATTATATTGAAATTTGTCGTCTGTTGATTAGTTAATCATGTTGACATCTTCCGTTTACCCTAACCTGTCGTAAACTATTTGCAATTTTGCAACTGACTTGAGATTCTCCGTCAAACTCAGAACTAACTCCATAAGAAACAAATCTTTTGGGTGCCCTAAAATTAGTTATACATTTATAATTTATCTTAATTAATAATTTAATTACTAAACAATATTGTAACAATTAAATTTAACTTTTTTTTTTTTTTGTTAAATTAAGAAACTATATATTTAGGACTTCATGCAGAATAAAGACTGCTAAAATAAAAACCTTATTTTTTAGAAACCCATTCTTAACATAGAAAGGAAAGGGCATTTTGTAACTATTCTGTACTTTCATCTAACAATTTAATAAACAAAATATGCTGTAAAATTTGAATTTAACTTAAAAATCCTATCTAAAAAAATGGCACGGTCTGTATTCCATATAAGTATAAAGGAGGTTCATTAAGTAATGTCCCTGTTACATGTTTTATATAATTTAATTTTTTTAGAGCTACAGTTGAATCTTTTTTTTATTTTTCGTATTAATAGAAAAAAAAGATTAAATAAATTATTATGTAATAGTATACTTATATTGAAGTGGTTAGCTTTTCAAAATATTTGAATAAATTTTGTCAATTAGTTTGTTTTTTTCTGACTAATAGGAATATAAATCACCATATTAAATTGTTTTTGATTTTTTTTCAGGTTAAATTGTTTTAATAATCATCACTATTTTAAAGGCAATACTGTTGGGAAATTAGTCCAAAGCAGTTTATTTTGGTTTGGTTTTTTACATACTCATTTGTGACTTATTTGCATTTAAAATATGTAAAAGAAGTTATAAGAATTTTAAGTTCCCTAAATATCAGTCCTGATCAAAGTAGTAGACATCCTTATCTATTAAAGAATTAAATGAAAAATGCCTATTTTGCTCAAAACCATTATTTCCACGATTTAAAATACTTCTATTTAAGATTAAGAAAAAATGATACAAATAGGTAAATTTTATGTCCTCTAATATATAAAAGGCAAAATGTGTGTGTGTTTGTATATCTCGCAAAAACTTTCCACACACGCGACGGATCTTTACGAGATCGGTATTGTTTTCAAGCTCAACCATTCAGGCGACAAATATAAAAAAATTGACACTAAAACATTCATTCCTTCATCTTCAACTCGACAGTTTTCTATAAGGACGGGTCGCTTTTTCCGCCAACATTTTTGCAAGTCATTGTCTTTCAATTGACTGTGCTTAATTTCGATGTTCGCGACTTCCGGTTTTGCCATGGAGGCATCAGCAAAGACATCACATTTTTTTTCACCTTCTTTTCCTCCTTCGTATTACACGTTCAAGCCTGCCTGCTTACTAGCACTTTTAGAAAAAAAAATTTTAACACCTCTCTCCACCCGGGCTACCTACTTTTTTTTCGAGCTTCCTTACTCGACACACCCGGGCAACGCTGGGTACCCCCACTAATTAATCATAATTACCATATTTAGATAAACTTGAATGCCTACTAGATATTGTCCTCGACTGTCTAAAATCGCTCTGTACACAGGGTTTGTCAAGACAACCTGGCATGAGGATACTCCCCACTACCCTACAGTAATAGCATGAAGCTGGATATTCCACCAGACTAGATGAATTCTTGCCCTGGAAACCAGTAAAACCAAGAGACGAAAAAGAAAGCTATACTATAACATATTTAAATAATAAATTGGGGGGAAGAAAATTGTTCTCAACTTTTTGTACTGAATCGGTGTTTGAGAGGTAAAAGAGACTTTTAATAGAATATTTGAATATCTATGTCAAATAGAGATAAAGTGGTACTCTCATGAAGGGGCCCCTTAATTTCTGAGAACTTTAACTGAGTAAAATGAAACAACAACAAAAAAAATTGTAAATAATTTATTTTCAGATTTTTACAGATTTGAAAAAAAAAACATCTTTATTTTGAAAATATTCCAAATTATGATTTAAAAAAAAAAAACTCCCTTAATCCTACCAGTAATTCTTAATCAGAGTTGCAACTACTCTTTCTTTTATGCGAGGGATAATTGGCATGGTAGATTATTCCGTAAGATATGGATAAAAATTTAATAAAAACAAAATCTGTAAAAAATCTTACCCTTTTACTGATTGCAAACTCTGACAAAACTAATCAATAAAATTTAGCACAATACATTATTTTTAAGCGAAATAATGTTGGGGAAATAAGTGAAAAACAGTTTTGCTTTGCCTATTTTTTTTTTTTTTTTTTTTTGTGATCTGTTAAAAATGAATGCTCTTGTTAACCAAGAATGCTAACATGCTTGCCTGTCAAACTCTACTTTGCCTCAAACTCTACTTTGAACCTAGCAAACTACTCCCTCCCTGATTTTCCTTTGCGGACAGAAATCAAGCTAGATGATCTGAAAATCACCCCTTCAAGAACATAATATAATAAAAAAAATCTAGATACTTCAAAAGTATGTGGACCTTATCTCATCCTGGCTGTACTATTAAAAAAATGCTCTATCTATATAAAAGCCAAGTACATTCAAGGATGGAATACTGCTGCCATATCTGGGCAGGAGCTGCTGAAAACAGCCTATCCTGCCTTGACAGAGTACAAAATAGACTTTGTGGCTTAGTGGGGGATGCTCTTTTCTCTTCTCTGCAACCTCTCTCCCACAGAAGGGACGTTGCAAGCCTATCTTTGTTTTATCGTTATTTCCATGGCAGGTGCTCGTCTGAACTCCAATCTCTGATCTCCCCTCGCCAATCTTTTACGAAAAACACCCGTCTAGCTGAATCCACTGTCAAAAACTTTCCCCACTCTTTATCTATGCCTAAATCAAAACATAGATTCCATGAACAAAGCTTCTTTCTTAGAACTGCACGTCTGTGGAACTCTGTTCCATCTGCCTGCTTCCCATCTGACTACAACTTAGATGTCTTCAAGTCCAACGTAAACAAATTCCTGATGAACCGCCCCCTTAAGTAGACACTTTATTAAATATCCACACTAACATACTGTACTTACAATAACACTTATCCCTGAGTGGCTTCCAAGCCTTGATAAGTGGTGACCACCTTGTAAAAAAAAAAAAGAAAAGAATCATGCTTTCCTGACTGCTGGAAAACTGTTTCTGTTGTTTCTGGTAAAAGAAAAATTAAAAGGTACAATTAAATTATCGCCCCATGAGCCTCCTCTCTCTTTTCAACAAAATATTTGAATCAAGCTCTAGTCCACTACCTTAAAGTTGCTAAACTTCTGTCTGACCATCAATATAGATTTAGGCAAGATATTCTATGTTCTACTGCAGATATTCTAACTGTAATCTCTGAACGTTTATACCATGCACTAGATAAGGCAGTGGAGGGAAGGGCAGCAGCACTAGATATATCTAAGGCTTCTGACAGGGTATGGTACAATGATCTTATGAAAGTCAGATCCTATGGTATTACTGGACAAATACTTAGCATAAATCCTTCTTAAGTAAGAGAAGAAGAATCCAGGTTGTCTTTGATGGTCGTACATCTAAACAATATGATATACATGCGGGTATACCTCAGGAGTCAATCCTTGAACCTTTATTATTCCTGGTATTCATAAATGACTTCCCTGATAAAATAGTCTCTGAGATGGGTATATTTGCTGATGACACCATGCTCTATAACAAGCACAAGGGGAAAATGAATAAAAACCTATCCAAGGCAGTGGCAGAAACCCTAGAGGAAGATCTTCAGTCTGTAATGGAATGAAGTAAAAAAAAAGATGGTAACATTCAATGATGCCAACACTAAGCTTGTCTCCTTCAAAGAAATCTTCTCAACCACCAATAGCTATGGCTAAAGATACATTACCTGAATGTACTTCATTCAAACTCCTTGGCTTAACATTCACACGAAACATGAGTTGGAACAGATACATTGAGAGCCAAGTCTGCTGCCAAGAAGGTGGGCTCTCTCTACCGTGCTAGAAAGTTACTTATACTTGGAAGTATCCTGTACCTTTACAAGGCCATCATTCTCCCATGTATCAAGTATTGTTGTCACATTTGGGCTGGTGCATCTACTATTAGTCTCTCATTCCTGGACAGGACTCAAAAGAGTTGCCTACCTGATTGCTCCTGATCTGTTATCTAAGCTTCAACCTCTGTCCCATCGAGGAAATGTGGCGTCCATCTGCCTGTTTTACAGGTGTTTTAATGGAGGATGCTCTGACGAACTACAAGCTCTTTTACCCCGTTAACATAAATACCTCTGACAAACCCAACAAGTAGCAAAATCCCACCCCTACACAGTAGAGATCCCTAGATATAAACAAGCCTTCTATTCCAATAGTAGAACTTCCCCAGAACTGCTAGACTTTGGAATTCTCTTCCCGGGTCCATGCTTCCCCAACTTTACTGGCATACAGAAGTTCAGATATAATGTGAACAGACATCTTGCTGCTCCACTTCCCACATAGTATCCCTTCAACTTATGTCCCTAATAATCACCCCCTACATCATAATAAAATTTGATGATTCATGCTATAATTACAAGTAGGTCATTTTAATTTAATTCTTATAAACTAGTGTCACCTGTGGAAATTCCCCGGTTGTTTTCTTTCATTTATCTGTTGATATTTCAGTCAAAATTCATGTATTAAAAGATTGGAAAAATTTGAAGCATTATTTAAATAATTTTATAAACAAATTTAAGCACAATTATAGTTTTATAACATTTTGCTTCAATTAATAATTTAATGATCAAACAATCTCATAATAATTAAATTGAACTTTTAAAATCCTTTTCTTTTTAAATTGGCAAAAAAATAGCATTATTAGAATTAAAGAAAAAAAAAATATATATATATATAGACCCCATATTAATTCCTCAATAATATAATTCTCATATCTTATCATTTAGGTACTTACCAGCTGTTTCAACCTTCAGCAGGATCCAACTCCGTCCAACGCAGCAACACCAAGATTGAAGTTTAACCTTGGTCACCACCACCAACATCAGTGTCACTATCGACACAGAAGCATCAGTGCAGACACGGCAGTCCTGTGCTCAACTGTAGCACCTTTAACCCTGTCCATCAAAGACCACCTCCAACCGTCATCATTGGGAACTCACAGTCTGCCAATGCCTCCGAGGCTAGTGGTGGTGGGGGGGCAAGTTCTTCATCTTCAAGCAGCACAACAACAACGGCCCTGAACACTACGGTGAGCGGCACCCACTCCACTTCAACAATGTCCTCCACCTCGTCATTGTTTTCCTCAAACCATCACGGCTATCACCAGCTTCATTCCACATCCTCTGCTGGAGTCGGTGGTGCAGGCCCATTCTCATCGACCACCTCCGCTGCAGCGTTTGTGTCCTCAGGTCATCACCACCATCATCATCACCATCGGCGCCTTATGAAGCAACGGGAACGAAATCTACTGTCCGCCGTGGTCAGCATGCTGGTCATCGTGGTCCTTTGTACAGCACTTGTTGAACCAAACTGGATTGCTGTCTCTGGTGGCGGCTGCAAAGAGAAACACCTGGGCGTCTACCAGTTCTTTTATCCCGGTTATTTCCTTGACCAACAATCAGCTGCAATAGCTAATATAAACGGTGGTATCCGGGCAGCAGGAGAAGTGCTGGTCCCTGGTGATGATGGCCGACCCAGTGTAGAAGTAAATGGAAAAGTAGTGATAGCCTTCGGATATAAGTATGGTCCCGGTTCTGATGAAGGTGAGTACTAAAATCTTTCATGTTATTTTATTTATTTATTTTTTATTTTTTTCACTGTGATAACGATAGATATCACTTTAAACTCTCGACCCCAAGATGAAGAGCCATTGCTCAAAACAAGGTACTCACAATAAGGCTGACTGGGATGCCATTAGAGATCACATCAGAGACGCCTTATGGGAAAATATCTTTTCTCTTTCTGCAAAACAGTGTGTGAATGAGACCATTAAATTGTTCAAAGTAGCAATCAAAGCACGTTCCCATACGGAAGTTCTATAGCAAACCTCACTCTCCTGAATGGTTTACTTCTACTTGCACAGCTACCATTGCTCAGAGGCAGCATACATACCACAGATTTATCCGGCATAAGTCCAGTACAAACAGACAAAAGTTTATAGACACTAGAAGTAATTGTAAGAAAGAAGTAGCAACGGCTAAGAAAGAATATATCGAAATCACCAGAAAACGCATTGAAGTGCAGAAATTAGGAACTCATGATTTCTGGAAAATCTACAACAGTGTAGTAAATAATGGGCAATCAACAATTCCATGACAACCGAGAAAGCTAACCTGCTTGCCTGTCAGTTTGCTTCAAACTCTACTTTGGACCCAGCAAACCATTCCCTCCCTGATTTTTCTTTGCGGACAGAAACCACACTAGATGATCTGAAAATCACCCCTTCTCAAGTACATAATATCATAAAAAAACCTAGACACCTCAAAAGCATGTGGACCTGATCTCATCCTGGCTATACTATTAAAAAAATGCTCTGCTGAGGTTTCTCCAGTTCTCTCCAAACTCTTTAACAAATACCTTAACAAATCTTGCCTTACTGGCGACTGTAAAGCTGCTTCTGTGGTACCAGTTTACAAGAATTCTGGTTAAAGAACTGACCTATTAAATTATCGCCCCATTAGCATCCTTTCTCTTTTCGCCAAAATATTTAAGTCCATAATTAATGAAGCTTTAGTCTATCACCTTACAGCTGCTAAACTTCTGTCCGACAATCAATAATCAATGTGGATTTAGGCAAGCCCGTTCTACTCCAGATATTCTAACTGTAATCTCTGAACGTATATACCATGCACTGGATAAGTCGGGGGAGGGGAAGGCAGTAGCCCTAGATATATCTAAGGTTTTTGACAGGGTATGGCACAATGGTCTTCTCATGAAAATTAGATCCTATGGTATTACTGGACGATTACTTAACATAATTAAGTCCTTCTTAAATAAGAAAAGAATCCAGGTTGTCCTCAATGGTCATACATCAAAACAATATGATATAAATGTGGGTGTACCTCAGGGATCAATCATTGGACCTTTATTATTCCTGATATTCATAAATGACCTCCCTGATAAAATAGTCTCTGAGATGGGTATATTTGTTGACAACACCACGCTCTATAGCAGGCACGGGGAAAACGAATGTACACATATCCAAGGCAATGGCGAAAACTCTAGAGGAAGATCTCCAATCTGTACTGGAATGAGGTCAAAAGTGGATGGTAACGTTCAATGCTGCCAAGACTAAACTCGTTTCCTTTAATAATTAAAAGAAACCTTCTCAACCACCAATAGCTATGACTAATTATACATTACCTTAAAGTACTTCAGTCAAACTCCTGTGCTTAGGGAACAAGAGTTGGAACAGATACATCAAGAGCATTGCCAAGGCTGCTCTCTCTATCGTGCTAGGAAGTTATTTATTCCTGAAAGTATTCTGTACTTCTACAAGGCCACCATTCGCCCATGTATGTATTGTTGTCATATTTGGGCTGGTGTATCTGCTACTAGTCTTTCACTCCTGAACAGGGTTCAGAAAAGAGTCGCCAACCTGATAGGTCCTGAACTGTCATCTAAGCTTCAGCTTCTGTCCTATCAATGAAATGTTGCATCCCTCTGCCTGTTTTACAAGTATTTTAATGATGGATGCTCCCACGAACTACAAGCACTTGTACCCCTTCAATGTAAATACCCCGAACAAACCCGACAAGCAGAAAAGTCTCACCTCTACGCAGTAGAGATCCCTAGATGTAAGAAAGCCTTCTACTTCAATAGTTTCTTCCCCCAGAACTGCTAGACTTTGGAATTTCCTGCTTTCCCAACTGTACTGACATGCAGAAGTTCAAATGTAATGTGAACAGACATCTTGCTGCCCAACTACATACATAGTGTCCTTGCAACTTATGTCCCTGATAGTAGCTTCCTACATCAAAGTGGCAATGTGCCTTCTTTGGGGTGAAAATATAATAAAAAAATAAGTTATTGGTTTGTATACAATTTTTCTCATAGTCTCTATTAGTAAAGTTTTACATCATCACTATTTTGCTATCAATACAAAATATTGCCCATCTAAAAATCAAATACATGCCTGATAAATGAAAGTATTTCCCGAAAATTTTTATGACTTTTATCGTCAGGGATCAGTTTTCAATTATAACGTTCTACTAAAGTGAACACATACTTTGTGGCCATCACCAAGAAAAATATTGTGACAATCAGTGATGGTTACAAAGTATGTGCTCAATTTACTAGAACATTATAATTGAAAACTGATCCCTGATGATAAGTCATGAAAAATCTTTTTTCAAAATTTTGTTGTTTTAATCTGAAAGTTAAGTTTGTAATCGAAAGTAATATAAAAAGAGAGAAAAAAAATGTAAATTGTGGAATTTAGAGGGGGAGGGGCAATTTCCTAAGCATCTGCCTTAAAAGTATATGTAATAAGTTTTAAAAATACAATCAAACTACACAGAATTTTTTTGCATTTCATCCTCGTGATGATTCGTCAGACCATTGCATGAAATCAGTGTTATTTTGTGTTTTTATATATTCCCATGATACTAGGTTTGCTAGTAGGTCAATCAAGTTCTTTGTTATTCACACACCCATTTATCACAGCCAACAGCTACCTAGTGACCTATTTTAATCTGAATAGTTTTGAGTTTTATTTTATACTAGTTTATTTGTGTATTATTATAATTATCATTTTTATTATTGTTATTTATTTTTTTGTTATGCTCAGGTAAAATTTGTTTTGTGTATACATACATGTACTATTTCGCTCCTGCAGTTTAATAAGTTTTGGGGGTTCTTTAAAATTTAGGATAGCTAATTTCTCATTCAAACATAGTCTACACAAGTCATCAAAGTTTCTACACGTGCTTGCTTGCCATATTAATTTTCACTCTATCAGTGAGCACCTCCTTCCCTTGAGTTCCCAAATGCTGTTTTTATTCTGTGTTTTTTGTTTCTAAAGGTACTTTTGTGGTCATAATAGTTCATTCCTACATAATATTTCTTGTTATTCTAATTTTCTTTGGAAAATATTGTGGCTTGATAAACGATGCTTTTGGTAAGGTAATTATTTTGTAATGGTTGATGCATGTCTGCAAGTTGGAACCTCCTTCAACTTGCAGACACGCATCAACCAACATATACCAGCAGAAATTAGACTAGGCAAGCCATGTCATTTTTGCTTTTCTTCTGCATTGGAATCCGTCATTGGCCGACATCTAATTGAAAATACAGCTTGTGCCAATGCCTATAAAATGGATTGTTTCAGAATGTTGCACCGGGCTGACTCAAAATCGTTTAAAGATTTTGGAGTCAGTCTCAATTCTTTCATGCAAGCCATCGCTTTGCCGATGAAAAGAATTTGTTAAATCATTAGACTTGGTCAGAGATATATTTTAATTATTCTCATACTTCCTCCATCTCAATTTTATATTATTTTAAATATATGTCACACGAATTTCTTCCCTTTTTTCATATATCTCAGCGTATTTGCTCTTGCCTGACATTTTAATTTGTCTTTTTGCATCTTTTATAACCAATGATTAACTCCTGACGAGTTTGTTAGTAAAAGGTGCCCCTAGGATTTGTTTGTATATTATTTTCAAAGCGTAATATAAGTGTATGTATATATATGTATGTATATATATATATATATATATATATATATATATATATATATCTGTAGAAATATATTTTCTTATAATATATACCAATCCTTATTTAAGAAGCTCAATGTAATTACATATACTGGATCAATAAAGGTGAAGATGTATAGCTTGTTCCACCATTATATCTTACGTTGCTTCAATTTGTGTCTATTTGTTACATTTCTGCATTGCATTGCCTCCTATAAACTTAAATCTCTTTTATATACACATTAGACAATGCTTCAAGTAAACTACATTAACCTCTTATATTATAGATTTAACCATAATATTATTTTTGAGTGTCTTCATAAACAATATTATTTCTTATGTTTCCTTCTGATTAAAGTCTGAGATGGGAAATGTCCTTTCATGATTCAAGTCTTAGTTCTTCATCTTTGAGTAGTGCTACAACGGCAAGATTCCTCAACACAATGCTGAGCAGTCTTGGAACGTTTTGCCTAAAACAAAAAAAAAAAAAAATGTCAGTTACCTCTGTACAGAAATATCATTACTTCATGGATTTTTAGTTCTATGCCTGATACATCTTGGTTTGTTATAAGCACGTGCAATCAAACGATGGCAAATCCTGGTGGTGACTTTTCACAAATTTTCACCAGAGCTCTGTTAGTACAACATTACGACCCTGGTGAGGAAAGATTGGACTTTCAGGAAGAGGTTGCTCTTTTGATTGATATATATATATATATATATATATATATATAGAGAGAGAGAGAGAGAGGATTGTCCAAAAAGTCACTGAATGATTTTGAACTAATTTTAGTTCAAAACACTTCAGTAACTTTTTGGACACCCTGCTGATATTGCTGAGAGGATGGTGAAGAAATTCTCCCCACTATTTGGCAGTTGTTAATCTAGTATTCTTTTCAGATTACAAGTTTATTGTGATTTTGGAAACCAATAGTTTTGATGGAATTACCTCCCTTGAAAATTAATTAACATAATAAATTTGAACATTTTAAAAAACCAAGTAATGCTGCAATAATTTTTTATTAAATGAAAATAAGCATTTTTAAATAATTATATACATATTTTTTTCTGAGGCTTGAATACGGAAATAACTTAATCTTGGCAATATATATATATATATATATATATCAATCTCCATGTATAATATTTTGATTGCAGAAATTCCCCCTCCAGACCAAAGTACCATAGGTTTGCAACAGCAGATGCTACATACAAATTTATCATGTCAAGACTATTAGCCACTATGTAACTTTAGAACAACATTTAGTCGTTATAATAAAATCCTACATTTCATCCTAGGAGCAACATCATCACAATCGCAGTATCTTTAGAGGATGTAGTTCCTATTTTTCCCCAAAATATTAAGTCCTCCTACCACCCCCAGTCAAGACCATGAGGAAATTATACATTTTACAGGTATTGTGCTTGCACCCTTCATAAATTGATCATAAACTCATAGGCATAACATAATCTTTCCATTTCCCGATTTAAAAATAATAAATTCTTCCTTCTCAAATTCCCACATTCTCATTGGCTGAGAGCTGACAATTCAATTATTCCGGAATCTACCTCTTAATACATAAACGAACGCTCCAGAATTTTTAAAATATGGCAGAGCACTCTCTACAAGATGCAATTGTTTTGAACTACATCGCTGCACACTTTTTCTTAGATTATGCTGGCAAAACACACCGGACCTTTTAATACATTAAATAAAATACATTGTTTCTTTCCATTTTTTACATGAATTTTTACATAAATATAAAAATACTCCAGAAAATAAAAATAATAAATAAAAATACTCCACAGAAAGTATAATTTTTACATGAATTTTCCCTATTTACAAATACTGCTACACGGTGAAATTTCAGTAGATGATGAACACACAGACACAAAAACACATCGGCTGCAGAGAACTAGATTTCTTTTTCGCGCGTCTGTCTTTATATGTAGCAAATTACTTGTTTCTGCAAAATCTAATTGAGATTTTTTGTAAATCAGCATACTTGGAAACGTATAAAACGGTTTTTGTTGTTTGCCTGGCATTGCCAAGCACCGAACAAGACTCACAGAGAAACAGGATGTAAACTGCAGAAGATATGTGTATTATTATTCATCGGACTACTGTTCTCATCTTGAGTGTGATTTTCACAACGTTTTGGTTGATATAACCTCCGACCTTCTTCTGGTGTATCTTGTTGAACTCGGGAATTTGGACGGAATTTCGAGCAGAACTATTTATTTACTTCACGGGGGTAGTGTAGTGTGCTTTTGTTCCGTCAGCCATGACTGGATAGAGGTCCTAAGTAATTCGCAAATGTATAATGCAGAAGATATATAGAGAGAAAGACAGACAGACAGACAGTTGAGAAGATTATATATATTAAAAAATAAATTAATTAAAGATTAAAAAAAAATAATTGTAATAATTATATATATATATATATATATATATATGTATACCCACACCCACACCTATAGGGTGACCCCCCCCCCCCGAAAAAACGGGCCCCAACTCTAATTAGGCCCCGTTTCTTAGTGTTTTTTCCAAATGAAATGAAACTTTGGTCATAACTAGCTTATTATATTCAAAACATCACATCAAAACACTAGGGTCTTTGCCCTTTTTTTCTCCGTTCTACAGCATATGTTCTAGATGGCCTCCATTTAGCTTTTGTTTTTTTGGGTCACCCTGTATATATATATATATATATATATATATATATATATATTCTTCCCATTTTTCTCTCACACACTCTCTCTGCCTGTCTGTCTCTCTAAGGATATTTTTCTATAATGAAAAAAAATACAGTTTACCACACTAATTCCTTCTTATAAAAAAATTTCAATTTTATCTTTTTTTTTTTTTTTTCTTAGTGGGGGGTCCATTTAAACAAACTAAGCCACAGCAACGCGTGTCCAGGTACAGCTAGTGCGTGTGTGTGTGTATGTATGTATATATATATATATATATGGCATTAAAATTACAAATAACACCAAATATTGACTTATGAACGACTTTGACTTGTTTCTCTCTACTATATATATATATATATATATATATATATATATATATATATATATATACACACAGTATTTCAAAAGACTATGTTGTATTATCGATTTAAATAACAATGAGAAGTTTTGATGATAACGTGTAATAAAAAAAAAAACTTCCATATTTATTCATGCAGATACTGATTGCATGGTAGTTATTTTTTGTCCTTTTTGTTGGTCTGTCATTTTTGTGTGACTATTTTTCTTTTGTCTGCTTCTTTCAGTGTTAGTCGACTGCATCACGTTGAAAGGCATGTGGCTCATGAAGTCCATCATCGTCTTCACATTTCTGGCTATTATCTGTAGTGTCTGTTCTTTCTTCTTGGATCTGTTGGGTCCGACACAGAAAGCACTCAGGTTAATTCATAGAAATGCGATTCCAAGTATCACTACAGGTAAGACATTTTTTTTTTTTTTTTTTTTTTAGTGCTTGTACAGTTTATTCAAGACATTAAAAAATGAAAATATCGAAAAAAAAAAAAAAAGGTTTTATTGTACGTATCCATCATAGAATGAAGTTCTCCAGAAAAAAATTTCACTTAATCTCATCAAGTAGTTTTGTTCTTTGTTTTTTTTTTTTTTTGTTTTATGGCAAAAAAACAATTTGTTATGATACCGAGCAAAAACTTTGACTTTTAGGAAGAAAAGCTAGTATTAAAGATGGGGGGGGAAGTATAGGTGCTTTAAACTGAGTTATCTCCCCATGGCACTCAAAAAATTCAAAGATGGCTACCTTCAACACGTTGTCATTTTTTCGTGTTTTTCTACTGTAAAAAAAAAAATACTCGATCAAATTAAGTGAATTTCTTTTTGTTTTTTGTTTTCGGAGATCTTCCATCCAAAACGGATACGTACAATATAACCTTTTTTTGATATTTTCATTTTTTAATGTCTTGATTATACTGCACAAGTACCTTGTTTTTAAATTTTATTAATCTGATGGGGGAATGGCAATGTGCTTTTATTTATTTGGTTGGCAACTTAGTTCCCACTTTTTTTTTTCAAAATTTCAACATTCAACAAGATTTTCAATACTTTGTTGTTGGGAGTGATAAAAAAAGGTCTCGAGAATGTTTATTGATCTATATTTGATATTCCATTTTAATGATCTGAAAGAAAAAAGATTACAAAAGAATTCCAAAATAGATCTTGAAAATAGATTCCAAAATTTGAAAATAATACATTCCAAAATAAATTTATAAAAACAAAAAGAAAGCAGCAGAAATTTACTTTATTTTTTTGTTAATTGATATTTGCCATGGTGTAAAAGCTGTTCCTTGTGTACTTTTTAATGTAAGTCTTGTTGGGATTTAGACGTCATGATTAGTATTCTTAATTTCATTTTATTTCCAGGGATCTTCATGCTAAATTTTATTTCTACTCGATAGTTTTAGAACTTATAAGTATTATTACTTTTAGATTGTTCATTCTATTGCAAATGATATTATTCAAACAAATAAGTCAAGCATTAAAACAAAATAAGCAAATCGTTTATCATCTTTTATTTAACATCCATTGTACATAGTTTGGAATTTAATTTCTAAAACTAACTTCTCTCTCTCTTTCTCTCTCTCTCTCTCTCTCTGGTTAGGTCTGCATTTATCCTTCTTTCTTTCAAATCCATTCTTATCATTTCCCTCCATGTTTTTCTTGTCCTCAAAAGGGCAACTGATTCTTCTACCCCAAATGTTTGACATCTATTAATCCAAGCATTCACACCATTTCTTTCAATGTGACCAAACCAATAATGTCTCCTGTTCTGTACATTTCTCTCTATACTATAGTTAAAAAAAAAGAAAGAAGCAAATTATATGTTTGCAAGAAACAAACATAGACACACGTCTCTATACTATCCAGATTTAATCTTCCTCTTAGGTCATCAGATTCAAGTGTCTTTAAGATTCACATCACATATACATCGCATCATTCTCTT
This sequence comes from Euprymna scolopes, assembly GCF_053919585.1. NCBI lineage: Eukaryota > Metazoa > Mollusca > Cephalopoda > Sepiida > Sepiolidae > Euprymna > Euprymna scolopes. Next base: position 29,405,233 of record NC_136502.1, read on the forward strand.
ATTTCTCTCTGTGTAATTCATCACCACTTACTGGCAGATTTCACTTTTCTACATCATTGCAATTCATATACCAACCCAATAGATGCTTTCCTTAGTAACACTGATGGTTAGTAATTATATATATAACAGAAAACAGGAGTAAGCAGAGAAAAGAGAGATCTGCTACCAACACAGCTCCTTCCGCCTCTTCCACTACCCAGTCAACTATCCACACATGCCTCCACTGCAATAAAGTCTATGGGTCAAGGATCGGCCTCCACAGCCATCTGAGGACCCACAAATGACCAGACCCAATCTCACTGACGGGAGAACAATCATACTCATCATGAGTGATTGCCAATGATATATACACTAGCTGACGTATCTGTCTACGTTGGGTTTTTAAAATTATTCTTGAATTTTATAATCAAGATTACAAGTTGAGAACACCTATAAGATATTTTTAATCCATTTTTTTATTTATTTAAAATAAGAATATTCTTGGTTTATGATGATTGAGATCGGCTAGAAAATAACTGCAATGCTAGAAAAGAAAACAAAGACAAAGCAACTTTCTTGTGTGAGATTCGAATCTATGATGGCATAAAATATATAAACAAGGCGAATATTTTATTCACAAGGCCACATATCTGACAAAAAATATTTTTATTTGACATGAGAAGTTGTGTGGTCAGTTAAAGAGGAGTGCTAAAAATGTGGGAATGTTTATATTGATTTTATCTACTTTCAATTTTAAATGAGTTTTTAAAACAAAGGTTTAGAAACTTCTGAGATTGGTAAGGACATCAGATCAAAGGTGCTGATTCCAAATACATAGTTAGTTTGGCTCTTAGATCAAGTATTGACCTGAAACTAGTTATATATATATATATATATATATATATATATATATATATATATCAGAAGTAAACATACCAAACAAAAGAAGCATTTATATAGCACTCATGTTATTTTATTAGTAGTATATAATTCATCTCTCACGTGTTTCATTGAATGGTGAAAATTCACCAAACAACTCATCAGATATAGATTTATATTCCTTAGAAAAAAAAAAAATTAAACTCATTTTTATTGCCTGAATGATAAATCAACTTCTTGACAGTGTCTTGCTTCACAGTTGAGTTCAAATTTAATGGCCTTCACATTAAAAACCATTAAACTCTGACCTCATGGGGAGGCAAGTAAATAAGGATTTATTGATATTATTTTGCTTCGCAGTTTAGTCAGAATTTATCCTTAAAAAAAATATTCTTTGAATATCAGGCTAAACATGATCATTCTGATCAGCAATTGAATTATGAGGAACAAGGTAAGTTTTAGAAATTTTGGTTATAATCACCTAACATACTTCCTAACTTCTGGAATAGTCCTACTGGAAACGGTGTAAAGGAAAATCATTGAAAAGTTTTTTTCGGTCTTATTTTAATTAGGAATTATTGAAATTTAGTTTTCTTTTTTTCTTTTTTTTTTAATTTTAAAATCTTTTAAAACTATTTTGGGAATATAATGTATTGGATACGATTTTTATGATGTTTGAAATTTTGTTTTGATTTCAATAATTTCATTTGTTATTTTGATTTCAATAATTTCATTTGTTATTTTGATTTCAATAATTTCATTTGTTATTTTGATTTCAATAATTTCATTTGTTATTTTGATTTCAATAATTTCATTTGTTATTTTGATTTCAATAATTTCATTTGTTATTTTGATTTCAATAATTTCATTTGTTATTTTGATTTCAATAATTTCATTTGTTATTTTGATTTCAATAATTTCATTTGTTATTTTGATTTCAATAATTTCATTTGTTATTTTGATTTCAATAATTTCATTTGTTCCGTTGATTTCAATAAATTTATTTTTATAATTTCATAAACATATTTATTATATAGATTCAATTAAAAATTTTATTTTTAAAATAATAAAACTTATTTTTATAATTTCATAAACATATATTTCTTATAAAATTTCAAATAAAATGAAAACTTTTTTGAAATTTTATTAAAAGTGCAAAGAAAGACTAATTGCGTTATTTTTATTTGTATACTTTTCTTAATTTTTGTTTTATACTTTTCAATAATGTAATTTTCTTATATTTAATTTCAATAAATCGCTTCACAATAGAAATACTGAAAAACAATAAAAATGAAGGAACTGATTCGCCTTGTCACTGCTTCTGGTAGCGTTATGCTGGAAATTAGGAAGTATGTTAGCTGACTATAATCAAAACTTTTATAGGGATGATCTTTATCTGTGCAGCAAATTGTTAGGGAGAAGCCCTGTTTATTTATTATAATATTAATATAGACTAGTAGGATCTGTGGAAATTCCATGGTAGTTGAAAATTTTTAAAACAAATTTATAAATAAAATTAGTAAAAAATAAAATAAAATAAAACAAATAACAACGAATTTAAAACAATTTTTTAGCAAATTCTTTTTTAACCTTTTAAAGCTAAAAAGAATTGATTTTAAAAAAAAAAAACACTTTTTTTTTTTTTTTTTCTGAATAATTTTTTTATTTAAATTCTAAAGGAACGGATGTCAATTCACTTGCACATTTTTTTAAAAAATTAACTATAATAAAAAAAATTTAGTTTTCTCATACCATGACTTCTTTTTAAATAAAATAGCCAATTTGAAACCGTAAACAGACAGCCATTTTAATTTTTGGAGAGGAAATGGTTTAATGCTTAACTGATAAAGAGCGACTATAAAGGGAGATAATTCGTTTCTCATTAATATTTGTGATTTCCTTTTTTCTTTTTCTTTTTTTTACATAGGCATCACCACTTATCAAGGCCAAGGGGCCATTCGAGGATAAGGGTTAAAGAGTGTACAGTAGAAATTGGACAATATAGTAACCGTTAGTAATGGAGATTCGGTAAATTTGTTAACTTATATGGAACGGCTCATCAAAAACTTGTTTATGTTAGACTTGAAGACAACCATATTGTAGTCAGCTGGAAAGCAGAAAAACGGAAGACAATTCCATAGGGATGCAGTTCTAAGAAAGAAGCTTTGCTCATGGAATCTACGTTTAGGTTTAGGCACAGATAAAGAGTGGGGGAAATTAGTGATAATGTTTTCTGCTAGACGGGTGTTTCTTGTGAAAGTTTGGCGAGGGGGAACCATAGAATGGAGCTCAGCCGAGCACTTGCCATGAAAATAACGATAAAGCAGATACAAACTCGCAACATCGCAAATTATTTTTCTTTTTTTTGTTACACCAGACATGCAGACAAGTAAATTAATATTTAGATTATCAAATAATTCTTTCTGTTGATTAAAACGTATGTATCTAGGCAGACTCTTATTAAAACTAGTTTTATGATTAAAAAAAAAATTACTACAACTATTATTACTACTATTACTACTCAAGTTTTAAAACATGTTAAATATGAATAACAAAAACAGAGGTAACAAATTCACAGAAACAATAGGATTGCTTTTGTTGCATTGGAATATCTTTGATTTATACATTTAGTAATAATAGTATGGAATAATTTTATGTAATTAAGATCTATGATAATTCTAAAAGTATTCTTGTCGCACTACTTTGAGGGGTCGATATAATGCAGACTTACTTGAAGAGATTTCTTTTGAGGAATTGTTCTTTCCACTCTGTTGAATAGGACACATCTGTTAATGATTTCTTATAGAGCTGTCCATGATTGTATCAGCATTAATTACAATACATCATCGTCATCATCATCGTATCAATCTGAAGATTCTACCATTGGCATTGGTTTCTCCAATATTTTGCTTGTCAGAATTCTTTCTAGAAAGACGTCGGATACTTTATGGCACACACCACACAAAGCTTGCTGACATCCTAAGTGAAAGTGAGTTTTTATAGAACACACCACACAAAGCTTGCTGACATCCTAAGTGAAAGTGAGTTTTTATAGAACAAACTGGATTCAAACTTGGGGCACTCAGGTTGTCAGTCTGTGTTGAACCATCTTCCCCTCAATTAATTAACATTAATATAAAGACATTTGTGTACACACACACACACAATATGGTTTTTCTTGCCAAACTTCCACAAAAAACACTTAACTAGCTTCAATCACTATCAATAATTTTCCCCATTCTCCATCTGTGCCTAAATCTAAACGTAGATTCCATGAATAAAGCTTTTTTCCTAGAACTGTCTGCATGTGGAGCACTGTTCCATTGGCCTGCTTCCTGGACGATTACAATATGGTAGCCTTCAAGTCCAATGTAAACAAGTTCTTATTGAGCCGTCCCCTTAAATAATCTAAGTTCTACCCAATTTACACCGTTATTGAATTGCAACCTTTTCTTTCTACCTAATAGTAACAGCTGGGGATTAGAAGTCCTCGGCACGGCCTGCAACTGCTTACACCACTACCCTGTTCGAGTGGCAGTGGCTTCTGATCTTGAACCTTTACTTGATGACTGATCGGCTAGAGCAGGTTTTCTATCTCCCAGGTCCCCTTCCAAAAATTGCATCCATGACGCCTATAGTACCGCCACCAGCCTATAGTCCATGATTAATCCTTATCGAGTGGCCTTTAAGCCTTCAGTGGTGACTCCCTTGTAAAAAAAAAAGTGTTTATTTTATTTGAGGTACATGTTTCAGGCAGAAAGAGTTGATGATTTTAGGATGACATTTTTATATATCTATCAATTCTCTTGAACCTCAGCTCAAAACTCGATCGTGTGATTCCTACTCTTCCATTTTGGATCTTTTGTCTATGCATTCCTGTGTATGTCATTTTTGAACTGTGAATTTCTTTTTTTTTCTCTTTTTCTCTTGTCTTTGTTGTTTGAGTAGTGTACAATGGTGAATTGTGACTTGACAGCCTCTCCAAAATAAACTGGATTTTTATGAAGTTTATCTGTTAAGACATTTGAAGAATTAAAAAAAGAATAGATAAAATGATAACTAAAAAACAAAATCTGCTAGACTTAAAGTTAGTTGGGACTAACTTACTCTTCATGTCACTGAACCATAGACACAGGGTACAGTAGATTGCATTGCATATAACACCTTTCCAGCCCACTGAACAAGAACACTAACGAGTCACTTAGGGATTGTAGACCTGATCCACACCCCCATCACTTAGGTTTCAGGTAAGTTCATTTTTTTATTTTTTTATTTTTAGGTGTCTCTTGCATTCTATCTTTCTTGTTTTTCTCTTTTTCTTCTCTTTTTTTCAGTGATTATCTGTGTACTTATAAACGGATTCTGTTACCTCTTGACAATCGAAGTGAAGGACCTTCAGATGCTGACAAAACCCTATCCTGGTAACCGCATCTCCGTCACCTTCTCCATTTCTTTCTACCTAATAGCAACAGCCGGCGGATTAGCAGTCCTCGGCACAGCCTGCAATTGCTTACGCCACTACCCTGTTCGAGTGGCAGCAGCTTCTGATCCTGAACCTTTACTTGATGACTATGATCGGCTAGAGCAGGTTTTCTATCCCCCAGGTCCCCTTCCAGAAATTGCATCCATGACGCCTCTGGTACCGCCACCAGCCTATAGTCCATGATTTCTCAAGATATGTATTCAAAGACTTTGGTGTGAAAATGGTAAAGGAGGAAGTCGAGAAGGAAGAAGTGGTAAAAAAAAAAAGGAGGGGTGCTGTCCTCATTGCGGCTAGAAATGTAGTGATTGTAATTCACTTTTTTAATATTTTATTTGCTGAAGGAAAAACAAAATGTAAAACAAGTCTTAATGAAAATTTTTTTTTTATTTATATGAAACATTTCAAAAATTGTTTAGCATTAAATTAGCAGATTATAAAAAAATTTTTTTTTTTTTTTTAAATAGTTCATTCCATGTTGGATGATTCTGTTCACTATATAAAACATAAGACATTTGATTTTTCAATGAATCATGAGCTCAACTAATCCAGTTTCTGGGAATTTTGAGCATGGGTATCAGCTTAACCCAAATAATCCGGTTTCCAGGAATTTTGAGCACAGATATCAGTTTAGCTTAAATAATTCAGTTTCATGGAGTTTTATGCTAAACTTTGTACCAAACTAAATCCATCTTCACAAATGAAAAGTAATTTTCGTTTTCAATTATTTTATAATCTGAACATTTGGTATCCGTATAAGAATCATTCAAAGATATTGGTGAGAGAATGGTGAAGAAATCCTCTGGGTGAATATTAACTCCAGAGAGATATTTTAAATAACAGAAACGTTGGTCATGTAAATCCGTCTCAGAACATCTCAATCATGATTTCATCTGCTAACGTTAGTTTGATTCTTGACTTGTTTGAATGAAACCTAACAAAAAATTAACACACAAAAAAAAATCACCTTTAAAAAAAAAAAAAGGAATGGCTGACTGTTTCTCATTAAATGTTGTTCTATCCGTCACGGTTACCACCTGACGAAGGCCAGAAGAATAGTTGGTCAAAACATCGTGAAACAACTAATAAAAGATGAGGATAACAGTCCGCAATAAATAAAATTAAAATTAATAAATGTTGTTCTGTTTAGCAAAAAAAAAAAAATGATCATGGCTTTCTTTCTGTAAAATTGTAATAAGATTATGGAATCATGTGTTGATTCAGCCCCCTTCCCCAAGTTTTGCCAGCCTCTGAAAGAAACACAACTAGCACAGCACTCTATCGGATGTGACTCAAACATACCATGCCTTCCCAGATGTTAACGGAACAGTAAAATATGTTTGAACAACGAATCCCCTTTAGACATGTTTTATTATATATAAAAAATAATTTAGAAATTTTTTTTTTTTTTTTTTTTTAATAGCTTTTCACATGTTCTCATTCAGCAACTAATTTTACAAAAAACATAATGCTGCCAATATGCATACTTTAAATCAAAGGGATATAATTCAATGGTAACAGACGTATTCAAACCAACCAGTAAGTTGATAGAGGTAAGGAAGAGGAGTGCTAATTAGATGATGGATGCAGGGAGGAAGAAAATTGTTATTTAGCATCAACCTTGTTCGTCAGCAAAGGAGAGAAGAGAGTGAATATTAATGAAACTAAAAATAGTCTTCTATTTTAAAACTATACAGTGTCTTTTAGGTGTACTCAGACTTCATTGATCTGTTTATGCCAAATTTGCAGTAAAAACTGCCTGGTAGGAGCAGATCAATTTTTCTGCCCCATTCAGTAGGTGAAGACTCAAAAAGAGTATATTGCAAAAGATCAGGACAACACTGATACTGACAGTTTCAAATTCTAAAAGGACCTATAGTTAGTCTCTCATCTTGAGCTCTCTTCAGCCTCGGTTAACATATTTCTCCCCAGGAAATGACAGCTCTTGCACACACATGAATAATAATTATTTAATTATAATAACCAAGCCCCTTTAAGAATACATAAGGATGAGCACTGTCTGTAGAATTATATCTAACACAGCGTTCACGACTTCTGCTTGTGCGAACACTCTGGATTGTCATTGTACTCACCCGAATTCAGCGTTTAATAGTTCTTAATTCCCTTCTTTCCCGTGGCAATTGTTTGGTGGCCCTAAGGTAGAGGCTCAGCAAATGAAGCAAAAGGCGGCTTTGTGGCTTGGTTCGAATCTCATGACCAGCAGGAATTGTTACCCTACACTGATAATTGCGTAAGCATGAAACAGTAGTGTCTTTAGATATAAATGAATAATTATTATTTAATTATATTTATATATAAGAAAAGAAAAACACTAAAATTTATCAATGTTTCAAATTTATTCATAGACTTTCTCAAGATGATTGATTTGAAGAAATAACAAACAAGTACAATATTTGAAAATATGTAGTGTGTTTTCATATATTGTACTTGTATTTTTTTTAATCATGTTGAAAAAGTCTTGAAATGAAGACTTTAGTATGAAATATATATATTGATGAATATATTAAATAATTTTTGTATTTTTCTTTTTCTTCTCACATTGGAATATGATTTCCATAATTTTCATTTTATATATGTATATATATATATATATATATATATATATAATATAAAAAGGGCAAAACATATTTAGGTAAACAAAATTGTACTTTCCATGGTGTGGTGGTGAAGTGTAGTTGATTTTTATTTTATTAGTCGATAATTTTATTTCTGATGGTACCATATTAGAAATACAAAACTAGTTGTATTCTATTTTTTTAACAATTACCTTTTTAGTTCAGAAGGAAAAAAAAAGGTTATTTGTTATTGGCTGAGATTTCCCTTCATTTAAATTTGTTTTTGAGTAAAAAATTGTTATTCGATTAAAACCCTTTGTATTTTTTTGATTTGAAGAAAATTCTACATGCATCATTTTCTTTTTTACACAATTTAATCTGTATATTATAATAATAATCTGTATATTATAGATTTGACACTTCGACAAATAATAAGTATATAAATTATATTTGAGTTTTTCAATTAAATAATCTATTTGAATATAGGTGCTTGTTAATAGTGTGACATGTTTGAGTTGTGTCAGATATGGTGTCAAGCTAAACCTGTTCCATTTCAGAACTGCAATACTGAATATATACATGGTTCAGCTTTTGATTAGTTGAATCAGCCAACTTCATATTTCCCACACAAAAAGTAGAGATTGTAATAAATAATATATTTATATTTGAATTATTATTACAACCATTATTATCAATATGATGGTTGATAATAGTAATAATTATTAATATTTACAAGGTATTGAATGACACTTATACTGTTATGATTTTTGTAAGTAGTTCTATTTTAGAAGTGGGTACTCAAAGTGACTTCATTTTTTATGCTTTGTGCGTTCCAACATAAAAATTACCGCGTTTTGTGCTGCTTCAGTTGAATACAGAAACAAACTGAGATCCAATCAGTTTATGACTATTAAAGTACTCACTCTAAAAGTCCATCTACTTAGAAAACTAAAAATAAGTCTCTTTTCTCTTTCATCCTCTCTTCTTTTTAGTTTTCTTTTTTCTTTTCTTGTTTGTCCTTTCTTTTATTTTTTTTTTCTATTCTTTTTTTTGTTCTCTTTTTCTCATTGTCTTTTTTTCTTTACTGTTTTCATTTCTTTTACCCTCTTTTTTTCCTTGCTGTATTTTCCCTTTCTCTCTAGCATTTTCTTTTTCCTTTTTCTTTTCTATTTTTTTTTTTTTTACTGGCAGGATGATTTCCAAGAAGTACTAACATTATTAATACTAATAATACAATCCTTGAAAATGGTGTAAATGTTTATTGTAATAATAATCAAGGTTGTTTGTGATTTCATTATTTATGTATATAAAAACTTAAATTAATTTGTATAAAATAATACAAGATAACCTCTTCTACTGTGTTTTTTTGTTTTTGTTTTCTTTTTTGTTTTTTGGTACAAAAAAGATAAATTATTCCAGCAACCTTCAGATTTTCTTTTGCTCTATGAAAGTGTATAATCATTTATATATACAAAGAAATGTTAGTTCGTACTTTCTATCCCAAAATTGACATTTCAACTCCTCTTGAATTGTTCTTAAATGCTTTCATTATTTTTTTACAACTTTTTTTAGACAAACAATTACATTAGAGTTGGTGATATTAAATTTCCATCTATATTTTTTATTTAGTTTATTTTAGTTTATGACAATTGTACAAAAAAAAGATAACATAGTCGTCTTAGGCAAATTTTCATAGTTCAGAATCATTACCTAAGCATTTCAAATTCATAGGTCCTATCACCTGAAAGTTTTTTGGTTTCTTTTTTACAAAGGAATGACCACTTGTCAATGCTCTGAAGCTACTCAAGGATAAGGGTTAATGTGTGTACAGTAGTCAATGGGATAATATTGTAGTAATCGTTAGCAGTGGACATTTGGTAAATTGGGTTACTTAAGGGAACAGTTCATCAAGAACTTGTTTACATTGGACTTGAAGACAACTATATTGTAGTCAGCAGGAAAACAGAACAGTTCTACAGGACTGCAGTTCTAAGAAGATTTGCTCATGGAATCTACGTTAAGCACAGATAAATAGTGGAAAAATTATTGATAGTGGTTTCAGATAGACGAGTGTTTTTCAGTGTTTTGACAGATGAACATCTATAATATCATTATTATAGATAATTTCTATCTTGGATTCTTCAGTTTAGACAAGTATTAATGTATTGGTTTCTGGATTACTCTGTCTGACTTAATGAGTGATTTTATGCTGCAAGTTGTCTGTTTGGTGGATTGGTTCTCAAATGAGATTTAATTTATTTTCTGGGATGCCTCAGAATAAATGTAACTTATCGGCATGTTAATAATTTACAAAGCAAACACACAAAGTTTGGATCTTTTTTAAAAACCGAATTAATTAAACAATTATTCAGTATCTTTTGTTATAAAATGGCAATTTTAAAATACATGTTCTAAATGTGTGCCTTGGTACCAATGGCAAACTATGACTGTCACTGTTCTCCCAACATCATTCTCAAGCTACAAATTACTGATTATGCCCTGTGTCAGGAGAGCGACCCACACAATGCAATTCATGGGTTGCAATGGTTACTAACAGATTTTGTTTGCTACTTGAGATTGCCAGAATGCACAGTTCTTGCTGTTGGCCTGATAAAGAGAAATAGATATTCTGTTGACCATGCCATCTCATTGGGCGATTTTAAAACTGAATAATAATGATAATAACAATAAGTTACATAATTATAACATGGGTTGTGTTTATACAGAGACACCCGAAATGTTATTTTCCCATCATCAAGCTCTACCTCAAATCATGGGGGAAAAAAAAAAAGTGATAAAAGTTTTGCTGGTCCAGAATCATCATCACCCCCCCCCCTCCTAAAGAAAGAAAAAGTCTTTATGATGTATGTACCTGTGACCAAAAGAAAATATCGTACATCAGGAATTGTGTAAATTGATCAAGTAGTTTTATTTTTAATTAAGAAAATCAGTTTATTGTTAAACTTTTAAGGGTTAATCTCGTGACACCATCTTGAAAAACAGTCTGAAGGAACAAGGGAGATAACTCCAGATTGAGATTTTAGAAAGCCCTTAACATAAGAGGGGCACTGGAAAAAGTCAAATTTAAAAAAAAAAATTTTGTTTTCTTTATAAAAATAAAACTACTTGATCAATTTTATGTGATTTTTGGTATGCAATTTTTTGTTTTTCATCATAAGTACATACATCATGCAAACTTTTCATGGGGGATAATTCTGGACAAGTGCTGTTTGGTTTTATGAAGTATAAAAATGTTAAAATAATGAACACACTACTAGTAGCAAAACCTATCTCGTGACAAGTTGTTAATAATGAAACAAAATTGGAAGGACGTTTAAGTGTGACAGATGAAACTGCAAACTATTTTAAAGCAATAAAAAAAAAAAAGCATTATTAGAAAAGTGTTTTGTAGAGTTGAGATTTCATTAGAGGATCTTCACAAATGTCAAAATGTGCAAAAAAAATTTTAGATTCTGTTAAACTTGGGTTTAAATCAGAAGTAATAAAGATTTTTATAATGTTTGAATATCAAGTAACTTTAAAAGAGTTGTTTTGGGAATTAAATAATCCTGAAACGGTTGAGCTGCTATGAAAAAAATAAAACAAGCCTTCTAACATGTTTGGGGTCCTGGATATGACCTTAAACTTTATCCAGTGGTGAGGCCCCAGCTTGCAGTCTTTGGGGAGTGTGGAGCCACCCCTTAATTACCATTGCTCCCAGATCCACTCTGACCCGGAGTAGTAGTACCTATTAGGGTCCCAACTATGGGTTAAATAGAAACCAACTTGAAAACAACAAATATATTCTATTAAAAAATTTTTCTTCAAACTCTTTGGATTCGGCATTAAATAACCTGAAAAGGGTTGATATGCTGTAAAACAAAAATAACCAACCAAACAATCTAACATGTTTGGATATCAAATAACCCCAAGAAGAGTTGCTATGCTTTAAAATGGATGAAATAAGCCTGTTACCATTTTTCAGCATTAAATAACTCCCAAAAGGTTGATGTGCTGTATAAAAACTAATAAAACAAACGTCTTTTGGTATTAAATAATCCAAAATGGTTGATATATTACAAAAACAGGCAATCTTCACTTTCTATAAGTACAGTTTTGAATAGGTAATATAAACAGAAAATCATTTTGGCTGTTTTATTTCTATTTTAGTTTAGGGTGCTTCGTGGAAACATAGTCCTTTTTTAAATTCTTGCTTAATCTAATATGCTAACCTTTCTTCAACATGACTGACTTCTGCTTCCTCCTCTACTTTCGACATACTAACATTTGCTGACTTTATATATTGTAAATATTTATTTGAAAACAAAGGTCTAACATTTCTATACTTGTAAATTTTTACCTGTCTTATGTGTGTGTGTATATATATATATATATATATATATATATATATATACATTCATTTCATGTAAATGTTTCAGATTCATACAAGGGTCAAATCTGGCAGAATCTATAGAAAAAAAAAAAGTGGAAACACTTCAAAATTTGCAGGCAGATTTAAATAATAAAAAAAAAAACATCAATAGTTTGTCTCTGGACAGTTTTCTACTTTGATACAGTTTCTGTTAATAAAAAATAAAGTAGATTTTTTTTTTTAATTGTAACTTGTCATATCAAGGAAAATAACTTATTTGAAATTATTAATTTTTAAAATTTTTTATTGAAATGGAATTTAAAAAAAATATTTTGAATATTTATTGGAATTCATAAATAAAAATTGCTATCAGACTTAAAAGGACCTTGTATCATAATTAAAGATTTTGACTGTTTTTTTGTTTTTTCTATCTTGTACCAAAAGTAATCGGAAATGAAGTGTCCCTGCATCTGTTAAGTAATTTGTTTTCTTTTCCCTTCCATTTAAAAAAAATAAATAAATAAATAAAATCTGTGTTTTATAAAAATTTGTAAAGAAAAATTAATTGTTGAAAAAAAAAAATCTAAAAATTGAGATGTTATTTCCCTTGATATGACGATTTTCCACCCTAAAGTAAAAATAGGTGGGCCACAAAATATGTGTCCTCTGATGTTTTTTTTTTGTTTGTTTTTTAAATCTATTTCTCAATGTTTTGTGGTGTGTCCACTTTTCCAATTACTTTTTCTATACATTCCTATATATGTTTACATCGATGATGGTAACAAAAAAACAAAGGCAATTTATTTTGTACTGATCCCACAATCTCTATAAGACACGGTCAGTGTATCCGTTAGTGATGAACTCAGTCCAAGTTTAAATTTGCAGACCCATCAGGTAAATCAGATATTGGTGTTCTATGATTGTTACTGAAATTAAGCTCTGTTAACGCCCTCTGGACATATAGACATCTTGCCTCTGTTCTGATGTTCTTCATGTGCTTTTGGACTGTTAGTTATAGCAGATCATTCCATTTGGTATTCAGTACATGCAAGAATACAAATATGCTATAAGAATATACAAAGTAAAGTTCTTTTGTAAAGAATCATTAAAGACTTTTATCATCAGATGTTTTCAGGTTAAGGCGAGTTCATGAATCATACTGAAGCTATAATTTTGATCCGTTTTTATTCTTTTATTCTTTTATTTTTTGAACAAGACACATCCATGTCTAGCAAGAGTCTAGATGTTGCTCCTGGTATGTTACTCATCCAAAAATTAACTGCTTATGCCTCAAATTAGAGTGAAATATTCTTCACTTCCTTTAAACATGTAGCTTTTTCAGTAGGTTATCTATTATTTTACAATATTTTAAAATTCTAACCATGGTATTCACCCAGCGCACTACCCATGTGAAGAAATCTTGCTAGTCAAAAGGTGTTTTAATAAAAAATAAGTAATTCCAAATATAGTCATGTTTACAATTTTTGCCATCATGGAAAAGTTTAAAATAAAATTATTAATATGAGATACAGAGCTTTATATTGTGAGTGAATCAGTCGTATTTGCGAGTGATTTTTCAAAGTGGCGACTAGAAATGATGAAATGCTTATTTTTTGGGCGATTGTATTTCTTTCAATGACAATTTTCCTAAACTCACTAAGTGAAAAATATCTTTTCAACTTAACGAAGAAAGTCCAATTATTTAAACAATAAAAGTTCAATAGAACAATATACACTTTTTTAATATTTTTAAACAAAGGCTGTTTAAAAATATCAAAAAAATTTGAATGTTTACTTTCAAGTATCAACATAAAATTTGATGCATATTTAGAATTACACTTATTAAAAAAAATACAGAAAAATGTTTATGATGTACGTACTTGTCACGAAACAAAGATATCATATTCCAAAAATCACATAGTTTTGGCTAGTAACTTCTATTTAGCTCAAAGGTAAACTAAAGATAAATTTGTCCGTAGAGCACTGAGATCATAAAAAGACTGTTAACATGTTCTATAAAAAATCACTATTTAAAAAAATAACTTTTGTAATGTGAAGTCAAGTAATAAAAAAAACTGTTAGTGCAGTTTATAAAAAAAAATAATTAAAAAAAAGCTGTAAAACAGTAAATAGTATATTTTGATAAGGATTTGAAATGCTAATGGCAGTCATTAAAGTTCCCTCAACTCTTTGCAAAGAAATTTTCACATGTAAATTTTGTCTTCGCACAGAAAGTGAAACCGTTACTGAAATACCAATTAAACCAGAAGTTGGTCAAACCATGACCTGCAGGCTGCATGCAGCACTCAAAATATTGCTCTTCTAGTTCTTCCAATTCTAGAAATAATAGAAATTGTCCAATGCTTTTAGAGCAGCTGTTTAAACTGACCAAAAGTTTTAACCAAGTTAATAAGAGTTCCAACTTTATTACTTTTTTAGCACATTAATGAAAAAATGGAAGATTAAAAATATATGCTGATTAAATTGCCTTTTATTTTTTATTTATTCATCCTTGTATATAAGATTGTGTTGTTCGTTGTTTTTGTCACTTAAAAGTGACATGACCCTTTTTGTTGTTGTTTTTTTTTTTTTTGTAATATGTAAACAGGGTGAGGGGAAACTGTTGAACAAAAACAAGTACAAAAATATGAAAAATGAATTTAAAAAACAAAAAAAGAATGAAAAAAAAAATTTTCAATTGCCTCTATAAACCCACCGTCTACACAGTTCGGGTGATCTGCAAATAACCCACACTTTTTGAATTTACATTTTTGTTTTGCTTCCTTTATATTATTTTCAAAGAAGCCAATATAATCAATAAGAATATTTTTCAACATTGCTACATTAAATTTTTTTTTTTTTTGTTTTTCATAGATGAAAAAAGAAAATGTGTCCTATATTTAAGTTTTATTAACTTTTTTTGTTTTAAGATTTCATAAAACACGTTTTTAATAAGATATTGCTTTAATAAATAGTCACTCTAATGAGGAGGTATGATTTATCTTATGTTGTTTGGGGCTAAATTAAAATTGTACTTTTTTTTATGACCCTAATACGAAACACAGTCAATTGAATTTCTTAAAAGTTATAGTAATGAAAATTATAAGACAATTTTGTTTCTATACATGTTTCTCGCATCTATGTGACTTGCACATTCTTTTTTTACTATTATTCAATTATTTTTTGCAATAAAAAATATAACAGTATAAAATAAAATGAATACTATAAAATCATATTTAAAAAAGGAATTACAAAATTCAATCCATTGGAAAACAAGTCAGATGTTAATAATTTAAATTAATTACTTTGTGACGATTCAAAATTTGGAAGCATTTAAACTGTCTAATGGTCATCTCAATTGGCTTCAAAATTTGACTGTAAAAGCTTGCATTAATTGAAACGTGACATTATGTTAAAAAAATATAGTTTTGTGGTGTGATCGAATGATGCAAAATGCAAGATTTTTGATAGCAGTAATTTAACAATATTCAAAATGGCATTTATCATGTTTTGTATTTAAATTTTTAATACGCACAATATTTATTCAAAATTGGAGTCTATTAGCGTGATCAAAACAAGACATTGGTTCCTAAGCAAAGTTCTCAATCGGTATGAACCCTCATCCCCCCCTCTCAGCCTTGCTAAAATAAAAGTTTGTCTAATCATTTTCTGATGATAAAGAGCAACATGTTTATGGTTCTGCTGATTTCGGGTGTATGCCTTGACAATACAGCTAGGTTTACTTCCATGTTATTGAAGCTGTAAGTATACAGACTGGAGTCAGCTCTGCATCACACTAACCTACAGAAGTATGGAAACGTAGAACAAAGCTTTGGTTGGATAAACAGGTGTACACACATCCAAATTAAAGGTGAGCGAGAGAAAGGCTTGGAATGACTCAAAGATAACCTTAAGCAATAGCACGTTAAAATCAACTTAAACGAGTTTCAGGTGCTGCCATGGCCTGTTTATCACTTGAATTTAATGTGAAAGAGACATGTTAAACAAAGAATTAAGCATTAATTACACTCCCCCCTCCGTTAAAAAAAGTTTGTATGCCATAAAGCAACTAAACTTATGTGGAAATGGCTTAAATCAAGTTCCCAGTTGAAACTATTATAGTTTTAAGCTGTAATACCATTGGAAGAGTATGAACCCCAACTCACTCCACCCTTACTGAGATAATAGCTTGTTCAATTAATTACTTACAATTTGGCATTACATAATTAAAATTTTTTAAAAAGTTGATATGCTGTAAACAACCTAACTGAAACCGGTGATTCTTGGCAAAAAATGACTTACCGTTACAATGTAACATGTCATGACAATTTTGAATAAAGCTTTCTTTTTTATTTTTAATTACTATATTTTTTCAGGTCCAAATGACAACTATCAAGTTGTCATTTGGACCAGAAAAAATATAGTAGTATTTTTTTTTTTTTAAACATTGAGCACATTTTTTTTCCCGATATATTTAACTTAACCAATCTAACCTGATTTGCCAGATGCATATGAGACAAAAATCAGCGATTTTTTTTTTTTTTTTTTTTTTTTTTTTTTTTTTTTTTTATCAAACAGATGGTAGTACCTTTTTAGCGTTGAACACTAAACATACATTCCTAGTAGTAAAATATCATGTCAGTGCTTTCCAATGTCAATAGATCAAATTTATAAACGAGATATTTTGTTGAATGCATAATTCTCTACCACGTTCAGGTGTTGTTTGTTATTTATTCATATTTATTTATCTTCCAAGTGACACGCCTCTGCTGAATGGGAATCATATAGATTTGATTTCAAAGATAAATTTAATCAAATGTATTGGCATTTCATCACCTACTGGTGTAACAAACTTCATACAAATAGTTTACACATGGTCTTTTCATAAACGCATACTTTTGCACATGTTTTGTTTACCAGTGAGCAATCAAAACAAAGTCCTTTTATATTATATTGTGCAGGGTTATTTTAAAGTTTTAATATCCATGTCTTTAGGTCACATGGTAGTGAATACCACTTAAGAGCTAAATGTTTTTGTTTTGATTTTTGATGATGGCACCCAAATCTTTTTTTGACTTTTCAAATCACTTTTATATATTGGGTACAATATAATAATAACCAATAGAGAATTGGCTCTGTAATAATAAATACGAAATCTGCATAAATTAAAATCATTTGCATATTTTACAACCAGACGATGCCGAATGACCTGCTAGACTAGGATAAAATATCCATTTTTATGATTGTATTGGCTTTTTGATATAATTGCTTTTTTTTGTTATATGAAAATATTTTTTATAAAAAAAAAAGAAAAGGATGACAAAATATTCTATTGTGTTTTAGAATTTTTAAGGGGAAAAATAAAATATCTAAAACCAGTTGCTTGTTTTTTGTTTGTTTTTTTTTTTGTTTTGTTTTTTTGTGGGTTTTGTGTGTGTTTAATATATATATAAAGTATAATTTTCATTATATAAACGTTATTGGTTCTTTTTTTTTTTTTAGTTGAATAGTTTTTTTACTATTTTGCTCGTGTCTACTTTTTTTTTCTTCTCCCCTCCCCCCGATCTTCCTCATAATTCTGATAATGACTCCACTTATCCTTTTTAAAACTTTAATAAAATTTTGTACCACTAAAACCCTTTATATATATATATATATATGTATAAGGAATGAAAAAATATACCAGCGGTGGTTGACGTTATGTTTAAAGAAAAAATAGAAAAAACCGAATGAAATTATTAAAAAATCAACGTTTCGTCCTTGTTTCCGAGGACATCTTCAGGATAATTGAAATAAAAATGTGATAAAAGAAAAAGTCATAGATCGTTTTTTTTTTTTTTTTTTTTTTTTTTTTTAGGTATGCACGCAGGTATGACTTCGTCCTTTCCCGACATGGGTTGGATTTTAAAAAACTGTCTTTTTTTCGCACGATCTATGACTTTTTCTTTTATCACATTTTTATTTCAATTATCCTGAAGATGTCCTCGGAAACAAGGACGAAACGTTGATTTTTTAATAATTTCATTCGGTTTTTTCTATTTTTTCTTTAAACATATATATATATATATATATATATATATATATATATATATATAATTTGAATTTTCTAGTTTTTACTTGTTATTTTTTTATTTTAGAAATATGCTTGTTTGTATCTAAATTTTTATTCTTATTTGTTGTTTTTTTTGTTGTTTTTTCAGAAATAATTTATTCCTTAAAACTTTTAAGAAAAATATTTGCTTATGCAACCAACAACAACGGAACAACAAAATAAGATGAGCAGTTTAATTTTGTTATGTGAACAACAAAAATGTTGCTCCAATTGCTCATTTGTTGTCCCCTAATCATCATGTTCAGCGCTTGCAAAGCTGAAACAAAAATAAAGGGTTTCAAAAGAATAGAAAATGTTTACAGCGGGTAAAGATTAAACAAGTTTCAGCAACAAATGCCTTATTAGTGTCTTTGAAGTATGCAACAGTTCCAGAGAAAATAATTTCCCTTGGGACCCAAAATCAACAGAGTTAAGACCATTCCTGTAATGATCTATTCCTTGTTTATTGCTGTGTAATGCTGATCCTGTGCACTTCTAGGTGATCCACTCTTCTAGGCTTTGCCACTCTTCAAGAGCTATGGAATGCCGACAGGGCTGCCCAGATACCTTTTGCAGAGTTGAAGTGCTCCTAACTCCCTGGGGGAGGCTGATTTTTCAATTCCGTTTCTGACCCTTGTGTCACATTTCTCACTATGGGAAATAAATAAATACTTCAAGTCCCTACTGAAATTAACATTTGACAGATGCATTTTGGCTACGAACAAAGTGTAGTATCTGTTCTTATGCTGTACTTTTCTGACAGGGAATGAGAAATCTTTTTTGACTGAGGCAATTATTATTTTTTTGTTCCAATCCAAAATGCCCTTTTTTTTTTTTTTTTTTTTTTTTTTTTTTTAGGGATCTGAATTTTCCCCACATTAAAAAACAACCTTGTGCCTAGCTCTGCTCTTGTGGGGAGGTAAGTAAATAGGAATCTTTAGCAGATACAGAACGAAAAATTTAAATGAAAGTTTAGAAGAAAAATGGATAGGACATGAGACAGTTGAGTTGCCACCATGATCACTAGATGTAACACCACCTGATTTTTTTTTTCTTAGGGTGTACTGAAAGACTATAATGCTGAAATCGATTCCTGATTCAATAGAAATAATCTCTGAAAAAAATTTCCCAATAAACTTTTTTAAAAATTACGTGGATAACGTATCCTTCATCAGAGATGAGGGTAATTAAACAAAATTATTTCATTTTGACTTTTCACTTTAAGTTAGCGGAAGTCTAGCCAGTGTATACTGCGGAAAAATTCCTTCTGATTAATGTTTACGTGATTCTAATTTAATTTTAAAGCTTAACATAAAAAAGATCAGTTTTCATTTTGAAATGTTTTTTCAGAATTGTTTTAATCAAAATATATTTTTAATGATTACTTAAAAAAAACATTTTCACCCTTTTTCTAAATGTAAAGACTATTTTTATGCAAACTTTTAAAACATATTTTTATTATATAAAACTTTCTGAAAAAGATTAAAAAATATATTTTAGTTCTAACATCTATATAATTCTAAAACTGTGTATCATGCACGCACTGTCTTGAATCCTGTCCTCTGCGATCAGGCAATTCCATCTCTTAAGAAAGGGATGACTGGTGAATTATATATATGCCTATGTGCATGGCACAGAGACTAATGAATGAGGGTGGAGAGTTGTATGCTTTGGTTTCGATTTTAGCTGATGGCACCCAAGTCATATATAGATATATAATTATTTCCACAACCAGACAATATCGCAGTTCACAAGAGCCATGACAGCCAACAAACTGGAAGTCCAAGATTCGAGTTTTGCCCTCCTTTGGGCTCATCAGTTAGTCCCATCCAAATTTGGGATTTGAAACCCGAGCCTCTTGCATGCGAGACGAGCACTCTGCCAATTGAGCAAAGGTGCCACACACAAGAGTCTATTAAATAACACAGATCAAGCAAACAGCAGTGAAATCCGACAGTGGAATTAACCTTCTTCGTCTTGAACAAGGGATGTGATTATCATGACCAGCTATAATCCAAGCCTATGTCTCACAAGTAGGAATTTTATGTTCGCAAAACTCGAGTCTTGGACTTCTGGTTTATTAGCTGTCATGGTTTTTGTGAGCTGCGACATTGTCTGACTGTGGAAATAATTAGATAATCTTCAGAATGTGAGAGAATATATATATATATATGTATATATTACTTTGAAGTTCCCGATGATTGTATAACGAATGCCGACAGCCCACTTGGGAACGCTGATCATGCAGTGATAATCGTTGAAATCGCCCTAAACTCTAGAGCCAAAACTGAAGAGCCAGTGCTCAAAACAACAAGATATTATAAAAAGGTTGTTTTTTAATGTGGGGAAAATTCAGATCCCTAAAAAAGGGCACTCTGGATTGGCTGACTGGGAAGCCATCAGAGATCTTATCAGAGATGCCCCATGGGAAAATATTTTTTCTCTTCATGCTGAACAGTGCGCAAATGAGACCACTGAATGGTTCAAAACTGCAATTGAAGCACATGTCCCCATGCGGAAATTTTATAGCAAGCCCCACTCTGCCCAATGGTTTACTTTGACTTGCGCAACTGCCATTGCTCAAAGGCAGCATGCATACTGCAGATTTAACCGACATAAGTCCAGTTCAAACAGACAGAAGTATATAGAAGCTAGAAGTAACGTTAAGAAAGAAATAGTGACAGCTTAGAGAGAATTTACTGAAACCACTAAAAAACGCATTGAAGCACAAAAATTAGGAAATAATGGGCAATCAACAATTCCCCCACTAACCAACAATCACGAGGTTGTTTGCTCAGCAACCGAGAAGGCTAATATACTTGTCAGTCGGTTTGCCTCAAACTCCACACTGGACCCTCTCAACCATCCCCTACCTGACTTTCCTATGCGGACAGATGCCATACTAGACGATCTGAAAATCACCCCTGCTCAGGTGCATGCTATCATAAAAAACCTTGACACTTCAAAAGCCTGTGGACCCGATCTCATCCCAGCTGTGCTATTAAAAAAGTGCTCAGCTGAAGTAGTTCCAGTTCTCTCCAAACTCTACAACAAATGCCTTAATGAATCTTGCTTTCCGGGCTGTTGGAAAACTGCTTCTGTAGTACCAGTATTCAAGAATTCTAGCAAAAGAAGTGACCCATTAAATTATCACCCCATTAGCATCCTCCCACTTTTTGCCAAAATATTTGGGACCTTAATTAACCATGCTTTAGTCCATCACCTTACAGATGCTAAACTTCTGACTGACCAACAATATGGATTTAGACAAGCCCGTTCCACAGTAGATATCCTAACTGTAATCTCTGAACGTATATACCATTCACTGGACAAAGCGGGGGAGAGCAGAGCGGTAGCTCTAGATATATCTAAGGCTTTTGACAGGGTATGGCATGAGGATCTCCTCAGGAAAATTAGATCATACGGTATCACTGGTAGAATATTAAACATAATTAAATCCTTCTTAGATAAGAGAAAAATCCAGGTTGTCCTCGACGGTCATACATCTAAACAATATGATATAAATGCAGGAGTGCCCCAAGGGTCTATCCTTGGACCTCTGCTGTTCCTAATATTCATAAATGACCTCCCCGACAAAATTGCCTCTGAGATGGGTATATATGCTGATGACACCACACTCTATAGCAGGCACGACAGGAAAACAAATGAACACATATCTAAAGAAATGGCAGAAACACTAGAGGATGATCTCCAATCTGTAGTGGAATGGGGACAAAAATGAATAGTCACATTCAATGCCGCCAAGACTAAACTAGTTTCATTCAATAATTACAAGAAACCTTCTCTGCCACCAATAGCAATGGTCAACGACTCTCTATCTGAGAGTACATCTTTCAAACTCCTTGGCTTAACGTCCACAGGAAACATGAGTTGGAACAATTACATTGAAAGCATTGCCAGGGCTGCTGCAAAGAAGGTAGGCTCTCTCTACCGTGATAGAAAATTACTAACACCCGAAAGTATCCTGTACCTCTATAAGGCCACCATTCGCCCATGTATGGAGTATTGCTGTCATATTTGGGCTGGTGCATCTGCTACTAGTCTCTCGCTCCTAGACAAGGTTCAAAAGAGAGTCGCCAATCTGATAGGCCCTTAACTGGCATCTAAGCTTCAGCCTCTGTCCCATCGACGAAATGTTGCATCCCTCTGCCTGTTCTATAAGTATTTTAATGGAGGATGCTCTGACGAACTGCAAGCACTTGTGCCCCCACGACGTAAACACCCTCGACAAACCCGACAGGCAGCTAAATCTCACCCCCACACAGTAGAGATCCCTAGATGTAAAAGATCTTTCTACTCCAGTAGTTTCTTCTCCAGAACCGCTAGACTTTGGAATTCCATTCCAGGTCCCTGCTTCCCCAACTGTACTGACGTGCAGAAGTTCAAGTGTAATGTGAACAGACATTTTGCTGCCCAAATCCTCACATAATTCCCCAGTAGATGTTACCCCTGGTAGTAGCCCCCTACACCAAAATGGCAATGTGCATTGTTTGGGGTGAAAATGTAATTTTAAAAAAAAATAAAAAATAAAAAAAAATAAGTATTGAAATGAATTAAATTATTGATTTGTGAATCTAATGGTTTCTAGTCTTATAGAATACTAGATGGCAATATTCATATAAGACAATCCCAGCTAAATAAAATTGCTCAATATACTAAATAGAGCAAATACAGAACCTAGTTTATATGTTTAAATTTTATTTAAAAGAATCAATTTTCAAATAAATTCAAAATTTATTGCTTGAATCAAAGAATACAATTAATATATATATATATAGTTTTGATCTCACTACTATATATTAGGTTCAATATAATAATTAGTAGAGAATTGTCAATACGTAATGTGCATGAATGGAAATATATTTAAGTGTATCTTACGATCAGACAACGCCGGGCAGCCTGCTAGTATTTTATCTCTATATAAATAAAATGAACTCATTTTTTCCCGTCTGATTTTGACATTAATAGGATTAAAAATCAAGATATTTCATGCAAATATAATATGCACAAACGGCAGAACAATATCTGAGGTGTGTTATAGGCTTATTATTTCTCAAATTCCTCGATAATCTTAGATTTCTATACTTTTTCTGCTGAGAAGTCACGGCCAAAATCGGTTAAGAACAATGGAAGTGGTAAAATATTTTCTCTCTAATAAATTCCTCCTCCCCCTGCCACCACTTAACACCGTTTGGGGATCGTTCACAAGAAACAGTTGAGAAGAGAACACCGGTTTGGCTTCGTAATTCTTTCATGTGATGTTATTTAAAATCACTAAACTAAGCTGCAGTGCTCTGCGGCGTAGTGGTTAGCGTGCTGGACAATTCACATTATATTTTCACGTTCGCGCCGACCTACCGTAGTCGTTTCTTTTTTTTTTTTTTTTCCTAAACAACTGGAATGGACTTTTCTTGGTGGTCGAACTGTTAACGTTGCAGATGTTTTTGTTTTTTTTTCACACTTTATTTTCCTACTTTTACTTATGACTCCGGGTTTGATCCTTCCTACTTACCTACCATAACATTTTTTAAAACTCCCCCCCCCCCGTCCCGGAAATAAACACTCGGGCAACGCCGGGTAGCCCCGCTAGTTAAAAATAAAACCATTCCCAAAAAGAGGCTTTTCAAAATGAAGACTAGTCTGGAGTTTTTTATTTATAGTTTTAAAATTAAACTGGAATTACATAAGTATTAATCAGAAGGGACTTTTTTTTTATATATACACTGGAATGATTTCTGCAAAACAGAAAGCAGAAGTCAGTTTATTTAATTTAACCTCAATCAAAAGTGTTTCATAACAAACATATTATCTATCCATCAGCGTGTGTTATCCATGTATGTATGAATGTGCATACTTCATTATCATTGCAAGAGTTGTGTATTAATGTATGTCTTATGTATGTATAAAGTATGCACTTGTGGTAATTGCGTGTATAATTAATCGTCTACATTATATACTCATCAAAGTGTGTGTTGTAACATATGTATAAATGTACATACTGTTCTTTTTGATGACATCTATGATATAAATCTCACCTGTCAGTTTAAATGTATATATGTATGTTTGCATGTCTTGCAAAAAATTTCGACAGAGACAACAGATTTTCACAATGTGGGGATCATTTTGAAGCTCGACCCTCCGGATGACAAATATCGAAAAATTGCCCCAAAACATTAATTCCTTCACCCTCAGCTGGGCACTTTTCTACAAGAAGCGGGTCGCTTTTTTTGCCGATATTTTCGAAAGTCATCCCCTTTTTCGATTGACTAGCCTTAATTTAAACATACGTTACTTCTGGTTTGGCGATGGGCACAACAGCAAATCTGTCACTTTTTTTTTTTTTTCACATTCTTTTCCTCCTTCGTAGTACAAAGTTAGAGCCTGTCTGCCTACTACCATTTTTTTTTTTTTATTGCTTAACACACACCTCCAAACGACCGGGTAATGCCAGACACCCAGGCTAGTATTTAATAGAGTGTATATACAGAGCATTAATGTGTGCCTATTGAAATAATGACACATTAATACTGACCATTTTAATGTGGATGTGAATATCCACACATATAACATATACAATAAACAGTTCTTTCAAACAGATCAAATAATCATTACGTAGGACAGTCCTTTAAACATGCAAGTCTTGACAGAGTGCTATCTACAGTCCAAATATGCGATTGTTGATTAATAATTTCAGGTGTACGTGGCATACAGATAAATGGACGTACCTTGTGTTACACTGGTTCGTTAGTTCACCGGCAGTTGGCACTTGATTTGGAGACGCTGGAATAAAGATCTTTCCGAGATCTGAGTCAACCAAACAATAAACGTACGCATACTTTTGTGTTACAGTTTTATTTCAGTTTGATGACACCATGGTGATTAGGATGCAACGCCTAGTTCTCTTATTCCCAAGAACAAATTCTTTGACAATCTTGTAGATGACATGATTGAACGTCCGTCGACATCACTTCCCAACTCTGACTCTCATTCAATTTGACTATTACCTACATGACCAGCTTCAACCTTTGACCTCTTTCTACCTAGCAATTGCGTTTGAGAACAGACATTTGTTATTGTCATGGACTATTATTGTTTGTGTAATTCCTTTTAGCTTTCAGATTCTCATTTTGTATTTATTTAAATTTCACACTATTATTTTACATTTTTAAGCCAAGCTGTGTCAATTGTATATTTAACTAGTTAACCTACTCGCTCGCCACCATAGGGGCCCACTCTGTTACGTGCAAAAATATCTTTTTTTTATTTCATTAGTTTTTTTTATTTTTGAATATATTTTTTTAGTTTTTATTTTATTTCATAATATTTTATAATTCACATTTCATAATATTTTATATTTTATTCCATAATATTTTATACAGATATCTTTTTTATTTCATTAGTTTTTTATTTTTGAATATTTGAACTTTATTTTTTATTTCATTAGTTTTTTTTTATTTCATGCTTTTTGATTTCATTAGTTCTCTTGTTCCCAAGAACGAATTCTTTGACAATCTTGTAGACTACATGACTGGACGTCCGTCGACATCACTTCCTAACTCTGACTCTCTCATTCATTTGGCCATTACCTACATGACCAGCTTCGACCTTTGTCCTCTAAACAAGACCTTTTTCTACCTAGTAATTGCGTTTGAGAACAGATGTTTGTTATTTTTTTTAATTAAAAATTTTTTTTTTTTTACATTTTCACCCCAAACAAGGCACATTGCCACTTTGGTGTACGAGGCTACTATCAGGGGCAACAACTACTGGGATACTATGTAGGGATTTGGGCAGCAAGATGTCGGTTCACGTTGCACTTGAACTTCTGTACATCAGTACAGTTGGGGAAGCAGGGACCTGGAATGGAATTCCAAAGTCTAGCGGTTCTGGGGAAGAAACTACTGGAGTAGAAATATCTTTTACATCTAGGGATCTCTACAGTGTGGGGGTGGGATTTAGCAGCCTGTCGGGTTTGTCGAAGGTGTTCACTCTTTGGGGGCACAAGTGCTTGCAGTTCGTCAGAACATTGACCTTAAAATATAGGCAGAGGGATGCAACGTTTCATCGATGGGACAGAGGCTGAAGCTTAGATGCCAGTTAAGGGCCTATCAGATTGGCGACTCTCTTTTGAACATTGTCAACGAGTGAGAGACTAGTAGCAGATGCACCAGCCCAAATATGACAGCAATACTCCATACATGGGCGAATGGTGGCCTTATAGAGGTACAGGATACTTTCGGGTGTTAGTAGCTTTCTAGCAGAGTAGAGAGAGCCCACCTTCCTTGCAGCGGCCCTGGCAATACCTTCAATGTAATTGTTCCAACTCATGTTTTCTGTGAACATTAGGCCAAGGAGTTTGAAAGATGTACTCTCAGATAAAGAGTCGTTGATCATTGCTATAGGTGGTAGAGAAGGTTTCTTGTAATTATTGAATGAAACTAGTTTAGTCTTGGCGGCATTGAACGTGACCATCTATTTTTGTCCCCATTCCACTACAGATTGGAGGTCATCCTCTAGTGTTTCTGCTATTTCTTTAGATATGTGTTCATTTGTTTTCCTGTCATGCCTGTTATAGAGTGTGGTGTCATCAGCATATATACCCATCTCGGAGGTCATTTATGAATATCAGGAACAGTAGAGGACCACGGATAAACCCCTGAGGCACTCCTGCATTTATATCATATTGTTTAGATGTATGACCGTCGAGAACAACCTGGATTTTTCTCTTATCTAAGAAGGATTTAATTATGTTAATTATTCTACCAGTGGTACCGTATGATCTAATCTTCCTGAGGAGGCCCTCATGCCATACCCTGTCAAAAGCCTTAGATATATCTAGAGCTACTGCTCTGGCCTCCCCGGCTTTGTCCAGTGAATAGTATATACGTTCAGAGATTACAGTTAGGATATCTACTGTGGAACGGGCTTGTCTAAATCCATATTGTTGTCAGTCAGAAGTTTAGAATCTGTAAGGTGATGGACTAGAGCATGGTTAATTAAAGTCTCAAGTATTTTGGCAAAAAGTGGGAGGAGGCTAATGGGGTGATAATTTAATGGGTCAGTTCTTTAATACTGGTACCACAGAAGCAGTTTTCCAACAGCCTGGAAAGCAGGATTCATTAAGGCATTTGTTGTAGAATTTGGAGAGAACTGGAGCTACTTCGGCTGAGCACTTTTTTAATAGCACAGCTGGGATGAGATCAGGTCCATATGCTTTTGAAGTGTCAAGGTTTTTTATGATAGCATGCACCTGAGCAGGGGTGATTTTCAGATCGTCTAGCGTGGCGTCTGTCCACAAAGGAAAGTCAGGTAGGAGGTGGTTGGAAGGGTCCAGTGGGGAGTTTGAGGCAAACCGGCTGGCAAGCATGTTAGCCTTCTCGGTTTCTGAGCAAACAACCTCGTGATTTGTGGTTAGTTATCATAGATTCTTATTGTTTGTATAATTCCTTTTAGCTTTCAGATTCTCATTTTGTATTTATTTAAATGTCACACTTTTTAAGCCAAGCTGTGTCAATTGTATATTTAACTAGTTAACCTACTCGCTCGCCACTGTAGGGACCCACTCTGTTACATGCAAAGATATCTTTTTTTTTATATATGATTAGTTAATATATTTTATATATGATTAATATATTATATTTATTTTTATATATGATTAGTTAATATAATTTATATATGGTTAATATATTTTATATATGATTAGTTAATATATTTTATAATGAGTAAATGGTTTAAGGGAGAAAAAAGGGTAATTATCTTTACATTTGCTATGAAACATTTTCAATCTCTGACAAAGGATATATTATCCATAAAATTTAAGAAACTTTCATCTAAATCATAAATTAAGAAAAGCATGAATAATTTTTAATAAAAAAATATTTGCATCTTCTATATATATATATATATATATATATATATATATATTCTATATGGTTTCAAATGCATTTTATCTGTTTTTACATTTAAATACTTATATACAAAAACGTATATGTGCATTTCAGGTGTGTAAATTATTAAACTTAAAAAAAGATATTTTTAACCATATTTTTAATTATTTTTTAATAATAACTAGCTGGATGCCCAGCCTTGTCCGTTTGTACAATACGCTTAAGCATCATATTGTAATTTATGCAGCTTGCGTATGAATAATTATTGAATTAATCCTCTATTGAATATTATATATTATGAGGAATAATTTACCCGCTGGACTAATTCACAAAAAAAAATAAATAATAATAATAATGATAATGATAATGCCATTTATCAAATTCTGTCCGTGTTTGTTTACGATATTACGTCAGCTGATATTTGGACTTGATGATGAATGCTCTAGAAAAGTTACTTCTGATTAATGTTTACTTTTAAAATATGCAAGAAATGATTAGCAGTGGTTTTAAATGGTACCTCTTTTTCTTTCTTTTTTTTTGTAAATTGAACTCATTAATAAGAAAAAAAATTAAAATAAAATGGTGAGGTACACCCGGGCTTGAACAGACAATCATTCGATCTGTAGTTGAATACTCTACCACTGAGCTATATCTCCAGATATCAATAATTCTGTATTTTTATTTTTTAATAAGAAATCATTTGCTAAGATTTTATTATCTCCCTTGCCAATGTAATGTATAAAAATTTCCTTGTAAAATTTTTTCTTTTTTATCTATAAGAATATAAAGACTATTTTTAGGATCGGATTTTTTTCGATTTTTGATATTTATCAGATGAATTTCTGCACAAAATATCTAAGAACACTGCCAGACATATAAATTACCATTGTGTTAAATTTGCAAAAGATAAGCTCAGCCGTTTGGGAGCATATAAGGAACTTACACTCAGCATGACTTCATATATAATCGTAGAGATAGAGACATTTGACAACAAGTCACAGCATACATAGATTAGCATGGAGACAAGCAACCTGTCTAGCATACCTGTGAATGGATATGTAGCACTACAGTGGGTATTAATTTTTTAACTCCATTATAAACAACTGTAGTTGGCTCAATAGGTAGTGAAGTGCATCTCTTTATCTTCTTTTCGGTTGTTGCTCATTCATAGTTGCAGCGAAGATATTAGCATAAATTTCTCTGTCTTCCTTTTTCCTTGAGTTCTATAATAAGGGTGACGAATTAAAGAGAAAAAAAAAGGCACCAATAAAATTGTCTCTGGGCGCCGCACGTTTCATGGAAATGTGCAGCTTAGCATGGTCCCTTATCAATAATATCGATTCTGAGACATGGTATATTTTAGACACAGGTTTATTGATCATCGACAAAAGTAAAATTAAAAGAGAATGAAAACATAGTTTCAGAAACGTGTAAATACAAAATGAAGACGTGGCAGAGATGGGGAGTTTGCTATAACATAAAGAGAGCCGTAAGCCGAGTAATATTGCAGAAAATATATTTTGAGCATAAAAATAATGCTAGAGAAGAAAAATTTACACGGTAACAGCCAAGCCATGAACGAAAAGGGTAAAGGTAAACAATATTTGTTAGTTAAATGGAATAATACAAAAAAAAAAAAATATTAGCACTATTTTTTATAATGTAAAGGTACTGTAAGCTTAATAAGATGCATAGTAAAAGATACTTTGAAGATAAAATATGATGACGGAAAGTGAAAAATAAAAAGGAAATATCAGGTGAAAGACAAGTTGGTGCTTGTAAAGAATAGTGATGTTTTAAACTAACACATTTCACATGAAAATATTATTACATATTTACGTGTCATGTCAAAATTAGTAAAAATTCCAAAAAATAATCCAGTATAAAAATAATTATAATTAAAAATTCAATTTATCGATTTATAGAGTTTTATCCTATGCTTTAATGTTGAAGAGTTCGCAAGATCCAGGGGAGAGTAACTGCAATCGATCATTTTGACTAAAAATAATTACAATTCAACATTTTTGAACACAAAATGTCAGAATGTAATCATGGATGATTTATTTTTGTTA
The DNA here is from genome assembly GCF_053919585.1 of Euprymna scolopes. Taxonomy (NCBI): domain Eukaryota; kingdom Metazoa; phylum Mollusca; class Cephalopoda; order Sepiida; family Sepiolidae; genus Euprymna; species Euprymna scolopes. The sequence goes on from NC_136502.1 coordinate 29,435,590, forward strand.
AAATTTTACCATAATTTTTGTAGAAATCCTGACGGAATTCTTGAATTGCATTTGTTTGATCCTGATGTGAGCTTGTCCATCCGTTTTGTGCACTTTCGAGCCTGAATCCGAAAAAAGTTGTTTCATGCAAAAAAAAAAATCTAACAAAAGTTTTTTTTTTTTTTAAGTCGTACATTTTCATATAAATACAAAAAATGCCTACTGTAATTTATTTCAAAATTTTAATTATTTTAGAAAATTGTCCCTCAAACCTAAAATGTTCAAGTACCATATTTTTTTTAATAAATAAAAATTCAAATAAATTAAACATCATAATAAAAACATATCTAAGACAGAACATTCCCAATAAAAATTGCCTTTCATTCAACGCCATAACTGGAAGATAAGCATCAGGGATAGTTTCTGTCCTGTCACCATCTTCCTGTATGTAAACCACTAATCAGAACTCAATTTCAGTAACAAAACTTACCAATTACCAAACATTTTGTTATCTTCATAGGTACGTGTCATGTCAGACTTCCTACCCATGACGTCATAGCCTGACACGTAACCCAATTTGAATCATTAATTTGTACTGGAATTTTCCGCTTTTATTTTTATTTTTATTTTTACCTGATGTGGAAAATAACATTTTTTATATAATATTTTTACACTCACATTCAATCTGGCTAGAAATGATGGGAATTCCTTATTTATTTTCCTTCCAATGAGTGTATAGGTCAACTTTTAATGTGGAGAATATCCCCTCCGCCCCCCCCCAACAAAAAAGGGACACTCTGGATTAGGACAAAAATAAAAATTGCATAAATCTAAAAGGACCTTTCCTTGGCTGACTGAGGATAGAAAAGTCGAAGTGCAGTATCAGAACAGATACTACACTTTAGATCCTAGACAAAAGGCAAATCCAAATTGGATATCGACGTTACACAAGTACTTCTTATTATAAAAAAATAAGTTTGTATTTATTTCAACTACCTATACCCATCCGGTATTGCCTGGGAATCTTGTTTTCATTTTTGTTTTGTTTTGTTTTTTTTCTTAATAGGATTTTGAAAGTTAAAATTTAACTTTTTCTTCTTTTTAAAAATTTTTTTTCATTATTCCATTTTCACCCCAAAATAGGCACAGTGCCACTTCGATGTAGGGGGCTACTATTGGGGACATAAGTTGCAGGGATACTATCTAGGGAGTTGAGCAGCAAGATGTCTGTTCACACTACACTTGAACTTCTGCATGTCAATATAGTTGAGAAAACAGGAACCCAGAAGGGAGTTCCAGAGTCTAGCAGTTCTGGGGAAGAAACTATTATAGTAGAAGGCCTTCTTACATTTAGAAATCTCTACTGTGTAGGGGTGGGATTTTGCTGTTTGTCGGGTTTGTCGGGGGTATTTATGTCAAGGAGGGTTCAAGGACTTGTAGTACATCAGAACATCCACCATTAAAATACTTGTAGAACAAGCAGAGGGATGCAACATTTCGTCGATGGGACAGAGGTTGAAGCAATATCGTTTCATCATTAAATTATTAATTGAACTAAATTGTTATAAAACTATAACTCAAATTAATCAAATCAAATCAATAAAAGTTTTATTACTGAACGAGGAACCCCACCCTGGATTTCAGCCATCTATCTCTGTCCTGAGCTATCCACTGCCATGTGGGACCCATGTGTGTATCAGATCAACTCTCCACCTCGTTATTTGTCTTCACTTTGGCCTCTTATGTTCACTAGGTGTCCATTCCGTTGTCCTAATGGACCATCTGTTGGCATGTTGTTTGGCTACATGCCCTACCCAATGCCCATGTGTGTTTGGATGTCTTGATGGCAGTATTGCTGTCAATAACTCTTGTTTGTTGGCAGATCCAGATGTTTGTTTTTCTGTCTTGTAGAGTGATGCTCAACATTATCCTCTTCATCTCCCTATGTGTCTCTGCCAAGATTCCACTTTGGCGAAACGTCATAGTGTATGTTTCAGTATCGTAGTCCATCACAGGTCGTATATATATTAATTGAAGATTTTGCTTTGGATGGTCATACTTGCTTTTCATTTTCTCATGATATTATCTACTTTCCCAAAAGCTGCCCATTCCAATGCTGTCTTTCTCTTTATCTCAGGGAAGAGATCTCCATCTTTCGTGATTTTCTTTCCTAAGCAGATGTAGCTAATCATGTTTTAATCTCTATGGAATTATTGAATGGAAATAGCTTCCAAAACTTTCCATATTGCAATCAGGGTTGCGGAGTCGGATGATGAAAGTCCGACTCCGACTCCTTGAATTCCTAGAATGCCGACTCCGACTCCAACTCCTTTTATATCTTAGACTCTGACTCCGACTCCCAACTCCTTGACCCCTATGTGGAAATCTATTCTGCAGATCCATATACCAGCCTCCCACACCTATTCAGCATTTTATAATTACTTTTCATGTACATCATTTTTTATATTTAACATTCACTTGTAAGATAAATATACTCACATATACACTCTACCAGCTTTATTTATTTATTTATTTATTTAATGTTAACCCTTAACAAGGCATATCACCACTTGGACGAAAAAGGCCACTTTTTGGGACCATGTCTAGGAAAGATTAGCAAGATGTCAGGTTATGTTACATTTAAACTTATGCATATCAGTAAACCAGGAAGGCCAGTAGCAGGAAGGGAATTCCAAAGTCTAGCTGTTCAAGGGAAGAGACTATTAGAATAGAAAGTTTTTGGCATCTAGGGACCTCAACAGTGAAGGCATGAGATCTTATTGCTAAACAGGTTTGTCGGGGATATGTACAGGGTACAAGTGCAACGAGTTCATCAGAACACATTCCATTAAAACAGACACAGAGATGTGGCAACAATACTCCATGCATGAGCGAATTGTTGCCTTGTGGATGTACGGGATGCTCTCAGGTGTGAGTAGTCTTCTAGCTCGATAGAGGGAACCAACCATCTTTGCAGCAATCTTTGCAATGTCCTCTATGTATTTGTTCCAGTTCATATTGCCCACAAAATAAAATATGGTAAAATAGTCCCAAAAAAGGAGTTTGAAGGTAGAATTCTCAGGTAGGGTGTTATTTTTCATCGATATAGGCGGTTTGAGAGGTGTCTTGTAATTGTTAAAGGAGAGCAGCTTAGTTTTACTAGCATTAAATATTACCATCCATTTGCGTCCCCATTCAACTATGGTCTGGAGGTCATTTTCTAATGATTCTGCTATTGTCTTAGATTTATGTCCATCTGTTCTTCTCTACTGCATGTTATTGAGCATTGTATCATCAGCAAATATACCCATCTCGGACACAATATTATCAGGGATATCGTTTATGAATATCAGGAATAATAGTGGTCCAAGGATCAACCCATGAGGGACTCCCACATTAATGTTATGCTGCTTTGATGTATGTCCATCAATGACAACCTGTATGCTTCTATTATCTAAGATGGATCTAATTATATTTAGTATACATCCAGTTATAACGTACAATTTAATTTTCATTAGTAGCCCTTTGTGCCAGACTTTGTCAAAGGCCTTGGATGTATCAAGGGCTACAGCTGTGGCTCCACCCACTTTATCCAGTACATGGTAAATGCGTTCACAGATAAATGTTAAAATATATGCAGTAGAACGACATTGCTTGAATCCATATTGTTTGTCAGAGAGAAGATTTGCTTCTGTAAGGTGATGAACTAGTGTTTGATTAATTAAGGTCGCAAAGATTTTAGTGAAGAGGGAAAGAGATTAATGGGGAGATAATTGAGAGGGTCTGTTCTTTCATCAGAATTCCTGTATATTGGTACCACAGAGGCCATCTTCCAGCTATTAGGGAAGTAAGATTCAGCAAGGCATTTATTGTAGAGCTTGGAAAGTATGGGGGCAAGCTCAGTTAAACATTTCTTAATTAGTATAGCAGAGATGAGATCAGGCCCACACGCTTTTGAGGTGTCTAAGTTTTTTATGATATTACGGACATGAGAAGGGGTGTTTTTACATCATCTAATCTGGCTTCAATCCGCATAGGGAAATTTGGGAGGGAGTTGTTTGTTGGCTCTAACTCCACCTTAGAGCCAACAAACAACTCCTAGTAAATTGCTTAAGGAGTAGATAGACTCTGCCTATCTATACTACATACTCCTTCTTTGCCTATTAGCTAGGAGTAGAGGTGCGGCCACAAGGACTCATTAGAGACACCCAGTGCTTAGCCTTGTTTCCTGACTAGGGCAATGAATGCCATCCCCCACATTTGCCTTATTCCCTTCCGCTATACCTGGGCATCTTGGAAGTGCTTATTTACCATATATGCTAATATGATTGGACTGGGGTATTCCTTTCGGACAGGTTTGAGGGTACCAGTTTGACAGTTGCTGGTTGCTGTTTCGAACTGACTGTTCAGGAACCCTAACTCTTTGATAGCGCTTAGAGTGGCTGTTCTATCATCAGCTGTGTAATATCAGGATATTTGTAGTGCCATGTCACACATGGAAAAGCACCTGCACTCATCTCTGGTGGGCATTCCTGAGGCCACATTCCTGTAGATGAGGAGCCGACTGATAGTCTACTTGTGTTGCATGATGGTGGCTATGCACGTCCGTTTTGCCTAGCACCTCAAACCATATCTGAAACTACGAAATAGAATGAAATAACAGCTCAATCCAAAAAATGTTCAAACCAGACACACACTCACGCCTCCCTTGAGGCTTGAATTGACACATATCCGAGGACTTAGAACTAACTTAGATGAGGTAGAATCATTTCTTCTAGCAAACTCCCAGGATATCTTAGCACTACGTGAAACTAACTTGCACTCCTCCATCCTCTCTAACATCTTTAACATGTCTGGGTATCTTCCATTTTATCGTAAACTTGGAGTTTATATTTGTAACACCCTCCCCATGTCTAAGGAATCTAAACTAGAATCAGGTGACCAGGCCTTCATGTGCTTGAAACTAAATTTACAACATAGCATTAGCTACCTGTATTTTCTTTATTGCTCTCCATCAACCCAGGACTGTACTATAATCAATCATGTCTCTGACAGTATAGATGTAGCACTCTCCCTTATACATGTATTTAGTGACTCTAACTCTCACCACAGAAATTTGTTTGACTTTTCTAACTACACTGACACAGCTAGTAGCATCATCCATAACTTTGCTATATCCCATTCCTTGACACAGACAATAACATTCCCAACCCATCTCCCAGATCGCCAGGACCAGCAAGCCTCACTTCTGGATCTATTTCTGACAAGACATCCTCAGGATTGTGTAACAAATGCTAATCATGCTGCGATAATGATAGAATCACTCTAAACTCTCGACCCCAAGTTGAAGAGCCATTGCTCAAAATAACAATATACTAAAATAAGGCTGACTGGGATTAGAGATCACATCAGAGACACCTCATGAGGAAATATCTTTTCTCTTCCTGCCATATCCAAGGCCTGGCACAAAGGGCTGTGCAAATGAGACTACTGAATGGTTCAAAGCAGCAATTGAAGCACATGTTCCTACACGGAAGTTCTATAGCAAAACCCCACTCTCCTCAATGGTTTACTTCTACTTGCACAACTGCTACTGCTCAGAGGTAACATATATACTATATTATCCAGCATAAGTCCTGTACAAACAGGCAAAGTATATAGAAGCTAGAAATAATTGTAAGAAAGAAGTAGCAACAGCTAAGAGTGAATATACTGAAACCACTAGGAAATGCGTTGAAGCGCAGAAATTAGGAACTCGTGATTTCTGGAAAATCTACAATAGTGTAGTAAATAATGGGCAATCAGTAATTCCCTAACTATCCAACAATCATGAGGTTGTTTGCACAGCAACTGAGAAAGCTAACATGTTTGCCTGTTATTTTCCCTCAAACTCTACCTTGGACCCAGCAAACCATTCCCTCCCTGATTTTCCTCTGTGGACAGAAACCACACTAGATGATCTGAAAATCACTTCTTCTCGAGTACAGGATATCATAAAAAAACCTAGCCACCTCAAAAGCATGTGGACCTGATCTCATCCTGGCTGTGCTATTAAAAAATGCTCTGCTGAGGTTGCTCCAGTTCTCTCTAAACTCTTTAAGAAATGTCTTAACAAATCTTGCTTTCCTGACAGCTGGAGTATCGCTTCTATGGTACCAGTTTACAAAATCTCTGGCGAACGAACTGACCCATTAAAATTATTGCCCAATTAACCTTCTCCCACTTTTCGACAAAATATTTGAGTCTTTAATTAATCAAGCTCTAGTCCACCACCTTACAGCTGCTAAACTTCTGTTTGACAATCAATATGGATTTAGGCAAGCCCGTCCAGATATACTAACTGTAATCTCTTAACATATATACCAAGCACTGGATAAGGCAGTGGAGGGCAGGGCAGTAGCCCTATATATATCTAAGGCTTTTGACAGGGTATGGCATGAAGGTCTTCTCATGAAAATAAAAGCTATGGTTTTACTGGACGAATGCTTAACATAATTAAATGCTTCTTAAATGAGAGAAGAATCCAGGTTGTCCTCGATGGGCGTACGTCCAAACAATATGATATAAATGCAGATCGATCCTTACCTGATAAAATTGTCTCTGACATGGGTATATTTGCCGATGACACCACGCTCTATAGCAGGCACGTGGGGAAAATTAATGAGCACATATCTAAAGCAATGGCAGAAACCCTAGAGGAAGACCTTTAGTCTGTAGTGGAATGGGGTCAGAAATGGATGATAACGTTCAAAGCTGCATAGACAAAGCTCGTTTCCTTTAATAATTACATGAAATCTTACCAAACACCAGTAGTTATGGCTAAAGATACATTACCTGAAAGTACTTCATTCAAACTCCTCGGCTTAATGTTCACAGGGAACATGAGTTGGAATAAATACATTGAGATCATTGCCAAGGCTGCTGCTAGAAAGTTACTTACTCCTGAAAGTATCCTGTATCTCTATAAGGCCATCATTCGCCCATGTATCGAGTACTGCTGTCACATTTCGGCTGGTGCATCTGCTACTAGTCTCACACTCCTGGACAGTGTTCAAAAGAGAGTCGCCAACCTGATAGATCCTGAACTGTTATCTAAGCTTCAGTCCCTGTCCCATCGACGAAATGTTGCATCGCTCTGCTTGTTTTACAAGTATTTTAATGGTGGATGCTCTGATGAACTACAAGCTCTTGTACCCCCTCGATGAAAATACCCCAGACAAACCCGAAAAGCAGCAAAATCCCACCCCTACACAGTAGAGATCTCCAGATGTAAGAAAGCCTTCTACTCTAATAGCTTCTTCCCCAGAACTGCTAGACTTTGGAATTCTCTTCCGGGTTCCTGCTTCCCCAACTGTACTGACATGCAGAAGTTCAAGTGTAACGTAAACAGACATCTTGCTGCTAAACTCCCTACATAGTACCCCTGAAACTTAGATTCCTGATAGTAGCCCCCTACATCAAAGTGGCAATGTGCCTTGTTTGGTTAGAAAATGTAATTTTAAAAAAACTGGTAAAATCAAACAGGAAAACATGTAAAAAAATAACTTGGACTTAAGGAGTCGGAGTCGGATAAAAAACTCCAACTCCTTGTACTTTTAGAAATCCGACTCCGACTCCAACTAAAACCTCCAACTCCTTCCGACTCCGACTCCGCAACCCTGATTGCAATACATAAGGATTTAGTAGTAATTTCCTATTCAACAGTTTAAATACTTCCAAATTCCATCCAAATTCTGAAGGGGTCACAAAATACTTCATTTTTTTTTTTTACAACAATCAATAAAAGATTAAAATGACTTATTCGCTTATGTGGAAACCGAAATGCATTGTGGTGGATTTGGTTTCATAGTTAGTTTTTGTTAGTATTTTGACATTTTATATATTATATTTCGGATGCTTGTGTAGATTGGTGATCTTTTAAACAAACGCATTTCAAGTGAAGGCATTATTTCATACAAATCATGTCAAAATTTGTATAAATTCCAAACATTACAAAAAACGAACCAGTAGAAGATGTGCTAGTTATATTTTTAACAAAAATTCATCCACAATTACGTTCTGTCATACTGTGTTTAAAAATGGCGGGCTCTTAGTTTAAGTCAATTTAAATCAAGGGTTATCTCCCTTGTTTATCATATTAAATTCGTCGCACAACTTCAAACATAGCATAAAATTCGATAATTCAATCAATTCTATTTTTATTTGTAATTATTTTTCTACTGGATTTTGACATAACCTGTAAGTATGTAATAATGTTTTCACCTGAAATGTGTTGGTTTAAAAGATTACTAATCAACATAAACACCATATTTCGCTAGGAATATGTATTTTATTTTATGCTACTGCATTGTTAGATTGCCGTAAGTATTGCATACATACTAAATTAAAAAGTAATTCAACGTGTAATGATCAAAGTTACGTTAATGCGGGAAATTCACATACACATATGAAGTTGTCTCATTTGATACGTGACATCAAGTTTGCCTTCATAATATTCACATGTTGACACAAAACCTGAAAATCGGATGTTATCAGCAGAACCAGACAAGCAACCAATATCACAACACCAGCCATTCCAATTCCAGTCGCCGAGGGACGATTGTCTGTGGCGCTCGTTTTAGACCGAATAGTCCGGGATAATGTGCTTTTATTGACGGTCAGCTCATCTCGTAGACTGGCAAGCTCTTTACCCGTTAACGGTTGCACTTCAAAACACTTACACTGACACAAGTTACCGTCTGGCGTCATTGTTATGGTATTAGCTTCTAATACGGTTGTATCTTCTCCACTTATATCTATCACGAAAGTTGTATTGTAGAGAGAGTTTGGGAAATTGGACGAAGAAACAACGGTGGTAGGTATAATTTCATGTGATGACATCATTAAAATAGAAGATGGTTTTAATTGTGTCACTTCCGGTAGGTCAAAAGTTGATTCTGTGGCAACAAGTTGTTGCGTTGAATCAACCATTTTCGTTGGCGCCGTAGACATTTCTTGGTAAATGCTACTCGAAACTGAGAGGAAGGTCGACTCCGCAATGTTTTCCGTAGGTATTTGAGTGAAAGGCGACTGAGAAGAACTTAGTATTATATTGCTGCTTGCCAATGTTGGTGTAAAATCTGATGACAACGTCTCTATTGTTGAGAACAGGAAGTTGCTGATTGTCGTTGACGTGACCGAATGAAACTGCCTGGCCGTGTCAAATGCAGAACTTCCTGCTGAAATGATATTTAAAAAAAAAAAAAAAAAAAAAAGCAAATGTTAAGTCTAAAAATGCAATACACAAAGTTAAGACGCCGGAAGTGGACTTGGTTTGCCTAAATATGAAACTGAAATCGGTAAGTATGAAATGAAATACGAAACCACCTGTTTTATCATGAAGCAATAATAATAAAAATAATAATAAACTTTTATTTTTTTTACATTTTTATAAATATATTTTTAATATTTAAAGTATATTCATATGGACATATTTTATTTTATTTTAAAAAAAGTAATTTAAACTTTCATTCCATTTATTCATTTTTAAGAAACTTTTTTATACAAATGTTTAAGATAAGTTTTTTTTATTGTGATAACACAAAAAGTGTTAATAAAAAAAAACTTTCACGCATTACTTATGACAAAATTTTGTAATAAAACTTGTGAAAGACATAAATATATAGAAATGTAAATAAAAAATTCTCATTATTTTTTTTTTCATGATAATACAAGTGTTAAAACAAAAAAAAAACATTTTATAGAAATGAAATTTTTTTTTTTTCATGAAGTGTTAAAACTAAAATAATTTTTTGAAATAAATTATTTTCGTATGGTTTCGTATTTCGTTTCATGTTTAGTGGCATCTGTTCCATATTTAGGTAAACCGGGGTTAGCATACTCTCATTCCATCAGCCATGACCAAATAGCAGTAGCCTTAAGTAATTCATAATTGTATTTTGAGTGTCGCCCGCACTGAGGATTAAGCCTTTAACCTTCAGAAGAGTGTAACTTACAACTGAATTTTACCAAGTACTTTATTCACTACATCACGGGTCTTTTTGAAAATAACACTCAAGATGAGAACAGTAGTTTTAGGACTGTTATCCTCATCTAAAAAAATTTGGAAATATATGTCATTTTTTTCAAGTTTTCACGTTAAGTAAGGTAAAAATACCAGGTTGGGAAACGGGCATGGTCTATCCTTCTTTCAAGGGTAGATGGGCCTCTCTTAAACCGTGGTAGGCAACCTATCTAGTGATGGAGTCACAATAAAAAAAATAGCCTTGGTGAAGCATCAAGTATTTCCAGCCATTAGAAAAAAAATGTGAAAGATTCTGCAGAATTTGTTCACGTTTCACCTGCGCTTATGGGTATTGGATGAAACATTTTCTTTTTTTTATGTTAATATACTTCGGATGAGCAAAGAAAACAATTGCATTTAAATTTAAATTAGATTTCAATAGATTATTGCTTACCTGTGGATGTGACTCTCATGTAGAGGGTGGTATCATCCTTTGCACTGTCTTGCAACAAAGTTTTCATGATTAAATCGCTACAGAATGGTGCCACAAAGAAACTGCAATTCTGCTGGGAAGGACTAAACATCAGGTAGCAGACTACAAGATCCGGGAAGGCAGTTTTTGCTAAGCAGGATTCAAAGTTGGTTATGTTAACAAAGAGGTTTGGGGGGACGTATTTGTCTTTCACAGGAACATACGTAATGCCAGCTGAAAGAGAGGAAAATCAGGTTTGTATTACTGTACACATAGATTCGAAAAAGTTGTCAAAAAACAAATATATAACAAATAAATGTTATCAAAGGCAAGATAAGTTACTTTTCTACCAAACTGGATATATATTTTTCGTGTTTTTATTCAATGTAACATATTTATTCAGCTCGAAAAACATACAGTGTTTACCGATGTATTGGAAAATTCAAGATGGCGTCTGATTCTCTCTTTAGCACGGTAAGTTTGGGAAAAGGTGTTATAAATAAAAAGAACTATACAAAATACTATTAAAAACCCGCCGAATATATGTCAACCTATATCACGGTAACATATATTGAGCGAGTTTTTAACAGTATTTTATCTGGGTTTTTATTTATAACACCTTTTCCCAAACTTACCGTGTTAAAGAGAGAATCAGACGCCATCTTGAATTTTCCAATACATCGGTAAACACTGTATGTTTTTCGAGCTGAATAAACATGTTACGTTGAATAAAAACACGAAAAATATATCCAGTTTGGTAGAAAAGTAACTTATCTTGCTTTTGATAACATTTATTTGTTATATATTCGTTTTTTGACAACTTTTTCGAATCTATGTGTACAGAAATACAAACCCGGAAAATCAATTTTATTTGTTAATGTACACCTATGGGCCAGTCATTGGCATGTGACCGACCCACATGTGACACTAAATGTCTTGGAAACGGTCCACGTAGGAAGATCTGTTGATTAGACGTCTGTTGTCAGATGAAGAGAAAAGCATACCTGAGATGTTGAATATAGCTGGCTCATTCTTCTCTCAGAATGACGTCTTGTTCCTTGAGGATTTCGACATGGTTGGAATCTTCCTCTCCAGGTCTGCTTCATTTATTAATGTAGACATTTAAGGCGGACACAAAAAACGACGCACGACACAATTGGTACTATATGAGAAATATAATTAACTATTTATTTTTCTTTTACAAAAACAATTTACAAATGATAATTAACTTTCATTATATTTTTATAAAAACAATTGTGACATAATCCTTAAATTAGATTATGTGTTTTATGAAAATTTCAAAATTTAGTTTTAGGCTGACGAAAAATGTATCGTTTTTTTTTTTTTTTTTTTTTTTTTTTTTGTTTTTTTAATTGTCACCGAGACAAAATGAACATGGAAGAAAGCGAGAGAGAGTATAAGAGAAAGAGAGAGGTGAGAAAAACGTTCAGCAGATGAGAGCGAGTTGACAGGTAACCCGGCCAGCGACATGTTTTCTGACCCCTGTTTAGTTACTAAGCGAACAAAGAAAGGAAGAGAAGGATAAGAAAAGTACTGAGAAGAGAGAGGGAGAGAGGGAAAAGAGATATTTTTGGACACACTCCGCCGAGCCGCCGCGCTGGACGGGTTGGAAAAATTCCCATCCCGACAACAAAAGAAGAAAAGAAACGACTTGACTGTCGGAGGAGGTAATGCCGGGGAAAACTCCATCCTAACAAACAACGTCGAAAAAAAGAAACCCACACCAACAGCGAAAGGAGGTGATGTCAGCAGTGATAAACGGCGGACTTTACAAATATGTTTTCGAATTATGGACTAACAAAGAGACGGCATTTTCAGATAGTAGATTAAGATACCCCTTCCGCCTCCTTGTAATTTGTTTCCTCTATTTGATTTAATCCCCCCTACCCCACCGTAGTTTATTTTTTTGTAATAAAATTTAACTTTGAAATGTTATCACTGGTGTTCATGTTCATTCTTTCTCGCATTCTGTTGTGTTCAATCCTCGTGTCTCCTTCCCTTTTTACCCTTATCAAATGTGCGATAAATATTTGTTTTTCGTAAATTCCTTTTTTACATCCCTTTGCTTTTATATTTAACTCCCCCCCCCCTTATCGCGTGTATAATAAATGGGTCTCGTCCGGGATATTTGAACCGAGTTGTGAGTTACGCACGCCTGCTCAAGGTTATTTTGTTTATATTTAACCTAGCTAATTTATGTAAACATCCTTAGCTAAACCCATTGCTACACTTTATTCTATAAACAATAACTAACTCCTAATGTAAACTATTTTAAGAATATCATTGGATAGATAGATAAATAGGTAGATAGGCAGATAGATTGATAATAGCTAATTAACTTTTATCAGTGTTAATTATTCAACATAATGGTAACGTCACCAACTTTGAATGTTACAGTTTTGGTTTTGATTTTAACTGATGGCACCCAAAAACTCTTTTTCTTACTTTTGAAATCACGACTCTATAATAATATATACAAAATCTGGACAAATTAAAATATATTTAAGCGTATTTTACGCCTGGGCAAAGTCGCCCCACGCCTCCCGCTAGTCTAATGTAAACAAGTTCTTGTTGAACCGTCCTCTTAAATAATCAAATTCTATGCAATAGACACCATTAACAATTACTACACAATCATCTTACATTTATTAAGCCTTATCCCCAAGGGGCCTCCATATTCTACCTTATCTTAATTTTAAATAAGACGAAAAAGTTCTTTTAAAAATAGCGCGCACACACACACACACACACACACACACACACACACACACACACATCTTGTTAAGAGTAGTAGCAAAATCAGATTTATCATTTACTAGCAGGGGGTCCAGCATTGCCCGGTCATAAAATACACTTAAGTATGATGTTATAACTTATGCAGATTTCATAATTATTATTATACAGTCATTTATTATATTGTACCCAATATATAGTCGTGATTTCAAAAGTAAATATATATATATATATATATATATATATATATATATATATATATATATATATATATATATATATATATATATATATATATATATATATATATGATTTGATGTAAAAGTCTGCTCATCTTGAAAAATTGTTTTTTCAATATGAACATAATAAAGAAATGATAGACTTTTCACTTGAGGAAATCTTAGTTATTAAACATTACAGATCAAAGCATTGCCATGCCAGTGTAGTGAAGTTTTTACATGTCTGTATGAATAACGATATTTATATAAATAGCTTTATTTACTATTAGGCACTATTATATAAACCCAGTTGGAATTCACTTGATTTTTATCCTGAGAATAAATACTTAATCTGGATTATACACACATCCATATATATATATATATATATATATATATATATATATATATATATATATATATATATATATGCATATGTATACACATAGGTGCCACAGGGCTTATGAAGAAGAACCTGAAGTCCTACCTTACTAATATTCCTGGTGAACCAAGTGCAAAAGAAATCCAGAAAATTGCACTTAAGGGAACAACGAAACGAGGATACAAAAAAAAAGAGCTCTCGGTTGGTTTCAATAAAAAGCAGGGCAATGTTGGCAGCTGGTTTGGCTGCCCCATACCCAGCATTACAATCTTCAAAGAAAGAAAATTTAAAAAAAAAAGACACCCACACGCTCACACACACACACATATATATATATATATATATATATATATATATATATATATACATATACATATACACATGTTACACATATTAGGCACTATCATATAAACCCAGTTCACTTGTCTTACTATTTTCCACTCGACTACTAGGGAACGTCCGCTTTCTTTGAGTTCCCAGTATTTGTTTGCTAGTGTTGTTTTCATTCAGTGTTTTTTTTTTTTTTTAACATACTTTTGTGGTCATAATATCGGCTTTTGAAATCTAAGGACGTCATACCTACGTAATATTTTTTGTTATTTGGGTTTTCTTTCGCAAATATTGTGGCTTGGTAAACTATGCTTTTCGTTAGACATTTATTTTGAAGTGATCAAAGTGCACCTGATCTACAGATGCATTTATCTTGTTCATTATTAGTATATTTATTTTTATTTCTACTATGGTTGTCGTTGTCCGGAGTTGGTTTATAATTTTTTATTATTATTATTATTATTATTATTATTATTATTATTATTATTATTATTATTATTATTATTATTATTATTATTATTATTGTTTCTACTAGTTACATGTATATTATTTGTGTTATTTTTATTTTTATCATGATGTTCACTTTTTTATTATTTATTTTGTTGTTGTTTTCATTGCTTTTATTTAATATTTTGTTGCTATGTGATTTAATTATCATCTCTATATTTTCGCAGCAGCTATCTGATAACTTTAGGTTATTTTTATTGAAAATTTTGTGTAAGGGATTGGTTACAGGGAAGTGTTTTTCGATGAGATCTAGAAATTTCTTGCCAAGTGTTGTTTTTAACATTTGATTGTACGGCGCCGTATGCCAGATTATATTTCTTTATCTTCTATTTTTAATTTTATTTTTATTGGTATTTTGTTTTATTATTTGGTATTTTGGATTATATTTGATATCAATATTTTTGTATCCACTATATTTTAGGGCTGTTTCGTAGATATTGATTGACCTGTAACCAATCCTTTACACAAAACTTTCAATAAAAATAACCTAAAGTTATCATACAGCTGCTGCGAAAATTTAGAGATGATAATTAAAGTGCATAATAACAAAATATTAAATAAAAGCAATGAAAACAACAACAAAAAAGTGGACATCATAACAAAAATAAAACTAACACAAAGAACACACTCCATACAACGGCAACCATAACTTCAAATTGTTGATAAAATAAAACACTCCCTGCTAAAACGGCACACACAAAGGAAGGGTTCAACATAAAGTCAACTAGGCCTTTGTTCTGTAAGTGCCTGCCCATTGGCTGATTAGGAAGGGTGCGGTGGAAACTAGGAAGCTGATTGGCTAACTAAAAATCCAATAGAATATGCGTGAATAAAAACGCGAGACTACAAGAACTCTTATAAGCCTGACGAATCCTAGTGTGAATGAAACGTGGAATATTCTGTGTAGCTTAATTGCCATATATATTTTTCTAACTTACTACCTATGCATTGAGCACTGTTGAAGTGAATACTTAGTTTATGCATAAAATTATACTTTCGTATATTAATTTATGTGATTTAATGAAGTAGTCATATATATAATATATATATATATATATATATATATATATATATATATATATATATATATATATATATATATATATATATATATACTTTTTAGTTATTTTTTTACATAAACACCTAGGTATTGCTACAATTTAATTTAAAATTCGAGTCTTAGTGTTAAAGTTTTTAGCGTCTCGTTGGTGAGGTGATTTCTTGGTAAGTATGTCTTGAGCTGTTGGGTGTTCGTTTATGTTTGGAGGCGGGGGGGAGCTATGATTCGGTTTATTTATTTTCAGTTTTCATTTTGTTGTTAATTGTTTGGAGAGGGTCAGCTAGCGGTCGCACATGCGCACATACAACACACATATATACTTAAAATGTAATAATGTAACTTAACAGAAAGATACGGTAATAAAAAATAAAACACACACACACACACACACACACACACACACACATATATATATATATATATATATATATATATATATATATATATATATATATATATATATATATATATACAGCCAATCAAGACACCAATATGCAATACTCACATTGCTGTTCATAAGAATATCGTTAATGATAATGACTTACCATTTGTGATGAGACATTTGTAGAATATTAAACTCGTAATTGTCTGCAATGAGAAAGAATACAATTGTAATGGGACATTAACACACTCGCACTTTATATCACTAACCTTGTTTAATATCCGACCTTTTGTGAAAACAAAAGCAAATACCCACATACCTTAATGGAAACATCGGCCAAGTTTCCTCACTGATGAACGCAAACTGTTGTGCGATCCATTTCTTCTTTTAATCTTTTTTTTTTAAAGTTTGCCATTATCCATATTTTTTCAACTTCTACCCATGCCGCATATCTAAGCCTCTGATAAACGAATAATAGCAAGTGGCTATCTATCATCTTTCCACATAGACTGTATATTACACACGCACTCACCCACACGCACATACACAAAATATATTTCATTGGCTGCTACATCAAGATGTAGGAGACCGCACTGCCCTTTTCCTGGATTTCTCCACTTACCCTTGATCCTTACCTGAGTGTTTAGCTAGAGTATATCAATTCTTTAGCTTTTGGTATGATTTGAATGACAATTGAAATCAAGCTAGAACAGAAAAGATGATTAGTTTCTAAATTCGTGTATGGGTGTAATTTAGATATATTTGTTGATTGCCAGACGCAGACGAGTGCATTCTATCGTTGTTCAGTATAATTCAGGGGCGACAACTTTGATATGGTTCAAGCGAGAAAATTCCTGAATATTTTAAGGCAACGCTTCTATTTTCATTCGTCTGTTGCGGTTTGTGTATTACGTCAGAGAGCCACGCGCTTAATGACTTAAAAAAATATTTTAAACAACATAGAAATGTTGAATTCCAACTTTGTTATTGTTAACGTGCACGTTTATCAAACTAATTCTTTTAATACTATCTCGATCGAATTGATATGTTGTTGTTGAATGTCAATAAATGATATTACTTTTTAATGTGTTTCCTGCTAAAAATCACCTGCAAAATTAATATAGTCAGATCCAGAGTGGGGTAAATAAAGAAATAAATTTAAAAAAAAAAAAAAAGAAAAGAAAAGAAAAAGACGGTGACGTTGCTAAAGCAGTTGCAGATTTGAATTTTTATCCGGAAGGAATAGAAAAGAAAAGCTCACGATTTTCATTTGGAAGAAAGTACCTTCTGTGAGAAACACAGCGATACATAAGTTGATTTTACAAATATGAAGACGATAATGCAATAGCGTTTTTTTTAATACCTGATAAAACTGAGAAATTTAAAAACAAAACTATGTTAATTAAGAATTAACGAAAAAAAAAAAGAAAGAATTTTAATAGCCGAACAATATTAATTAACGATTAACAAATTAACTAATCGTACAGATTACAATGCATAGAAATAGGTGCCCGTTTGCTCTTAAACAGTTTTTAATTTTCCTCATCTTTATTTATATATAAAAGGCACTTTGTATGTGCGTTCCCTCTGAACTCCAAAATAGCTGGGCTGATTTTTTTTTTTTTTA
Organism: Euprymna scolopes; assembly: GCF_053919585.1. NCBI lineage: Eukaryota > Metazoa > Mollusca > Cephalopoda > Sepiida > Sepiolidae > Euprymna > Euprymna scolopes. The sequence continues at coordinate 29,453,304 of NC_136502.1, forward strand.
ATTTCACACGCATGTACTTTATGTGCCTGGAAGCGTTCTTAGATAGGTTTTATCTCAGAATACCTCCTTTAAGTATCGAAAATCGATAATCAAAGAAATCCCACTGAAGAAGGAACAGTCCAATTTTGACCAAAATTAACACTTCTATACAGCATCATATTACAAAGTGCATTTGAGAAGGGCCCAACATATAAAACCAACAATAGGTTCTGTGATAAGACAGAGGCGTTTTCAAAATGAATATTTCTGTCTAAGGCACAACTGTCCTTGGCTTTTGCATTTTAAATTTTAATACATTGTTTAAAATAACTTAATAAAATCAACAGTAAGTTCTCTACAGTGCAATGTAAACTTCAACGAATTGTGGACTAAGTTACTGTGAGGAAGCATGTGAAGCTTTCTCCAGTACACTGTGGTGAGTTCCTGACTAGAGCAGGCAATCAATCGATTTGATTGAAAAATAGGCAATTTTACCGATTTGAATGACAATAAAAGTATTGGAAGTTTGGAACATTCGTTGATTGTCATACAAACGTCAGGTCTCCCTGCTAGTTAGTCATAAAAGAAAGCGCACATAAAACTCCTTATCTGTGCTTAATCTTAAACATAGATTCCATGAACAAATCTTCTTTCTTAGAACTGCACACCTGTGGAACTCTGTTCCATTTTCCTACTTTCCAGCTAATTACAATTTGGTTGTCTTCAAGTCCAACGTGAACAAATTCTTGATGAGCCATCCCCTTAAGTAATCCAATTTACCAAATTTTTACTACTGACGATGACTACGACATGTTCCCTTTGATCACTGTACACTAATTAACTCTTATCCTCGAGTGACTTCAAGGCTTTGATAAACGGTGATTCCTTTGTAAAAAATAAATAAATAAATAAATAAAATAAAAAAGTGAAGAAAAAGGAATGAATAGTCGTTAGAGTTTCGTCAATGACGATACACACACATAGAAAAGGAGGAAGTAGTAAAGTACGTACCTGATAAAACGTCGATAGTTGGAATGAAGAAGATAGACGCATTTTGACCCGATTTTTTCTATTACCTTTTTATAACAAAGGTTGATGTTTAAGTAAGCGTCCTCTCCAATGAACGGCGATGCTGGTAACAATAAAAACCATAAAATTGATTGATGTTTCATATATGTCTTGCCAATAAAATTTTTTTAAATATATTTCTGTGTTTGCTAAATATTAGTGGATATGTTTACTAGTTACAAAAAATATTACTTATTCGTTAAAAAATATTGAAATTATTAGTTATTAGCTAAAAAAAATATTAAAATTATTAGGTATTAGTTTAAAAAATATTAAAATTATTAGGTATTAGTTTAAAAAATATTAAAATTATTAGCTACTAGCAGTTCAGCCCGGCTTTGCTCGGGCCCTATGTACTGTCCATAACTTTATGTGCATATATATATATATATATATATATATATATATATATATATATATATATATATATATATATATATATATATATATATATATATATATATATTAAAAATATTGACTCATGTCCAGGTAACCTACATCTAAAATTTCAAGTGTTTAGACTCCAAATTAGCGGAGGAGTTTGGTAGAGTCTGCAAAAATCAACTCTTTCAATTTTGACTTCTTGGCAGCCAAATTTTCGCCCAAAAACTGACCAGAAAGCTTGCTGCATGTCTGAATACCCTTCATGTAAAAATTTTTAATGTTTAGATTCAAAATTGGCTGAATAGTTTGCTGGATACCGCAAAGGTAAAATCTTTTGTTCTTTGACCCCTTGGCAGCCAAATTTTCGATCAAAAATCGATCAAAAAGCTTGCCCTATGTCTGAATATGCTTTATGTAAAATTTCAAATTTTTAGACCAAAAGATTTTCCCGAATGTCAATACCCCTAATGTCAAATCTCGACTTTGTAGACTGAAAATTGACAGAGTAGTTTTGTAAGGAAATGTACACACACACACACAGACACACACAGACAGACAGATAGACAATTTCACTTATGTAGATATATAGATAGATTAGTTAAAAAATATTACAATTATTAGTTATTAGCTGTAGCCAGCTACGCGTTGGTGTGGCTCAGTTTGTTTTAATTGAAAACAAAAAAACAAAAAAAGACAAAATATATGTTTTTTATCAGAAGGAATTTTTATAAGGAATTTTTTTTTCATTATAAAAAAATATCCTTAAGTTAATTAATAAAGAAAATACTTTATTCATTTATTTATTTATTTAATTGTGGACTGTTATCCCCGTCTTTATAGTTGTTGTTTCACAACGTTTCAGCCAACTATTCCTCTGGCCTTCGTCAGGTGGTTAGCCGTGATGGGATATGAATGCTGAATCGTTTAACTGAATCCTCAGCAATTACTGCAATCCATACTTGTTGTTGTCTCACCACGTTTTTCAAACCAACTAATCTTCTAGCCAGCTTGGGGTAGGATTGAAACCACTATCTTCAGACAATACTCACCTGGAATGGTAGAGATTCAACATTTCTATCCACTACACCATGGGCCTTCGGATTAGTTGGCCAAAAATGTGATTAGACGACAAAAGGTATGAATTGCAGTAATTGCTGAGGATGTATTTAAGAGATTCAGCATTTGTATCTCATTGCAGTTAACCAACGAAAATGTATAAAATAAGTAATATAGAGAAATAGTTATTGAAGAAGCAAAATAATATGTCCGTTAGTGATGCCATGTTTAAAATTCAGTGAGTCGCATGGTCAACCAAACAGATAGATACAAAGAAATAGTCGCAGTAAGAGATAGAGAGAGAAAGAGGTAGAGTGGAAGAATGTAGAGAGGGAGAAAAGAAAAACCTGTCTACATAGTGTTGAAGCCGTAGAATGTAATGGGATGTCATGTCAAAATAGTGTAAATAGCGTAAAGTTATGGAAAAACGGAAAATGTATAAAGTAAGTAATAAAGAAAAATAATTGTCGAAGAAATGAAATGATATATCTGTTAATGAAGCCATGTTTAAAATTCAGTAACCGTTCGTTTATGTAATGTAGAAACGAATTCCGGTATATGAGAATTTTATGTATACAGCCAATCAGAATGAGGAACTACAGCAAGGGAGAATTTATTATTTATGAATTGGAAAATGGAAGGATTATAATATGTCTATGTATCTATTAATCAGTTACAGGGGTGTAATCATAGTATTGTAGGAAAATATAGAATAGGTTCTGGTGTCAACTGGTAGCGGTGGGAGCAGTAAATATTTAGGGAGAAAAATAGGAACTACTACCTCTGAAGATGTTGTGATTGTCATGGCGTTGCTTGTTGAATGCAATGTAGCATTTTATTATCACAACTGAATGTGTCTGTAATGGTAGTCGAAAGCTACATAAGATAGTTGCTAATAGCCGAGATATATTCAATTTGTATGTGGCATCTGTTGTTGTAAACCTGCGACACTTTGATCCAGAGGGGAATTTCTGCAGTCATTTTATTATATAGGAGATTAAAAACATTATTCAAATTATTAATTATTAGTTTAAAAACATGTTATGTAATATTTATGTCTTGCCAGTGCAGTTTAAAAAAGTAAATATTAATAACTAAATTTCTGTATTTGTACATCTTGGTGGATATGTTTGCTAGTGTAAATATTAGTTTAAAAAATTGCTCGGATGGATCTGATATGATGTTGTAAACACAGAGTTGAAGATTTTTGTCAGGATCTTATCGAATTGGTTGATCAAACTATGCTGTGAAGTGGAGATCAATCTAGAACAACTTGCATCTAATCCATACGATCCTTAAGGAGATAGAAGATGATATGGAGGCTATGCTGATCAACTTGGATCAGCTCAAAGCTATCAACAGAGTTAACTATCACTTCGTAAGAAACTGCTGACCTGAAATCAGACTTCAATCTCCATTTTGTATATCTCAATGACAACAATGGTGCAAGTAACCGGAAAGCATTCACAATCTTTTATTATCTCAGTGTGTTAGGTCTATTCATTGTTGAAAATTTCATGAAGATAAGATAATTTATTTTGTTATAATTTAGTTATCCTTTTTCGTTGTGCATGTATGCGTGTGTATGTTTGTGTGTGTGTGTGTGTGTGTGTGTGTGTGTGTGTGTGTGTGTGTACACATTTGTGTGTGTGTTTTGTATTAAACATTTGTAATTTGCGTCATGGTTCCCGTTATCTAATTTTCATGCTGATACTGTATGAACCATCGCCCCCCCTCCCTACTAGCTATTGGTAAAATAGCAACTTATATATAACTCACAGAGCAAAAAAAAAAAACTTCTATGTTTAGCTTTCTCTATCTATCTCTCTTTCACCCTCCCACGTTTTCTCCTTCTTCCCCCATCTTCTCTTCCTCCTTTGCCCAACTCAATATTCTCTCTGGAAATACACATAAACACAAACAATTCTCCCTTAGATGGACTCCTCGATATAAGGGATTTAATTCATTATTAAAAAATCAGAATTACTTCCCTTTAGTCAGAACATAATCTGGTTGAAAAACCGACTTCCCCCACCTGATGAAATCTGCACAAGTAAAGGATAAAAAAATGACTAATTTTCCCTAAATTGTATATATTATTCCAACTTTATGGGTCATTGTTTTGTAGTTTCTGACTTTTATCCACACACACACACACACACACACACACACACACACACACGCACACACAGAGAGAAAACTACCCTTTACACAATAGATTAGCAGGGTAACCTAGCGTTACCCAGGGCAAAAGTGTAGCATATTTCTAGTAAAGCTTCTGTATCGCTACCTCTCTCTGTCCATCTCTACATCTTTCTTAATTTCCTCATCCTCCATTTTCCTCTCTATCTCCTCAAATTCCTCTGTCTCCTCTGCCCAGCCCATTCCTCTCTAGCTGGACATACACACACATATCCACACAGACAAATTTCCTTTTAGGAATGGGTTGGCGTAAGAGAATTAACTTCTCAAAAAAAAAATAGGAGTTACTTTCCTTTAGCAAATAAAATGACTGAAAAATGTATTTATTTTATTCAAACTCAACCAGCTCTTCTATCAAAGAAACACAAACCTAACGTGAATTCCACGTGGCTAACGCACCGTTCCGACATTTGAAAAGATTACCATAAAAACAATAAACAGACTTATATGCTCCAACAACAACATGGCCAAAAAAAAGAAAAAAATGACATACTGATGATGAAGTGTATCTCTGAAATCTATAGAATTATAAAACTCAAATGACTTTGTAACGGTTGTTGTAACGCAACATCTGGTTTACGACTTTTGCGCATGCGTACATAAACAAATAATCAACGCGACAATAACATGTATTGTTTTACTGTGTACATTTTCAGCATCCCAATTGTTTGTTTGTTTTTTTTTTCGCATTTATATTATCCAAATAAACAATTGTTAATAATTTCTGCATTTTTTTTACACTGTTTATTTCCGTATTACGTTTAAGTTATTTTAGCGCAATTTTCTTACAAATAAATCTACTTTAACCCGTTGACAACCATAAAAGCATTTTACAACGGCGATTTAACCACCGCTTTCATATTTTTAAAATTTATTCTCCATTTTTCATACACCTTTCTTAAAAAACATTCATACATTTTCTTCTACACTACCAACATAAATAAATAATCCTGAAAATATGTTTTTTAATTAAATAAATAATCAACGCGACAATAAAATGTATTGTTTTACTGTGTCCCAATTTTTTTTTTTTTGCGTTTAAATTAAAAGATATATCAAAATTTGAATTTAACTTTAAGTATTATGGTATCTGTTCAGTGCACATTTACCTATAAGTATGGCAAACCACTTATAATTCAATGGCTGTAAGTTTTTTTTGTTTTTTTCTCCAAAAATAAGCAATTATAAACAGAACGACATAGAAATGTATCTATATCCTTTTTTTATTTTAATATACGTTCATAGAAATGTTTCTGTTATGTTACAAAAAACAATTTTCTTTACATCACAAGTGTCACGCTCATACATTAATTCCATAGCTAATATAACATACTGACCCAACAGGTCACGAGTAGTCTAGTATATTTATAAATTTCAAACAAAGTAAATATCTGTTTATTTTGTAATAATGCGTTGTTTTGGCTTCAAACGTATCTAATACGTATTTATTTTATTCAAACTCAACCAGTGCTTCTATCAAGGAACACAAACCCTAATATGACAATTAATGTTTGTAATAAACAGACACAATAACAATTAGTGGCAATAACAAACACAAATTATAATGAACAACAAGCAGTAATCAAACAATTAGTGATTTTTTAATTTTGGCTTCATAAATGAAATCTTTATAAAGTTAGGCTTATATGTTTGCTAGCCGACCGCCCAGCGTTGCCCGGTCATAAGATACGCTTAAGTATGATATTTTAATTCATGCAGATTACGTATTTATTATTATAGAGACAATTCTCTATCGATTAATATACTGAACCTAATACATAGTAGTGAGATCAAAACTAATATTGTTATATAGTGGTTTCATTTTTATTAAGAGGGATGTTGAAGGACTCAGAGAGAGAGAGAGAGAAGTTGTAAGAGACTTAGAGAGATTATTCAGGTTAGGAGAGATTCTTATATATTAAATGTTCATTCTTTGCTTGTGTAGATTAGAAGAAGAAAGAGAAGCTCTTGGAGTGAAGGGATAGTGTTCAGACAGTTCGGACATTGTGTAGTCATGATGATGTTGAGACGTGTATGTAAAGACATTTTATAACACAAATATATAATACAATTGGACTTTACCTTTTTGTAAGAATCATAAGACAAGACGAGCTTTACAAAAAACACTTGATGGTTTATTTCGTCACACGGCCGTATTTCCATCACCAAGAATTCAAAGTCTCACATTTTAGTTTCAACGTGACGTCTCGCTCCCTAGACGTCTGACTCCCTCCGAGTTTTCTCACTGACTGACTAACTCCAAAGTTTTTTCTCTATTCCTAGAACTTTCTATTTTCCGTGACGTCATACACATGTTAAAACATGTGCCTTCTTTCACGTGTCCTGGACATACGTGTCCAAAACTTTTCCTATTTCTACAAAAGGAATTTTAACCTATATTCAATATGTTAAAAACATTATCTTATAAGCTGCATTCTTTCAATTTAAAATTTCATAACAAACTTGATAGTTAACATTCTTTCCTTGAAATATTTATCTATATTCTAAACAAATGTTTGTTTTACATTTTTAAATTCTCACACGTAATCTATTTCTAAACTAAATTACGAGGTTCGAATTTGTCTATTGCTATTTCATTTTCATTTTAAACTAAATTCTCCATTTTTATACTTACATGAAAAGGAGACAGCCCTTATCATGTAACATCATATATATATATATATATATATATATATATATATATATATATATATATATATATATATATATATATATCTTTATTCGATTGGCAAAATTTTAGAATAATTATAAAAAAGTGAACCATCGCGTAAATTCAATCAACTAAAAAAAAATGGAAACTGGGGTGAGGAAAAAAAAAAAAATATATATATATATATATAATGGGGCAAGTTATATGTACAATTCAATAAAATAAATAAGTCGATTAAAAAACGATCGTTAAAATATACCCAAAGCGCTTTTCGTTCAGACAAACATTTTCAAGGGTCATAAGTCTGAAAATTATTTTTTTTTTTTAGAATATTTCGTAGTGATATGGAATAAGAGCGGAGAGGAGGTTAAGAAAAAAAAAAAAAAAAAAACCTGACTACCCAAATAATTCTAACTGAAGCCGGAGGTTTCTCTGCTTGCACAAAGTAGGGGGGTTAGCAATGATGGCAAGTGCTTCGAGGACAGACAGGTGGAACTTTGTGCGTCCTCGGTACAAAACAGAAAAACACTCCGGAGAGAAAACAAGACTGCACTCCTTTTTATCGACCAAATGTTGGCCGATGGACGATTCTATCAGTTGAGATTTTCTAGTAGTAGGTTGATGATCTCGGATGAAACAGGGAACATGTTGGGCGATTCTGACCTGAAGACACTGGGTCGTCTTGCCTATATAGACGGCACCACACCAACATTGAAATTTATAAATAATATTATTTGTTTGGGAGATAGGCAAGACATCCTTACGAAATGAGGGAAAGGCGGTTTTTGTGGAAAAGGCAATACGGAGCGATAGAGCACCAAAATTAGAAGACACCAGAGAGGAAATCTTATCGCAAATAAGTTGGCCTTCAAGTCCAATCCAGCGTGTCTGTGAGTTTGTTCCCTATCGACCCGAAAACGACTGAGTCGATTTTTATGAAATTTCACACGATGGTACTTGATGTGACTGGCCGTGTTCTTAGATAGGTTTTGTGTTAGAATGTCTTCAATAAGTTTTGATAATCGGTAATCGAAATAATTCAATGAAAGAAGGAATAGGCGATTTTGACCAAAGTACACAGCCTAACATTACAAGTGCATTTAAGAAGTTTTATTACCACATAAGCTGAAAGGCCCAATATATAAAATCAACAGTAGGTTATTTAATTATTGGAATTTTTTTAATTTTTTATTTTCGGACTGTTATCCTCTGACGAAGACCAGAGAAATAGTTGGCCAAAACGTTGTAAAACAACAACTATAAAGATGAGGATATCAGTCTGAAAATAAATAAATAAATAGTAGGTTCTTTGATATGACATGGGCGCGTTGGAAATTTTACTTTTTTAAATATACATATATATATATATATATACATGACTTGGGTGCCATTAGCTAGAATTGAAACCAAAACATATAACTATCCACTCTCATTCTTTAGCCTCTGAACATATGCATATATATATATATATATATATATATATATATTTTTTTTTTTTTTTCTGTATTTAAATTCACAATTCATCCCTTCCACAAATAACAACTTGCATTTATTCAATGAATCGATTTATAAAATGTATCAAGCTCCTACGTTAAATAATCCACCCCCAATCTCCCATATGCAGTATAATCATACTGACACGCTGCTTCCCGCTAGATCACCAAAGTTAAACAAAACTGAGCTTGGTCAGTACAAAAATGGGTAATCATTTAGGAATACCAAGTGCTGTATGTGCTTCTGCTTATCCCGGCATCGTTTTCAGTCCACAGAAATCAAGCAGTTTGGATTGAAAAGAGTTGGGGTTGGAGATTGCACAACCCTTGCTTTGCAATTACAGGCACAGCTACTCTTGTGCGGTGTGTCTATTGTATCTCAAGACAGAATGGAAGCAATCTATATGCAGGGTGGTTCAAAAAGATGTATCTAATTTATTATTATTAAATAAATAAAATGATTTTTTTTTTAATTACATCAAATTTATATTAAACATATGTAATATGAATGATAGATTTGAAAATAATTCTTATAGCTAGACTAGTGGGAGGCGCCTGGCATTGCCCGGTCATAAAATACACTTAAATATGATATTTTGGTTTATGTAGATTTCGTATATATTATTATAACATTCAAAACAGAGAATCAGCAACTATGTCCCAGAGCCTAGCTGGAGTCCGAACATGATACCCCCATAATAATAATAAAGGGTTGGGTTCGAGACTCCTAACAAACAGTTCCCCAGTTCGATACAAAACACCTGATTTTGGTTGTTGGTTGGTTGTTTGTTTTACGGCGTATCAACCCTTTTCAGGTTATTTAATGCCGAATCCAAAGATTTTGAAGAAAAAATTTTTAATAGAATATATGTGTTGTTTTCAAGTCGGTTTCTATTTAACCCATAGTTGGAACCCTAACAGGTACTACCACTCCGGGTCAGAGTGGACCTGGGAGCAATGGTAATTAAAGGGTGGCTCCACACTCCCCAAAGCCCACAAGCTAGGGCCTCACCATATCCAGGACCACAAAACACCTGATGAAGGCCGGAAGGCAAAACGGCCGAAACGTTGTGACTATAACAACCAAGATGAGGAAGTCAGTCCGACAATCTCAATAAATGAAAACACCTCATCTAAAAAATACAGACAATAGTATTATGGAATCAATTCTCTATCGATTATTACATATTATATTGTACCCAATATATAATAGTAGTTTAAAAAACTATATATATATGACTTCGGTGCCATCAGGTAGAATCGAAACTAAAACCAAAACTTATAGTGCTCCAGCCTGATTCATTACCATTATCAGTTGGATAAGAAATAGCTAAAAATTAACTAACCTTAAAGTGTGTATATATATCTATAATATAAAGCTGGACGTCTGTGTGCGTGTCTGGTCACAGATAGGCTCCTATATGGTTGACTATTATAGAAAACTGATCACATATAATAATAGAAGATGTATCGAGACACAGGAATGGGTATGTTTGATCTGGCATAATGATAATTAATTAAAATTGTGGGGTCTGCGTACGTGCCTGGTCCACAAAGTATGGAAATAAAAAATTTAAAAATTAAAAAAAAAAACGTTTACAAGTGTTTTTGATATAGATGTACATAATAATACTTTGATAAGTATGTTTTAACTTAAATAGGGATGGTATAATAAAATTGTGGGGTCTGCGTTCGCGCCTGGCCTCCATAGAATGGAAATAGGTACAAACTTTAATAAAGACTTTTCATATCTATCTGTGTAAGTATACTTTGATAATTATGTTTCAGTTTGAAGAAATATGGTATAATAAAATTATGGGGTGTTCGTTCGCGCATGACCTCCATAGAATGGAAATATGTCACAAAGTTTAACAAGGTTTTTTGATATAGATCCACAGAATATTGTGATAAGTGTTTCAATGTGAACAGGTATGGTATAATAAATTATGGGTTTTATCTATTTTATTTTTACTTTCATCATATTTTGCTTTGGTTTTGATACCCCCAAATTCGAAGCTATCTCTTTACAACCCTTCCTTTTCGTAACCTATTATACTTTCATAAATCAGAGTCCATTTTCTGTAGGCTGTTTTTGAACCCAGTCAACGACGGGTACTTTTGCTAGTATACATATATATATATATATATATATATATATATATATATATATATATATATATATATATATATATATATATATAAAGTCAGAATATGTGTGAGGACATTTCTCAATCTATATACTCAACGAATTTTTTATCTCCAGACTTGTAATTGGTATATAGGGTAGTCAGACATGTGGAAAACTTTTTAATTGGTTTTCATCCGGAAAAAATGGTTGCTAAGGGGTCAAAATTGGAAAATTGTTACTTGAGGGGGAAGTCATCAGATTTTTATGTTTGTCAACTGTTTCACGACTGCGCATGCGCAAATCGTTCACATTATGTTAAGACTAAGTAGGTTTGGAAACACTTTTTAAAGGCGTGTCCAGCTGGCCTAATGGTTATCGTACTTGACTCACTGTTTTCAGGTTTTGGTTTCGATTTCAGTTTGAGTATTTTTTTTTTTTCCTTACAAGAAGTTAACTGTTTAGAACAAATATAATACTTGCATGCACATGTCTTTCTGTTTTTTATTTCATCTTTTTAAAAGAAATTTAATGTTGATCTTAACACTGGGTAATGCCGCATACATCTTCTAGTATATATATATATATATATATATATATATATATATATATATATATATATATATATATACACACACACACACACACACACACACATATATATATATATATATATATATATATATATAGTAATTTATAAAATATATATGGCGATTAAGCTACACTAAATATTCGACGAATCCTACAGTGGATGAAATGCAGAATATTCAGTGTAGCTTAATCGCCATATATATTTTATAAATTACTAACTAGCTCTACCTACGTATTGAGCACTTTTGAAGTAAATACTTAAAGTTTACGCATAAATCTATACTTTCGTATATTAAATTTGTGTGAGTAAATGAAGTAGTTATATATATATATATATATATATATATATATATATATATATATATATATGCGCATACGACTTACACCTGCCAAGTTACAATTTCTTTCAATTTTGTTCCCTTAGCAGCTATTTTTACCAACGAAAAAAAAAAAACGGTTCACAAAAATGCAATCATTTGACTCGCCTATCACAATTCCGTTATATTTAATCTCGGGGAGATGCAGTTTGAAAAATGGAGACAGACAGACAGTGTGTTTTCAAAATAAGATTAATAGCCACTGAAAGTTTTCTGCTTGTTTAAGCATAATACAAGATCCTTCTGTAAAAGAAATAGAATCGTCTAAGTTAGTAATGTAAGGAAGTAAAGGAAGGACACTGGTGGGTTCTTCCCTTTGGACAGGGAAACCCAGACTACTAGACGAGAGAGAAGGGTGTTCACCATGTTGGACAGAATTCCACATGGTTGAATATGAAGGAACCTTTTAGATTTATACTGTACGATCTATGATAGACAGCACTCTGTTACACACCTTCTTTTATATTGCATTGCAAGTTTACTTTATGTTTGTCAATATGTAAATAAAATATGTACATTGTATTTGGTTATATTTTCCCCTTTTTTTTGTGGCCAATAATACTGAGTTTAGTATATATGTTTCCCCTTACAGAGCAGTGAAAGTAATGAAAATATGTACTAATATCAATGTCACAAAATGTGAACGAATGAATAAAAAAAAATATGTTTAAAAGCAATATAAAGGGTGGTACAAAGCTGATGTATCCATTTTATTATTACAAGTATTTCTGTTAGAATTAACCATGAAAATGGACGTGGATACAAAGATTTATTAGCAGAATAAGGCAGCATCATATTGTTTTACTTGAATAATTTCATCGCTACTTTCCTGAGGAAATCACTCATTATATGGACCACCACCTTTGGCTTGCAATTCTCCAGAGTTATTCTCTTTTGAGTATTTTCCATGCGGATATCTCAAAGACAGAATTAATGCTAACAATCCCAAAATTATTGCTGCACTCAAAAACAACATTCGAACAGAAATTAAGAGAATCCTCGATAATAAGATCATTATAAACTTCAATGTGTGAGTAGTCACAGTTATTCAGCACCAAAGAATTTGAATCAATCACATTAAACACTATATAGCTGTGCTGCTTGCAAAATGTTGGTATACAGGGAAAAAATTATGCCAGACAAAACTTACATAATTGTAAGATAAGTCTGTGAACAAACAAAAAAAAATGCCAAGTTTACCTTTTAATAATAATAATAATAATTTTAATAAATTTTAATAAATGCTATTTTATTATAAATGGTTAAATTATTTTTGACCACCCTGGATATTAACATGAAAATCAACGTCTCAGAATCAAAACAAAAAAACTTGTGCACAAATTAATAATAGTCATGTTTACATAACAGTAAAAATTCATCTTAGTTTTCCCTTATATTCATCATTTTAATGAGTATTCTAGCAATATTCAAAATAAGATAATGAAAATTCAATGTGTGATTATGAAAGTTATCTATTGATTAATAGATATTAATATGCGCAACTATGACAACGAATGAAATAGCCTAACAAAAACAAATATGGAATTGTGATAAATTTTTTAGTTAGCATCAAAATTTAAATCTTTGAAAGTCTCGAACATTGCAACTTTCAAAGTTTTTAATTTTTATGCTAACTAGCAAGTTTATAGTAATTCTATATTATTGTTGAGAACTTTTTTTTTTTTAAGAAAAAGGTCTTATTTTTTAAACTCAATGAAATAAGTAAAATCTTCGTTATACTCCTCGTTTTTTAACTTTGGATGAATTAATCATTTAAACTTCTATTTGTCATCTTTTTTTGTCTTATATTAAATTGAACATCCCTTTATAGAGATTGGCTTTAATGTGTGTGTGTGTGTGTGTGTGTGTGCGTGTGTACATATATATATGTGTGTGTGTGTATATATATGTGTGTGTATAAATATATATGTGTGCATATATGTGTGTGTGTATGTATGTGTGTATATATATTTAAACTTGTAGTTCAATGCAAAGTTAGAAGTGTACTCACCTATATTATTAAGACTCAAGTATATCTTCCAACCTTTTTAGTATATATCTCAAAAATATATTCAGATGTTACGATATTGGCTAATTCATTAGTATTTTTTTTTTGTTTTTTGTTTTCTTTTGGTGTAACAACTGGCGACCTCTAGCAGAGTTCTGTATTTCTCTACAGTCCACTTGCTGAATTCTAGAACAATATTGGTAAGACCATTTTTTTCATTTGTGTCACAACGTTGTAAAATTTATGATACGTGTTCCGTCAGCTAATTCAGTTCATGAGTTGAAATGGTATAATGGAGAAAATTGGAATCTGGATTATATTTCAGATGTTTTTACAGTCGATGTGTAAGTGCCGATTCAATCCTAAAATAAACTTGTTACATAACGAGGAAAGAGAAAAAGGTTGACACTTTTAAGAATCAGAGGTGTCTCTATATGGAAGTTGTGAAATCATGCGACTTTTGTCTCTTGGCTGGCGATATTTCAAGCAGGAAAGACGTGTCTAGGGCACTGTCCTCAATTGGATGCAGCAAGACGAGCTATCTGTCTGTCTATCTGTCTTTCTCTCACTCCCAGACGTACACAAGTAGTCTGTCACTCTAATGTTTTCTGTGATTGTCTTTTACTTTTTATTTTATTTTTTTTAAATAATCTTTTTTATAAATCAACATTGGCATCTGAGTGGTTTTCTATCCGCCGATAAACACGTAGCTGGGTTCACAACGATGAAAACAACACGGGTATATAATGGTTTGCACACGCTCATCGATAGGTACAGTAAACACATGTCCTTAATCTGTGTAACTTTTATTTATCCACCAGAGTAAATAAGTACTTAATGCCTGCATAATTCCTTATGGGTAAACCATTATTAGCGTTCGGATTTAAGTGTCTTCGGGATATCGTAGAATTTATAGTTTGTTTTCATAGATTAATTTATTATGTTAGAATCGCAACAGTAGAACCTTCAAAGTTGGAATCTGGATGATATTTTAGGCAATTGTATATATCTTTAACAACGAGGTTGGTTCTAAATCGGAGAGAGAAACACGCCCATATGTTGCCTCGATAAGAATTGGAGCCTTTTTAAAACGTCTGAAAGAGTTAATAGGATCAATATAAGGTTTATTGATAATCGATATTTGTGTCTTTTATAACCACAAAATCGATCAGGTGCATGGATCGATTACATTGCCAAAATGAAGAATAAATACAATGAAAAAAAAACACCTCCATCTTGAATATTTGCATAGTACTGATTCTTTTTGTATATCGAACATACAATAAATAAACCTGTTGGCCGAGTCGGTAACCGCACTCATGAATAGATTTCCTGAAGCTGACATGAGCGACATATCCGACTGCTATATGTACTCACAAAATAGATCCGACGTTGCCTGGATTTAAAATACACTGAAAGATCCTGTTTAAATGTTTGTAGATTTCATGTATTGCTCCTAGAAAGCAGGATGAGTCTGTAGTTCCTGCCGACTTTCAACAAGAATCGAAATGTACAATCTGTGGCAGATTTCTTCTGTTAAAAGTTGTCTTGGTGAACCACGTGAAGTCACACAAGGTTAGACAAGACCAACAATTTTATGAGGATGTGTAATGGCAAGACAAAGAAAGGAAGTCTCATTTTAACACTTAAAAAACAATTTTATTTGTCATCTTCGTTAGTAGCGTATATATGAGAGAAACAGGTTAGTAGCTTAAAGTGTTCTTTTGTTAAGTGTTGAGACATTATGTTGAACAAAGATGCTGGCGAAGAATCAATGTAGTCCCGATCTTGAGTGTTAAGTAATTCTTAGTAACAAAGATGGCAGTGAAGAATTAATGCAGTCCCGATCTTGAGTGTTAAGTAATTCCTAGTGACCAAGATGGCGGTGAAGAATCAATGCAGTCTCGATCTTGAGGACTTGCGTAATAGAGGCGACAGTAAACTGATTGAATCCAAAATTCGACATTTTTTATAGTAACTTTTGAAGCTTCTGATTGGTTGATTGTTATAACTGTGGTTATAAAAATGATCGTCAAAATTATTGGAGTCATAACCAGCATTATGAGTTGAAAACATTTTAACATCTTGTGCATAAGGATAGATTGAATATAATACCGGTTTATTGAAGGAGAGAATAGTTCAGTGTACAAGTGTTGTAGTCAGTAGAAGTCGGGACAAAGGATTAGACAGTGCTGAGACATAGATTAGATAGGTCAGTTTACAGAGAAAGAAAGAGAAAAGTATTCAGTGTGTCATCATGTTGTGGCAGTAGAAGTGTGCGTCTATGTATCGACGTGAGAAGTCCTGTAGCATGATAAAGAAAAGTTGCGTGTGTACCGCATGAGAAAGAAGGTTGTGTGTGAAGATAGCCATGTTGGCGTGTGGTACTCTCGTTAGCTCCAGGCCAAAGGGTCCATGCGGTGTCTGCTGCCAGCCAGCAGAGAGAAAAAGGTCGTTGTTGCCGGTTTCACGTTTTATACACTCGGTCACATGACTGAGAGCTGGCTTGTGATTGGACAAGTAGATTTAAAATCTTAAGCTGCAAAATTTCGCCCCTGCCTGTTATTGTAGCAATTTTCGACTGCTACAAATACCCCCATGTTTATGGAAATAAAAGAAAGGTTCTTTTATGTGTGTCTGTCGGTGACGGTAAGTTGTATATTAGAAAATTCAAAGTAGTGAGGATTTTGAATATGTCCGTCCCTGACGGCTGCTTGTAAAATCTATTATTTTGTGTCAACACGAGGTTTGATGCTTGTAACCATGTTCAAATTTATTTCATAGAATTGTATAAAATTTCTTGAAATTTGAACTATTCCTGTGGGATTTGGAGTTGTTAAGTTGCTCGTTGCTAAACGCTGGTGACGAATTGTTTTGTTGATGAGTTTACTTCAGAAATTGTGTCTAGTGGAGGTTGTGAAAAAATAAATGTTTCGAGTGTCCTTCAGTGAAGGTTATTTTTAATGGCTAGTCGTCAGTAACGCATTTGTGTTTTGACTCGAATGTTTAGTGAACAGTTATTTATTTTTTCTGTGGAAAAAAAATGGTCGCTTTTCAATGAAAATAATTTTTTCTATGAGATAATTTTGCAAGGGGGATGTTTTTGTTGCAGAGAATATTTATGCCACATGCGTACCATGTTGTCAATTTGACCCATTTTACTTTTTAAATATTCTGTTAATGCAGGAAGAATGGCGTCGAGTTGACCCATGTTTATGTTGTGTTGTTTAAATATCCAGTGTGAGCGTTGTAAGGCAGGGACATGGTATAGCAAAAAGGGAGCATGAAAACGGCAAAAGTTCAGGCAAGGCATTAGAGTGTTTTCGTACACGGAAGTGTTTGTTTTTTGTTTTTTTAAGCTGGTATTTTGTTTTTTGTTTTTTTTTATGTAGCTGTTTGTGAAAGAAAAAATGTTTTTTCTTTGTTTTGTTCATTTCGGAAGAAAAGTACCCGGTTGAAACGTTTTATCATTTTCAGTGAAAATGTGTTCAGTATTTCTAGTGAAATGTGTTTCAGCTAAAATGTTTTTAACTTTTTTATGTGAATGTGTCTGCTTGAAAATGTTTAAGCTTTCTAAGCTTAAACATTTTCAAACAGACACATTCTCGTCGAACACTTTAAGCTTTTTAAGCTTAAAGTGTTCGACGAGAATGTTTTTGTTTTTCTTTTCGGCGAGAAGAATATTCGGTGGTAGAACCATGTTCTGGAGACTTCTCTGCGATCAGTTAGTGAAGTCTGAAGATGTTTTGTAGCAATTTTCGACTGCAAAAGATGTGCTACCACTCAGACCACCCAAGTATTGTTGTAAAATCTGTGGATAGGTTTGTAAATCTGCAAGCGATTTGACACAACACTTAAATATGCATAATATAGTCTCTTAAGCACGATTGTGCAAAACTGAAGCTTGGTGTAAGAGCCATCTACATGCACATGGGCGCCTGACATCGACCTGAAGAGATGGCAAACTTCTGTCAAGAAGTGGCAATCATCAGATTTCATGTGTGAGGTCTATTTGAAGAAATATTGTTTTAAGTTCACTATACTCTGAAATCATTTTTTTATATTTTAAAAAACTTATTCATGCAGAAGATGTTAATCCTAGAAATAAGACATGCAATAATAACATTTTGTGCAACAAATTTCAGGTTTAAAAAAGTACATGCAACATAAGACCTGTTTTGGTGTAAGAAAAATATCCTGATACTAAATCTGACTTTTAATTCTATAGATTAAGCACCGTTTTCATGTACTATAAATCATGTTTAATTATTATTGGTTATGTATGAAAAACACAAAATTGTCAGTTTAAACATTTGTCCTCTTAACCTTCTTGTGTTAGGTGTCATCCTCCCTTTTTGTATTCCAGCAATCGTCTGCCAGCATGCCAGAGTTTCATTTTCCTTTCAAACGCTTCTCCATCACTAAAATATCATGATGGAATATCACATCATGTTCATCATTCACATCACTAAGATTCTCAGCAAAATTCTTGAAAGTGACAATTTTGTAAAAAAAAAACAAAAAAAAACTACCTAATTCGACAAAATGAACGCCAGAAATGGATTTTCCATGCGATTGTGCATATAAAAATGGCCGCAGATGTCCTGTACTTTTTTGAGTGTTGCATAGTATTATTGTTTTAGTTGGAAGATATAGTGATTTATTCACAAATACAGTAGAACTCAGGGATACGGTGACCCTAAAATGTTTTTTTTTTCAGGTTACAATGTGAAATACAATGTTTTTCCGAAACCTCTGGTTACGGTATTTGCCCCACCTTATGGTGTTATTTATAATGTTATTTGATTATATACATGTGTATTACATACTGTACTGTATTTTGTTACTAATTTTTAATGCCGTATCCTGAGATTGTAACTCTTACATGTTGCCAGATCATTTGCATTGTGGTGACCACCCTATGAATAACGATGAACTTTTCTCCAAACAGAAGTCTCAAAACCTTATCATGATAAATCCTAGGAGTAAACAATATTTTGACCCCCCCCTCCCCCGTGGAGTTATGGCTTTGGAGGGGGGGGTATGGTGTCCAGTCTATGGATAACAATGAACTCTTTTCTTTTCTTTTTTTTTTTACATAGACATAACCACTTATCAAGGCCCAGAGACCACACGAGGATAAGGGTTAAGAGTTTACAGTAGTCAATTGAACAATATATAGTAATTGTCAGTAATCGAATTTCGGTAAATTTGTTAACTTAAGTGGAACGGCTCATCAAGAACTTATTCACGTTGGACTTGAAGACAACCATATTGTAGTCAGCTGGAAAGCAGGAAGACAATCCCACTCTACTAATTCCTATAAAATCGGGAGATTATGTCTGTCAGCATTATTCACAATTTATGCAATCGGACTGACATATAACCGCACTCTTTATTTGTTGCATTTGATTTTCTGTTTAATTTACTTGTTTCCACTAATTACCGAGTTGTGTTCTTCTTCTGGAGCCTTACAAGACCGTAACAATTTTCAATCCTCTAATAATATTCTTCATCATTCAACTGGTTACCAAGTTCAACAAAAATTTTTCAGAGGTTACATCAACTGATACACTGTGAATATACAGTGTGAGTTACGGGAAACAGGAAACAAAACTGCGAATATTTCAATAAAAATTTTATAATGTACATAAAAACATTTACTAAACTATGCCATTATGGAATATTTAGAAGCAAAAATATATGTCTGACAAATGATGGCCATTTTCACGAGCACTTACTCAAGGAGAGCTAGGAGCGTTCTAAAAAACATCCGTTTCCCGTGACTCACTTTTAGAAACCAAATAATGCAAGTTACAGTTTCCTTTAACTATCATATGAAAATGTTTAAAAGATAACAACAATTAAAAGATATCTTTAACTAATGCCTAAAAAGTGTTGCCTTTGTAGAAATACCAGGTTATGTCTTTCTTCCGAACCCTTATAGGAGCACAACAATTTGTTCATAAGGTTTGGTTGGAGCTAATGGGATGTAAAGGCAACCTTTCCTCTAAAGTGATTATAGGTATCTCGTAACCAGAACGATGTACGCCAAAAATCCAGCTACTGAGATGGTTTTAGGATGTGTGAGCACATTTGTTACATAATGGAGTACTTAGTGTGAACCTTGTCAAATTACACACTAGTTTACTTACTTATTGACATAGGGCCCCTCCATTATGTAACACATTTTCCTACAAGGTCTTCGGGTCAATGCCGCTGAATATTTTGATGTTCTTAAAATGGTTGTTAAACCCAGAATAAATAAAGTAATGGAATGCCATACATCTTTCAACATGACTCTCATCTTCTTACAGAGCCATTATAACCCAAGATTGGTTATCAGAGAATTTTTATGATCATGTGTTAGTATGTTAACTCCTGCCAACATGTGACCCCCTCACTCCAACATATAGCCTCACCATGTGACCCTCAAACATGTAACCCCTAACATATGACTCCCAACATGTAACCCTAACATGTGACTCTCCAACATGGGGCCCTCAATATGTGGCCCCCTAACATATAACTCACAATATGCGATCCTCCAACATATAACCCTTAACATGTGACCCCCAACATGTGGCCTCCTAACATATAACCCCTCAACATGTGGCCCTCCAACATGTAACTCCTAACATGTGACTCCCAATATGTAACTCCCTAACATGTGACTCCCCAACATGTGGCTCCCTAACATATAACCCCCAACATGCAACCCTCCAACATGTAACCCCTAACATGTAACTCCCCAACATGTGACCCTCCAACATGTAACCCCTAACATGTGATTCCCAACATGTAACTCCTTAACATGTGACTCCCCAACATGTGGCCCTCATCATGTGAGCCTCTAACTCATTAGATTTAAATCCTATGGACTAATATGATTGTTGAAAAGGAAACTAATTGATATCTTCTTAGTACAATAACTTCACTAAATGTTGCCATTATTCAGGTGAAGTCTAAAATGAATAGTGATCACTTAATTTCAGCTTGTGGACATTTTTGAACCCGAGCAGATGCAGTCATTGACTAATTAGATAAGGAAGAATCATTAACTGGCAGGGAGACTCGATGTTGCCCGGAATTGAACTAGGATCAACGAATGTTCTATACTTTTAATACTTTTATTGTCATCAAAATGAATTTGCCCACTTTTTCAATCAAATCAGTTGATTGCTTACTATAGTCGAGACCCACCACAATGCACCACGAGGGAGCTTCATATGCCTCCACACAGTGACTTAGTCCATAATACAGTAGAACCCCGGGATGTGGTGACCCTAGGATACGTTTTTTCAGGTTATGATGCGGAATACAATGTTTTTGTGGCTCCTGATTACGGTATTTGCCCTGCTTTATGGTGTTATTTATAATGTTATTTGATTATATATATATATATATATATATATATATATATATATATATATATATATATAGAGAGAGAGAGAGAGAGAGGAGAGAGAGAGAGAGAAAGAGAGAGATGTGTATGTGGGATTTTGTGCACAAGTTTGAAAAACTGATTGATATTAAAAATTATATAAGAATACTATGGAGATTAAAAGCCAACATTATCAACCAAAATCGACACATTGCTTAACACAACAAAAGCAAGATTATCCTACTTATTACATATTCTTTCTAAGCGAAACTGGAATAGGACCGACCACTTCCCTAGACGAATTCATAATTAAAGGATACTTGAACTTAGCATCTAAATCTGACCCCCAAGATCGCCATGGACATGGAATATGTACCTACATTAAAGATGGCTTCCCATGTGATAGGGATATCTCCAGTGAAGACCCTAATTTACCTTATATGTGCTTCCGGATTGCACTTGCTTACATCACTGCATTTATATTTACCCTCTATCGCCCCCACAACAGCGAAATTACTCTCTTTAAGAGCATATCTGAGAAAATTGATCACATCCTGTCCGCTCATTCTTCGGCTAACATCCACATTTGTGGTGACTTCAATGTCCACAATATGGAATGGCTGACCCACTCGAACAAGACAGATGATGAGGGGAGGTTCTGTCCTGATTTCGCAATTGTCTATGACCTCACCCAGATTGTTCATGAACCCACCCATTGCAGCTAATTCTACCCTACATGACGAAGGCCATCAACTCCCCATATTTCCTCCTATAACAGACAACACGCTATGCAACATACAAATATCTGTGCATGAGGTCGCTAAGCTATCAAGAACCTTGATTCCAGTAAAGCAACTGACCCTGATGACATTCTAATTATAGTGCTGAAAAAGCTTCAACCAGAACTTGCCCCATACTTACAAAACTGTTCAAACATTGACTTAAAGAGAAGTGTTTCCCAACACCCTGGAAAACCTCATCAGTATGCCCTGTATTTAAGAATTCAGGTGATAAGTTGTTCCCCTCTCAGTATAGACCAATAAGTCTCCTGTGTGTCATGAGTAAGTTGCTGGAATCCATATTAAATAGAGAAGTAATCAACCACCTCAGCAGAAATAACCTTCTTAGTGACATACAATATGGTTTCCATTCTGCTAGATCTACAGCAGATGTGCTAACGGTTATATCTCATAGGATTAGTGAATGTCCTGACAAAGGTTTCCTCTCTAGGGCAATTGTTCTTGACATATCAAAAGCCTTCGATAAAGTATGGCATAAGGGCCTACTTCACAAGATTTCCAGCTACGGTATAACTGGAAATGTTTTCTCAATCATTAAATCATTTCTCTCTGATAGGCTCATAAGAGTAGTGGTTGATGGAAATCAGAGGTCCTCAGTATTAATGCTGGAGTCCCTCAGGGGTCCATCCTGGGCCCAACTCTCTTCCTGATATACATCAATGATCTCCCAAAACACATACTTTAATCATTCGTTGACATCTATGCTGATGACACGACCATCTATGGCAACACATGAAAGGCCGTAAATGACAAAGTTCTATCTGATTCTCTCTCCTCTGATCTTGAACGTGTGGTACAGTGGGGGAAGAGGTGGCTGGTTACTTTTAATGCATCTAAAACCAAGCTCCTATCTTTACATCATCAACGCTCTGACCTCCATCTGGCATCAATTGAAATGGATGGCTCTCGACTAGGGGAAACTTCATGCTTTGATACGCTTCTGGGTTTGACCTTTACTCCTGACCTGAAATGGAACACTCACATCAAGTCTATTGCCAAGTCACTGGAAAAATGGTAGGATCCTTCTACCGTTCCAGTAGATATCTTACTGCTGATGCAATTCTCTACTTATATAAAAGCCAAGTACGTCCAAGGATGGAGTACTGTTGCTACATCTGGGCAGGAGCTGCAAAAAAACACTCTATCCTGCCTTGAAAGAGTACAAAATAGGCCTTGTGGCTTAGTAGGAGATGCCCTTTTCTCTTCCCTGCAACCTCTCTCCCATAGGAGAGACGTTGCGAGCCTGTCTTTGTTTTATCGTTACTTCCATGGCAAGTGCTTGTCTGAGCTCCAATCCCTGGTCCCCTCTCACCAATCGTTCACGAAAAATACCCGTCTAGCTGAAACCACTGTCAAAGATTTTCCCCACTCTTTATCTGTGCCAAAACCAAAACGTACATTCCATGAACAAAGCTTTTTCTTAGAAGTGCACGCCTGTGGAACTCTGTTCCGTCTGCCTGTTTCCCACCTGACTACAACTTTGATGTCTTCAAGTCCAACATAAACAAATTCCTGATGAACCAACCCCTTATGTAGACACTTTATCAAATCTCAATATTAACGTATTGTACACGCAATAACCCTTATCCCCGAGTGGCTTCTGGGCCTTGATAAGTGGTGACCACTTTGCAAAAAAAAAAAAAAAAGAATTAAAACTTAAAATACAAAAGACAAGTATCATGATTCCATTGTACTCTAAACAGAAACATTCATTTCAAACACGCCATAAATGAACAGTAGGCTCTTTGATAAGACAGGTCTTATCAAAGAACTTACTGTTGATTTTATACACCAGGCCCTTTTGCTTGTACGGTGATAAAACTTTTAAAATTAACTTCATCATACATCAAGTCTGTTGCCAAGGTCGCAGGAAAGATGGTGGGATCCTTCTACCGCTCCAGAAGATATCTCACTACTGATGCAATTCTCTATCTATATAAAAGCCAAGTACGGCCAAGGATGGAATACTGTTGCCATATCTGGGCAGGAGCTGCCAAAAACAGCCTATCATGCCTTGACAGAGTACAAAATAGACTTCGTGGTTTAGTGGGGGATGCCCTTTTCTCTACCCTGCAACCCCTCTCCCACAGAAGAGACGTTGCGAGCCTATCCTTGTTTTATCGTTATTTTCATGGCAGGTGCTCGTCTGAACTCCAATCCCTGGTCCCCCCTCGCCAAACTTTCACGAAAAACACCCGTCTAACTGAATCCACTGTGAAAAATTTCCCCCACTCTATATCTGTGCCTAAATCAAAACGCGGATTTCATGAGCAAAGCTTCTTTCTTAGAACTGCACGCCTGTGGAACTCTGTTCCGTCTGCCTGCTTCCCTCCGGACTACAACTTGGATGTCTTCAAGTCTAATGTTAACAAATTCCTAATGAACCGCCCCCCTAATTAAACACTTCATAAAATCTCCTCACTAACGTGATGTACTTGCAATAACCCTTATCCCTGAGTGGCTTCCGGGCCTTGATAAGTGGTGATCACTGTGTAAAAAAAAAAAAAAAAAAAAACTTGTGATATTAGACTGCATCAGTGTTAACTTTAGTCAAAATCAGAATATATAATTGGAATTTTTCAATTATCGATTTTTGATATTTATTAGAAGCATTCCTATGCAAAACCTATCTAAGACCACTCCCAGACATATAAAGCACATTTGTGTGAAATTTAAAAAAATTCGGCCTAGCCATTTCCGAGTCCATAGGGAAGAAACGCACATAAGCTGCCTTTTATTGTATAAGTAGAGATATTTATGTCAATTTGATTTAAAAACGTTCCTTTTTTTATTTAACATACTAAAAATGTTGTCAAATTACCTCACACCATGCATACAACAACTATAGAAAGAATGGCAATTTTTAAAAATCCTCTTCAATTTTGAAAGTTTTAAAAAATTATTAAATTTTTTTTTTTTTTTTTTTTTTTTATTACATTTTCACCCCAAACAAGGCACATTGGTACTTTAAATGTAGGGGGCTACTATCAGGGGAAACATCTACTGGGGTACTATGTAGGGATTAGGGCAGCGAGATGTTGGTTCACGTTGCACTTGAACTTATGCATGTCAGTACAGTTGGGGAAGCAGTGACCTGGAATGGAATTCCAAAGTCTAGCAGTTCTGGGGAAGAAACTACTGGAGTAGAAAGATCTTTTACATCTAGGGATCTCTACAGTGTGGGGGTGGGATTTTGCAGCTTGTCGGGTCTGTCGAGGGTGTTCACGTCGTGGGGGCACAAGTGCTTGCAGTTCTTCAGAGCATTCACCATTATAATACTTGTAGAACAGGCAGAGGGATGCAACGTTTCGACGATGGGACAGAGGCTGAAGTTTTGATGCCAGTTTAGGCCCTATCAGATTTGCGACTCTCTTTTGAACTCTGTCAAGGAGCGAGAGACTAGTAGCCGATGCACCGGCCCAAATATGACAGCAATACTCCATACATGGGCGAATAGTGGCCTTATAGAGGTACAGGATACTTTCGGGTGTTAGAAATTTTCTAGCATGGTAGAGAGAGCCCACCTTCCTCGCAGCGGCCCTGGCAATGCCCTCGATGTAATTGTTCCAGCTCATGTTTCCTGTGAACGTTAGGCCAAGGAGCTTGAAAGACGTACTCTCAGCTAAAGAGTTGTTGGCCATTGCTATAGGTGGTAGAGAAGGTTTCTTGTAATTATTGAATGAAACCAGTTTTGTCTTGGTGGCATTGAACGTTACCATCCATTTTTGTCCCCATTCCACTACTGATTTGAGGTCATCCTCTAGTGTTTCTGCCATTACTTTAGATATATGTTCATTTGTTTTCCTGTCGTGCCTGCTATAGAGTGTGGTGTCATCAGCATATATACCCATCTCAGAGGCAATTTTGTCGGGGAGGTCATTTATGAATATCAGGAACAGCAGAGGACCAAGGATAGATCCCTGGGGCACTCCCGCATTTATATTATATTGTTTAGACGTACGACCGTCGAGGACAACCTGGATTTTTCTCTTATCTAAGAAGGATTTAATTATGTTAAGTATTCTACCAGTGATACCGTAAGATCTAATCTTCCTGAGAAGACCCTCATGCCATACCCTGTCAAAAGCCTTAGATATATCTAGAGCTACCGCTCTGCCCTCTCCCGCTTTGTCCAGTGAATGGTATATGCGTTCAGAGATTACAGTAAGGATGTCTGCCGTGGAACGGGCTTGTCTAAATCCATATTGATGGTCGGTCAGAAGTTTAGCATCTGTAAGGTGCTGGACTAGAGCATGGTTAATTAAGGTCTCAAATATTTTGGCAAAAAGTGGGAGGAGGCTAATAGGGCGATAATTTAATGGGTCAGTTCTTTCGCCAGAATTCTTGAATACTGGTACCACAGAAGCAGTTTTCCAACAGCTCGGAAAGCAAGATTCATTAAGGCATTTGTTGTAGAGTTTGGAGAGAACTGGAGCTACTTCGGCTGAGCACTTTTTTAATAGCACAGCTGGGATGAGGTCGGGTCCACATGCTTTGGAAGTGTCAAGGTTTTTTATGATAGCATGCACCTGAGCAGGGGTGATTTCCAGATCGTCTAGCGTGGCGTCTGTCCGCATAGGAAAGTCAGGTAGGGGGTGGTTTAGAGGGTCCAGTGTAGAGTTGGAGGCAAACCGACTGGCAAGCATGTTAGCCTTCTCGGTTGCTGAGCAAAGAACCTCGTGATTGTTGGTTAGTGGGGGAATTGTTGATTATGTTATGTTGAAATTATTGAAACTTTTTTTCAATTATGAAGCGACTTCCTCTCTATAAAAAATATTGCCCTCTATGGAATCATTATTAAAGTTCACAATTCTTTCTGCAATCCAACCTTATTTTATACAAATAAATATCAGTCTATGTCTAACTTGTTTACCAAGTTTCATTGCTCTTATCCACCCTGATGAATCTTGACAAGACAAAACACATATCTGTGGATGACAAAATTTTCTATATTTTCGTTTCCACGTATGCTTTGCATGTTGACGAATTTGTGTACATTTTCACTAAAATATTTGCTCCACGTGCTGATGATTATCCAATCAGTGTTTGTCTTACAGAATTTCAGAGTTTAAGTTTTTTGTTTATTTCTCAATCACTACAGAATCATTCATACCAAATTTCAAGTCTGTAAGTTTGTAAATCCCAAAGTTATGAAGATAAAAAAAATGAAAATAATATGTACTGGGTGACCCCCCTCTGCCCCATCCAAATGCCACCAATAAAATTGTTGATAAAATTCATAATCCTTTCTGCAATTCAACTGTATTTGGTACTAATAATCTTCAGTGTAATTCTAACATGTCCACCGAGTTTCTTTTGCGAATGTCCAACAGTCTTTCTTTTATTGATATTCAATGGCATAGAGGGACAATTTAGTGATCGTCTCATTGGTATGAGATGTAATCCTGCATGGGTTTCACATTCCCCTGACTGTAACCTTAACCCCCCCCCCTCCCAGACTTTTATTTTTAAGGTAATCTCTATATATAATAAAAGAGGAATATTTTTATCCCTTTATAAAATGTCAGTATAGCTTTATAAACGTCATATAACGTTATATATGACGCCATAGCAGATGACGTCATGTGTGTGTGTGTGGGGGTGACAAATTCCCTGGGCAACGTCGGGCAACCTGTTAATATATATATATATATATATATATATATATATATATATATATATATATATATATATATATATATATATATATTTCTTTACAATTATATCACCCGCATATTTATTGTTCTGACAATAATTATGCTAAAATTATGTATATATATATAGTGTGTGTGTGAGAGAGAGAGAGAGAGAGAGAGAGAGAGAGAGAGAGAGAGAGAGAGAGAGAGAGAGAGATATTAGGTTTAAGCGTTGCACAGCGTGCACAAACCTGTGTCGGCCAATACGCTTAACTGTTGGACAAATAAAAGGCCAGGAGGAAACAATGGTTCGCTTGCACAAAAACAAGTCAACATAAACAGAAGCGGCGAATGGTCAAAACAATGAAAAAGAACAAAGAAGAAGAAATGAGGCAAATAAAATGAGTAAATATTACTTTGTACTTACATGCACGGATCGAACACGTTTATCTGTTTCCAATAAATAGTGATCAAAAATCAATCTAGTTTTCAGTTCGACAAATGATTGAAAAATCAGTTGAATGTTTCTCATCATAAAGAAATCTTATTTTTTCATCTATTTTTTATATTTATACGTTGTGTGTGTGTGTGTGTGTGTGTGTGTGTGTGTGTGTGTGTGTGGGTGTGGGGGGTGTTGTTTGATTAAAAAATTAGAACATAAATGGGAGATGATGATGGTGGTTCAGTGGTTAACGAGACAGACTGGTGACCCGGGTATTCCAATAACTCTAACATAATCGTCTTTTGTCATTGCATTTATTGGGAGATGGCAGTAGTCTGGTGGTTAATGACACGGACTGACAACCTGGGTGTTCCAAGTTCGATTCTCGTTTGTGCCACAAAAATCACTTTCATTTAGGATGTTGGCAACCTTCATGTGGTCCCTCCCATAATTTTTTGGATGTCTTTCTAGAAAGAATTCTGACTAGAAAATTATTGGGGAAACCAATGCCAACAATAGAGTGTTTGGATTCATACGATTTGGTGATGGTTGCGCTTATTCAGTTGAGCAATAGTGTGAGGATTGTTTTGATGAAAATTATTTTTAAGACTAGCAGGCAGTGTAACCATTTTCAATTTATGTGTGCAGGCAGTGTTTGTAAAGTTATACTGATATTTTGTAAAGGGAAAAAATGTTCATATTTTATTATATGTAGAGATCACCTTACAGATAAAAGTCTGGGGTGGGGATTACAAGTGTTAGATCTGAATATCCAACAGTCTTTTCTTTATCGTCATTCGGTGATATGCTTACAATGTGTATCTCTGTGTCATTAAACACTAAAAGCTACCTCATGGCTATTATAAAGCTTTCAGCAGCAGTTATGACCAGACAAAGAAATATGGTGAGGGATGAACAGTGTTTTTGACAGGATGAGACAACTCTCCACACTTCAGATGACTTATTTGAATGATTGCAGGGAACACTTTAGTGATCAGATCATTAGTAGGAGGTGTGATCCTGAATTGGGCTTCATATTCACTGGACCACATAGGATTATCTGTGGATAGTGTCTATCTAAAACAATCCTCACAGTATTCTTGAAATGAATGGGGGAGTGCATCATGGGAAAATAGGAGAAATGCCATAGAGAATTGCATCAGAGTACTTAACTGTGCATTTCATATTCAGTTGTGCTTAATATTGAACGGTTATAAAGCAAAGACTGTTGGACATTTGTGACTGAAACTTGGTGGATAAGTCAGGTATAAGCTTTAATATAAGCTATTCTCCTTTAACAATTACAAGACACCTCTCTAACCACCGATATCCATGACAAATAACGCCCTACCTGAGAATTTTCCTTCAAACTCTTTGGCCTAACATTCACAGGCAATATGAACTGAAATAAATACATTGAGGACATTGCAATGACTGCTGCAAAGAAGGTGGGCTCCCTCTATCGAGCTAGAAGACTACTCACACCTGAGAGTATCTTGTACCTTTACAAGGTCACCATTCGCCCATGCATGGAGTATTGTTGTCAGATCTGGGCTGGTATATCTACCACTATTTTCTCCCTTTTGGATAGGGTCCAAAAAAAGAGTTTTCAATCTAATGTACCAACTAAACTGTTGTCAGCAAATAAACTCCAGCCCCTATCCCATCATCGCAGTTGCATCTCTGTGCTTATTTGTACAGATATTTTAATGGAATGTGCTCTGATGAACTCGTCACACTTGTGCCCCCTCAATTTGCACAACGCCAACAAACCCACTAAGCAGCAAAATCTCACCCCTTCACTGTTGAGGTCCCTAAGTGCCAGAAAGTTTTCTACTCTAATAGTTTATTTCCTCAATCAGCTGTACTTTGAAATTCCCTTCCTGCTACCTGCTTCTCTGACTGTACTGATATACAAAAGTTTAAATGTAACGTAAACCAACATCATTTTAATCTTTCCTAGTCATGGTCCCAAAATAGTAGCCCCTTACGTCCAAGTGGTGATATGCTTTTTTAGGGGTGAACGTGAGTTAAAAAAAAAAAAACTAGTAAATTTTCTATTGTTAAGCTGTGATGGGCGTATGTACTAAACTTGATGGACAAGTCAGATATAGACTGAAATTTATTTATGCCAAATATGGTCAGATTGAAAAAGGATGTTAAATTTTTTCATAATTCCATGAGTGATCTATCTAGGAACTATGTATGTGTGTATCTGCGTTTGTGTGTGTTGATTTCCTATGGACTCAGAAACGGCTGGTTTGATTCAATAAAAATTTCACACAAAGGTACTTGATGTGTCTGGGAGTGTTCTTACATATGTTTTGTGTTGGAATGCATCTGATAAGTATCATAAATCGATAATCAAAAAATCCGATTTAAGAAGGAAGTCCGATTTTGACCAAAGTTAACACTTTTATACAACCTAACATCACAAGTGCATTTGAGAAGCTTTATCACTGCACGAGCAAAAAGAGCCAGGCTATAAAATCAACTGTAGATTCTTTTATAAGACAGAAATGCGATCAAAAGAAATGTCACAATCGAACCATGATACTTGACTTTTACATTTTAAACTTTAAGTGAAGCTATTATTTACAGATAATTTCATAAAATCAATAGTAGATTCTCTACAGTGCAATGTGGACTACAATGTATTGTGAACTAAGTCACTACAGGGAGGCATGTGAATTTTCCTTCCAGTACACTGTGGGCGAGGTATCCCTAACTAGAGCAGGCAATCAATCGATTTGATTAAAAAAATGATCGATTTCACTGACTTCTATGACAATAAAAATATGGGTTGGTGGAACATTTGTTGATCATCATTTAATCCCAGAAAACATCCGGTCTCCTTAGTGTGTGTATATATATATATATATATATATATATATATATATATATATATAGTCATTCACATACAGTAGTGTTTCACTCTATCACAGCTTATCAGTGCAGTTAGACAAGCAACTACCTCAATTGAAACTCGACCACCCAAACAACAGTCGGCACTTCTAACCATTACACTATTTGGCTGCTGCTATGTCGGGCAGTGGATTACAATGTTTTGACATTGTCCAAATGCGTAAGCTCAATCTGTTTACACAAAGAGCATCGCTTAATATGCTAATGGCAGTTTGTATATCACTTCCCAATATGCTCAACCCAAGATAGGAAGCATTATATATATATATATATATATATATATATATATATATATATATATATATATATATATATATATATATAATAAAAATTACAATTGATTTTCTTGAAGTTATATATTTGGATTTTACTGTCATTGGATTATTTATCTTCCATTCACGTGTAATCACCTTTTCCTTCACCATATTCCCTCTGCTTCACTTTTTTTGTTTTCAAGTAAGATCTTTGACTTACTTGTTGTTTCATCAAATACTTTTGCATGCAAAATCCGATCCCGCATTTTGCTAATTCTTACCCTCTGATGAGAAGGAAAGTATTTCTTTGAAACTCCGCGGATTAAGGACTATCCACTTATCTAGTGTTTCCTTTTCAGATTAAATATGTTTTTAACTCTGTTTCCAAATGTTTTTTAGCATGTTTTATTAACTGTTTGATCGTATATATATATATATATATATATATATATATATATATATATATATATATATATATATATATATATATATATTGGAAGGTTGAGTATCATCCTCTATGAAATTCTGCTATTTTTCTTTTTCATCTCCAAAAAACAAATTAATTAGTTGTCAGCAGGGATGCACCAATAAATAAATTGGCCGATTATCATGTTTTCTAATATCGATTTATCAGCAAATTGTTTTCATAAATGGTACTAATTAATTTATTATATTGCGATTATCATTAATCCCGAGGCCACAATCCTGTAGATGAAAAGTCAGCTGATGGTCCACTTGTGTTGCATGTTTGGTATTCTGCACAAGCACCTGGTCCAACACATCTCACTCTAAAATTAAAACTTTTAAATAAAGTAAAATGACAGTTCAATCAAAAATTACGATTAAACCAGGCGTAAACTCAAACAAAACCAATTCGCCTCCTCCCTTGAGGTTTGCATCCACGAATATCCACAGCTTAGAACTAATTTAGATGATGTTGAATCATTTCTCCTAACAAAGTCCCCGGATATCTTGGCACTAAGTGAAACTAACCCACACTCCTCCGTTCCTTCTAACCACTTTAACGTGCCTGGTTATCTCCCACTTTGCTGTAAGTATAGTACCTTGTCATTTTGAGTAATGGCCCTTTTGAGTAATGGCCATTTTGAGTAATGGCTGACTGGGAAGCCATCAGGGATCTCATCAGAAAGATGCCCCATGGGGAAATATCTTTTCTCTTCCAGCAAAATAGTGTGCAAATGAGACCGCCGAATGGTTCAAAGCGATAATTGAAGCACATGTTACAACACGAAAGTTCTATAGCAAACCCCACTCTCCCCAATGGTTTACTTCTACTTGCGCAGCTGCCATTGCTCAAAGGCAGCATGCATACCGCAGATTTATTCGGCATAAGTCCAGTACAAGCAGACAAATTTATAGAAGCCAGAAGTAATTGCAAGAAAGAAATAGTGACAGCTAAGAGAGAATACACAGAACCCACTAGAAAATGCATTGAAACGCAGAAATTAGAAACTTGTGATTTTTGGAAAATCTACAGCAGTGTAGTAAATAATAGGCAATCGAAAATTTCCCCAACTATCCAACAATCATGAGGTGTTCGCACGGCAACCGAGAAGGCTAACATGCTTGCCAGTCAGTTTGCCTCAAAGTCTACATTGGATCCAGCAAACCACTCCCTCCTTGATTTTCCTTTGCGGACAGAAACCACACTAGATGATCTGAAAATCACCCCTTCTCAAGTGTATGATATAGTAAAAAACCTAGACACCCCAAAAGCATGTGGATCTTATCCCGTCCATACTATTAAAAAAAATGCTCTGCTAAGGTTGTTCCAGCTCTCTCTAAATTTTTCAACAAATGCTTTAATGTATCTTGCTTTTCTGACTGCTGGAAAACTGCTTCTATGGTACCAGTTTAGAAGAATTCTGGCAAAAGAACTTACCCATTAAATTATCGCCTCATTAGTCTCCTCCCTCTTTTCACCAAAATATTGGAGTCCATAATTAATCAAGCTCCAGTCCATCACCTGAAAGTTGCTAAACTTCTGTCTGACCAACAATATGGATTTAAGCAAACCCATTCTACTGCAGATATCCTAACTGTAATCTGTGAATGCATATACCATGCACTGGATAAAGCAGGGGAAGGTAGGGCAGTAGCCCTAGATATATCTAAGACTTTTGACAGGGTATGGCACCAGGGGCTTCTCAGGAAAATCAGATCATATGGTATTACTGGACGAATACTTAACATAATTAAATCCTTCTTAAATAAGAGAAGCATCCAGATTGTCTTCGATGGACATGTATCAAAATAATATGATATAAATACGAGTGTACCTTAGGGGTCGATCCTTGGACCTTTATTATTCCTGATATTCATGAATGACCTCCTTGATAAAATTGTCTCTGAGATGGGTATATTTGCTGATGATACCACGCTCTATGGCAGATATGAGGGGAAAACAAATGAGCACATATCTTATCCAATAGCAGAAACCTAGAGGAAGATGTCCGGTCTGTAGTGAAATGGGGACAAAAATGGATAGTAACATTCAATGCTGCTAAGACTAAGCTTCTTTTCTTTAATAATTAGAAGAAACCTTCTCATCCACTAATAGCTATGACTAAAGATACATTACCTGAAAGTACTTCATTTAAACTCCTTGGCTTAACGTTCACAGGGAACATGAGTTGGAACAGATACATCAAGAGCATTGCCAAGGCTGCAAAGAAGGTGGGCTCTCTCTACCGTGCTAGAAAGTTACTTACGCCTGAAAGTATTCTGTACCTCTATAAGTTCACCATTTTCCCATGTATGGAGTATTGTTGTCACATTTGGGCTGTTGCATCTCTTACTAGTCTCTCACACCGGGACAGGGTTCAAAAGAGAGTCATCAACCTAATAGGTCCTGAACTGTTAGCTAGGCTTCAGCATCTCTCCCATCAAGGAAATGTTGCAACCTTCTGCCTGTTTAACAAGTATTTTAATGGTGGATGCTCCAACCAACTGCAAACCCTTGTACCCCCTCGACGTAAATACCCCCGACAAACCCGATGAACAGCAAAATCCCACCCCCTACACAGTAGAGATCTTTCTACTCTTATAGTTTCTTCCTCAGAACTGCTAGACTTTGGAATTCCCTTCCAAGTTCCTGCTTCCCCAACTGTACTGACATGCAGAAGTTCAAGTGTAATGTAAACAGAAATCTTGCTGCTCAACTCCGAGCGTAGTATCCCTGCAATTATGTCCCAGATAGTAGTTCTCTACATCAAAGTGGCACTGTGCCTTGTTTGGGGCGAAAATGCAATAAAAAAATTTTTTTTTAAATTATTATACTGTAAACAAAGACAATTAATTCTCTTTCTTGCTTGTCGGTGAAAATTCATTTGCATCGTCTACGCCATATTTTCTAATATCAGACATGGCACACTACTAACATGTAGCCTTTTACGGCTGGGCTGAACTTGAGGCAAACAGAGGTAAGCATATGGAAAATGTCTCTCCTTTTACTTTCTATCTAATTAGCATTCGTTTTTTATACTTTAAATCATTGTCAAAGAAAATTATTAATTCATCTTTCAGTTTTCTATGTTGAGGAATTGTGCAGTAAATTGTGATCACGTGCGAATTGAAACTAAAGCATTCTTCATCAGTCATACTCATGTTCCTCCTTTTTGGATCCATGTTACCATTTCATATATATTTTTATACTAAAAGTCTGAATTTGTTTGTCATCGTCTCAAATTTTGCATCGTAACGTCATTTCTAGCAAATTTTTCCTGTTGAAATGAAGTCAAAAAAGATTTTGTGTGTAATTTTGGTCTCCCAATTTATCAGAGAGGGACCTATGTTTTCAGTGGCGCCTGTGCGACTATTGGCAAATAACCGTCCATTAGTTTTTCCTGATTTTGTCACAAATTGTGTTTCATTAAACAGATGTGCACAGTAAAAATATTTTTTTTACAAAAATTCCCATTGCGCCCCCAGGGGTTCAAAAGAGGTAAAAAATGACACATTCAGTGCTAAAAACGCCTCCTTTTTTGGCTCTTTTTTCATGTCTCAAAAAAATCTTGATATGTCTGACTATATAGTAGTTTTTCACAATGGTCAACTCAAATATACATGTTTTAAGGCCTGAAACTGCACCGTTATCCATTTACACATGGGATTCAGCATCCCTAGGAGCTTAAAAGAGGTAAAAAAATACTCCAAAATGACCAAAAATGGCACTTTTTGCCCCATAGCGTTTGATTCATCCATTAGATTTTCCTGAAACTTGGCCAAAATGTGGAATCCATTGTTCTTAATATAAATTCAGTATCGATGACCCTGACGAAATCCCTCTGGGATGCCTTTTTGGAGGTCTTTTTTTATATTACTCAAGAACTTTAAATCTATAGATCATCAAAATAAGATGTAAATTTATTTTACTTGCATAAAACAAATAAATTTATTTTACTTGCATAAAACAAATAAAATAAAAATTGACACTTGGCAAAATATCACCGGGTTGCCTTTTTAAAAATCGAGTTTATGTACAAAGTTCTGAAAACATGTTTAAAAGTTAAATACAACGTATTTCTCAAGAAAAAGGCTATCAACATGATTGTTAATTAAATCAAAACTAAAATATAAAAAGTGTTTTGTTATATCTTTTTAATTTATTTATTTTATGCTGTTAGTCCAGTTGGGTTTTGTCTGGTAGACTTTTGTCTGGTCCCTCAGTCAACATTGGCAAATATTACAAGCGATGGGTGAAAAGTGTGAAAAAAAAGCTTAGCCATGAAGTGAATAAATGAATTTGTGAATTTTCCGTGTAAAACAACGTTTGACATCAATTTTTCTTTGATTCTATCTGTATTACCTACTTACTTAGACTTAGGGAGCGCTTTGGGCAATCAAATCCATCGAATTCAGTCTGAATCCAGATCCACCTCACCTCCCATACCTGTATACTGGTTGTAAAACAAAATTAATTAAGGTTGTTTGCCATAGATATAGAAAGCCATGAAAGGCACTCCCGCATTTATGTTATGCTGCTTGGATGTACGTCCATCAATGACAACTTGAATGGCTCTATTGTCTAAGAAGGACCTAATTATATTTAGTGTACATCCAGTTATACTGCACGATTTACTTTTCATTAGCAGACCTTCGTGCCAGATTTTGTCTAAGGCGTTGGATATATATATATATATATATATATATATATATATATATATATATATATATATATATATATATATAATAGCAAATAATTAATAAAACATGTTTAAAAAACACTTTGAAAAAGAGTTAAAAACATATTTAATCTGAAAAGGAAACACTTAATAAGTGGATAGTCCTTAATCCGCAGAGTTTCGAAGAAATACTTTCCTTCTCATCAGAGGGTAGGAATTAGCAAAATGCGGGATCGGATTTTGCATACAAAAGTATTTGATAAAATTGCAAGTAAGTCAAAGATCTTACTTGATAACAAAAAGTGAAGCAGAGGGAATATGGGGAAGAAAAAGGTGATTTCACGTAAATGGATAGTATGGTGAAAGGTAAAGTATCCAATGACTGTAAAATCCAAAAAAGTAAATCCAAGAAAGTTAATTAAATTTTCATTCGCACAAGTAAAATTCAAGGAAATTGCGTAATTGGAAGATGGTCCAAAATAATCCAAAAGGCCGAAATCCGTGTGTGTGTGTGTGTGTGTGTGTGTGTGTGTGTATATATATATATATATATATATATATATATATATATATATATATATATATATATATATATATATATATATATATATATATATGTGTATAAATCGATAATAATTAGACTTTTTTTTTTTTGTTTAAGCGTTATAATAACGTGAAAGGGAGGGGAGGACTCTTATTACATAGGGGATACCGGAAATAGTTACACCGGCTACATTGGTAGTCACAACAGGCCTTCGATGAATCTTTATACCGCGATGTATGTATATGTTTATATTATTTTTTTCATCCAAACCTTTGAATTAATTGTAATTTTGCCATTCCCGAATTTCTATGCTTTTCCTCACAGACTGAAAATCGCAATATGACTCAACGTTCTTTGTTTTTTTTTTTAAAGCAATGTTTTTTTTTCTGCTCTGTTTTTTATCTCTCTAGAATTGTCATTTTTTTTTTTTTTTTACCATCAACTAATTTATTTCTCTCTAAATTCGTTTTAACTACATCTTTTATTTTTATTTTAAGTTCTCTTTTTGGTTTATCTTGATATATCTGCCCGCCGTTGCCCGGGAATCTTTTTACTTGCATGCTGTTTCGTGCTTTTCCCACAGCTTTTCTATGTCGTTTATTGAATTACCAAATTATTTTATTTATACAAAATTTAAACCGAACCAAGCAGATTATTACCGAATTAAACCTAAAAACCTAGATTGAGATTAGTTTACGATTAAATAAATAAAAACAGTTCTGTTCGAATTCTGTAGAAGTGCAATTTTTTTTTTCTTATTTTAAATTTAACCTAATTTTTTTTTTTTTTTTTTTTTAATGCCCCAAATCTTTATGATGTACGTCCCCGTCACAGAACGAAACTGTTATATTTCAAAAATCACGTAAATTGATCAAGCAATGTTATGTTTATATAGAAAATAATTTTTAAACAATTTAAAGCAGTTAATGTGAAATCATTAGCATTACAAGGCTGATCTCGTAAATTAGAATTATAGTGAACTTATCTGCTCTTGTTTTTGTTTGTTTTGTTTTTTCAAGATGGCGACTCGAGACGGTCCCTTTTTGTTTACTCATAAAATTTTAGGAAGGGAGAGAAGATAACTCAGTCTAAAGCGCCGACACCCTCTTCCCCATGTTAAGTAATAGCTTCTCTTCCTTCCTCGTGGTCTAAAAATCGAAACATGGCTACCTTTTGCTCTGTGTCATAAATTGTTTTTCCGCTGTAAAAAGAAAAAAAAAAAAAAACACTACTTGATTAAATTAAGTGAATTTTTTTTCGGAAAACTTAATTTCATAAGGGATACATACAATATAACTTTTTTTTTAATATTTTAATTTTTTTTTAATGTCTTGATTAAACTCTACAAATATCTTTTATTTATTTGAACCAAACCCCATACTCTTTCTATTTTCACAGAATAGACATTGACTCTGCCTGCTGTGTCGTTACGTAGTTACTTTAACCACTGCACTAGCAGTGTCAGAAATCGACATTAAAAATGCGTGATAAAAACTTGAATAATTCGACTTACTATCTTTCAAAGCTTATAACTACTTGAAAGATGTAATTCAAACCCTTTTTTTTTTTTTTCAATTAAAGGAGCAAAGACCAAATTTTAATAAAATAACAGGTTTAATAGCAAATTATGCAATATTTGTTTGTTTTTTTTAAATCGGTTTTCTTTAAAAAAGATTTAAAGAAAATCAACGAATTTTAACTTATTTCCATAATACATAATATATATATATATATATATATATATATATATATACACATTCCAAAAATCACTTACCTATAAAAAATACTAATCAATGGGTACTTTCATTCTTCATTGTTAAGAATTTATCCATATTTCATATTCCGTGCCCTTTTTAAGTAAAATACTTTTTTAAGCAAGGATTAAAAAAACACAACATCAGATGTTTTTCACAGTTGAAATAAAGGGAGACAAATGTCTGCTTTTCTTCGAGTTGACATCTTCGGTGGCTTTAAGCGCCAGAATTAATGTCTCTTTCTATTGCGTGTTGTAAATAGAAGTTGGTCCATATGGGCCACCATAATTGCAAAATGGTCCCATTTCACTTATCAGTTTTTGCCGTTAAAAAAAAAACACTCTACCGATTTTTTATTTTTTTTTTATTCTCTTAAAGAAATACATGAGTTTTTGATTTAACATATTTTATTTCTTTATGGAGTGAATTTTTTTTTTTTTTTTTTTTTTTTTTTTAGATATTTAAAAAAAAATTCACATTGATTGAAATAGAAAAAAATTGTCATAATTGTACGAAATTATCTGAACAATATAACAAGATTATAAGGTTTCACTTAAAAAAAAAAGAAAACAAAAAAAATTCAACATGGTTTTTAAAAAAAAAGGTTTAAACTTTCGACTTTACAGGTAAATTTGCAAATAACTGTTTTTTTTGTTGTTTTTTTTTTGTTTTAAATTAGCTTATTTTATTTATTAATCTTTTATCTTCAATTTGTGATATATAAATTTGAGGTGATAAAATTAATTATTTTCATTTTAATAGACATTTCAAAATGGGGGATGAATTTAAAAAAAAAACGCTTGTCTAGAATATTATATTCGGTTTATTGGAAAGGGTTGCTAAAGGGTCAAAATTGAAAACTTGGTATGTGGGGGGGGGTCATCAGATTTTTATTCGTTTGTCAACTGTTTCACGAATGTGTATGTGTGAATTGTCCAAATATGACAGATTACTTAGGTTAAGAATAAGTAAGTTTGGAAACATTTTTTAAAGAACGTGTCAAGCTGGCCTAATGGTTATCGTACTTGACTCGCTGTCTTTAGGTTTTGGCTTCAATCTCATCTTGAGTATTTTTTTACTTACAAGAAATAAACTGTTTAAAAAAAAAATATAATACTCGCATGCACATGTCTCAGTTTCTTTCCGTTATTTTTTTTTTATTTCATTTTCTGTTAAAGGAATTTAACTTTAGGTTTAATATCTATGGTATTTCTGTTTATAATAAACTAGCAGGACCTGTTAACCGGCGTTGCCCAGTGGAAGCATCCCCCCCCCCCAGTAAAAAATTAAACTACGGTTGTTGTTGTTGGTGGTGGCCAACCCCTAACCTCCTAATGTTAAGAATGGCTTTCAGAATAGACACCCTAAATGAATTCCAATTAAAATAATATACATACCATTCGGTACAGACCCGACTATGGAAGATCAGGCAATAAATAATAAAAACGTAGATTTATAAGACCAAAAAATTCAACCTTGATCGCCCTTCGGGGCCCGTGGTGCAGTGGATAGAGACGTTGAATCTCTACGGTTCCAGGT
Organism: Euprymna scolopes; assembly: GCF_053919585.1. Classification (NCBI taxonomy): domain Eukaryota; kingdom Metazoa; phylum Mollusca; class Cephalopoda; order Sepiida; family Sepiolidae; genus Euprymna; species Euprymna scolopes. Next base: position 29,493,680 of record NC_136502.1, read on the forward strand.
GAGAATTGTCTGAAAATAGCGGTTTCAATCGTACCCAAAGCCAGCCAGAAGCTTACTTGGCCAAAACATGGTGAGATGACAACAACTATGGATGGCAGTAATTGCTGAGAATGCAGTTAGGAGATTCAGAGTTCCTATCTCGTCATGGTTACCACCTGACAAAGGCCAGAGGAATAGTTGGCTAAAACGTTGTGAAACAGCAACTAAGAAAGATGAGGATAATAGTCCGCAATAAATAATTTAATGTTCATATTTGTTTTTTTTTGTTTTTTTAGCATGAGTGCCTCATGTAGAGTGACGTCATATTGGAAAATTTCTGGAGCGTTTTTTGTGTGTGAGTCAAAGATACTCCAACTACCTGTATGTATGATTATCTTTACAGAGTGACACAAGCAGAAATTAATTTAGGAAAGTATGTAATTGAAAGAAAGACTAATGATTTCCCAAAACATTCATCAATTACTGGTATGAAGCGTGACCATATACAGCATAATTACATTGACACACTGGTTTTCATTGGATCACCAAAGTTAAGCAACATTGAGCCTGGCCAGTACCAGATGGATGACTATTTAAGAATACCAGGCACTGTTTGTAGAAGAACGTTGCCATCTCCCTGCAAGAACTGTAAAAAGCTTAATGTCATCATCTCCTCTGATTAGGACATACATGCAACTGGGAATTGCTTGTGAATTTAATATTACCTTGACACTTCTTCCTTTGGAGGAAGCCAGTTCAACCCACGTAGGGTGAATGCTGTGTCTTTTTTATATAAATCGTGACCATAGTGGAATTTTTCCTTAATGAGATAACGAGGAAAAATCAAGTTTATTTTGTTAGAGAAAAAAAAAGAAAGTAAATTTACAATATTTTTTTGTACTATTTATTATGTATCGTAGAACCATGACAGCAAATACCCTCACTGGTCACATATTTTTATGAGTTGTAATAAGGCAAATTTCTTCTTTTTATCTTTTCTTTTTTTAAATTGTGAATTGAAAAGATGGTTCAAAAGTAAGATGCCAAAGACTCATAATGAATACTAATTCAAATTATTTGGAATTTTCGGACTACTGTTCTCATCTTGAGTGTTACTTTTACGTTTTAATCGATGCAACTTCCAACCATCTTCAAGTGTATCTTGTCAAACTCTGGAATTGTTCTGTTGAACTCCGGAATCTGTACTGAATTTCAAACGGAACCCTTTACCTAATCTATGGAAGAAGCATACTTCCATTCCATCAGCCGTGACTGGGTAGATGTTCTAAGTAATTTGCAATTGTATTTTGAGTGTTGCCCACACTGAGAATTTAGTCTTCAACCTCCAGAAGAGTGTAACTAACAACTGAATTTTACCAGATACCCTATCCTTGCAGACAATTCTAGTACTTATTTTAGGAACCTTAAACATTTTGTTTCTCGATGTAAATATCATTAGTTATTACTAGATATTGTTACTATATATATTATTATTTTTATATTGCTACCTACTTATTACTACATATGTCTATTTACAATTAATGGTTTCCATATTGTATTAAAGATACACCTGAAGAAGGGCGGAGATTACATCAACCGAAATGCTATGAAAATGATACTCAAGATGGGAACAGTAGTCCAAAGAATCCAAATAACCAATCCTCATCTTAAAAATTCAGAAACGTAATATTTGTTTGCATTACATTTAAATTTCAATTTAATACAATCAGGGAAGCAGGAAACAGGAAGGGAATTTCAAGTCTACCTATTCGACTATTAGAGTAGAAGGCTTTCCGGCATTTAGAGACCTCTATAGTGAAGGGGTGAGATTTTGTTCCTTGTCGGATTAGTTGGGGTATTTACGTCGAGGAAGCATGCACAGGGATGCACTATTGTGGTGATAGGACATGGATTGAAGCTTAGTTAATAGTGCGAGACTTATTAGATTGGGAGATTCTTTTTTTTAACTCTGTTTTAGAAGGAAAGTCTAGTGGTAGATGCATCGGTCCAGATGTGGCAACAATACTCCATGATTGGACAAATGGTCGCTTTGTAGAGATTCAGGATACTATCAGGTGTGAGTAATTTTCTAGCGCAGTAAGAACAATAGTCTGAAGAATTCAAACAATATGCCTAATCAATCCTGATCTCGAGAAACTTCAGAAACCGAACAAATGGTAATTATATACAATCAATTCAACACAAGCTGCTATTTTACCAATAGTTAAAATTTCAGATTTGTACTATTTTCTCAACAGTATTCCTGTGTAAATGATCACAATAGATCTTGACATAGTTGTTTCCATAGTCTGTGATGCTATCTATTAGGCCAACGGCACACGCACAACCAAGATAATAAATTAGTGAAACCTGTAAATAATGAAAACCAACAACACTTGATCTGCTAAGAAATATTTTAATTTGATTTTTCCGTGTTCTTCTCTATTCCAGATTGCCATCATTATACTAATCAAGATGTTATCCTTGGAATGGAAACAGGAAATCAACCAGAACATTCATGTTACCTTTTTTTTTTTCCTTCCCCTCCGTGAAGGATAAAGGGAAAGATACTTTTACATCTGTAAATTTTTCGATAAAAGAAACTAATCTCTTGTGAACAATTTGGTGCGTATTGGCGTCAGCTGTTATTTTCTGAATTCAACCTTGTATTGTCTACCAGAGTCGGATCAGTGAAGATTCCAACAAACATTCCGGGACTGTCTGTTGTTATATTCTTTATATTTGCACAGTGGTACCAATCCGCAGCTTGCAAACGCATTAGGATCACATTTTGCAGGCAGTACTTGGCATTCCCAGAGTGTCATTCATATGGCACATGATAACACCATTGATGAAATCTAGTACAAGTTAAAAAAGATACCTGACAATATATTTTCTTCTATTCTCCAGTCGAGAACAGATCCAATCCACTTTTCCCTAGACCTCCAGACAGTCTTGTCGATTTTAAAAATAATAACTTGAAGAAAGTATTTGCTGATTTGTCTTTCCCAAGGTTTTAAAAAGAAAAATAAATATGCCAGAATTTAAATTAGACTTGCTCTATCAATAATATTCATGCCAACAACATACCATTGCTTGTAAAATTGCGCTTGGAATCTAAAAAAAAACCTTTTTTTTTTTTTTTTTGCCTTGCCATCTTCTATCTGTTCAATCCTATCCAAAAAATAAAAGGCTGAATATTTTTAATAATGGAAACCAGCATCAACCAAGGAATTACAACTCCAAATACATATTGCTGTAATATTTGTTTACAAGGCTTCTCAGAATCTTCTGAATTAGAAGCCCATGCCCGCGAACATGAAACTGATGACAGTACAGATAAATTCTCCGCCTCAGCCAACATCCACACAGCGAGCATCCAGCCAGAAAGCATAAAACTCACCCTTCCAACAGGCACCGTCACTCCATCTCTCGTCAGCGCGATTGTTGCTCAAAACGCAACCGATCAGAACATTGTTGAGCAAAATGTTGTTGCTCCCCTTCTCCTTGTTAACAACGTCGTCAAATCCGAGGGCAGTAATCCGGCCAAAATTTATATCTGCATTGTCTGCGAGCGTGGCTTCTCTCAGCGGTCCCATCTTGAGACCCACGCACGCATCCACTCTGGTGAGCGCCCTTTTGAATGCAATCAGTGCAGTGCAACGTTCTCCCGCCGTGGTAACCTGGTGCGCCACAGGCTGTCACATGGCGGTGAGCGGCAGCATAAATGCGATGTGTGCGAGCGCAGGTTCTCCCAGAAATCTCACCTTCAGGTGCATACACGTGTGCATACCGGTGAGCGTCCCTATAAGTGCGACCGATGCGGCTATGCCTTCTCGCGTAACGGGAATCTCGTGCGGCACAAGAGGGCCAACAAGGGAGGCAAGCGAAAATACAGTTGTGTCGCACCTGCACAGCCAGAGCAGCAGGGACAAGATATGAGTGCCACACAGCCAACTCAGCAGGTTGCTCTCGTACCTGTAACACAGACTCAGGGAGAGGTACAAGTTCAAACACAGCTAATTCGAGTGGCCGAGATGCAACCTGGGGTCAGTGAAGCTGGTTCTGTCACATCCAGCTCAAAGGAAGGAAATCCACAGGATGACTACAGCACTCCCAAAAATGATCAAGCAGCCCTGGTCGCTACCCCAACTAATATAGTTCAACTGGGAACTATACCATATCAAGTGATTAGCACCATGCCTAACCAACTGACCGCTGTCCAACCAGTGGCAAACGGGCAACAAATCTCAACCATCCCTCATCAATTGGTCACTGTCCCGCAGCATATTAGCATCCATCACCTAACTGGTGTCCATAATCTCACTAGTGTGCCACTACATATAGATATACCAACTACGTAAATAATTTTGGTGGGGGCATTTTCTTTTCTTTTTTCCTCACTATAGATAGATTTCATTAAACTTTCATGCGTCTTAAAAACCTGTCGCTTGTCAGGTTTTTATCTTTTGAATGTGTGGCTTTTGAACACCATCTAGCTTAGATCTCATAATTCAACAAAAACACATCAAAACATTTGCAAGATGGCCAGAGAAAAACCTCTGCAGAATAAAGACAGTAATTTGCAAGATGACAGACCAATGAAAATATTTCAAATTTAAAGCATGATGTGAATGCTTTTGAAATATTTTTAGTGAGAAAAATTTTATTTCAAGCTTAAGTCTAAGAGACCGATGAAAATGCTATTTCAAACTTAAGCATGACAGACTGATGAAAATGCTATTTCAAACTTATGTATGACAGATTGATGAAAATACTATTTCAAATTCGTGTATGACAGACCAGTGAAAATGCTATTTCAAATTTACATATGGCAGACCGATGAAAATGCTATTTCAAACTCGTGTATGACAGACCAATGAAAATGCTATTTTAAACTTAAGCGTGACAGATCGATGAAAATGCTATTTCAAACTTAAGCATGACAGACCAATGAAAATGCTATTTTAAACTTAAGCATAACAGATTGATGAAAATACTATTTCAAACTTAAGCATGACAGATTGATGAAAATGCTATTTCAAACTTAAGCATGACAGATCGATGAAAATGCTATTTCAAACTTAAGCATGACAGACCAATGAAAATGCTATTTTAAACTTAAGCGTGACAGATTGATGAAAATGCTATTTCAAACTTAAGCATGACAGATTGATGAAAATGCTATTTCAAACTTAAGCATGACAGACCAATGAAAATGCTATTTCAAACTTACATATGACAGACCAATGAAAATGCAATTTCAAACTTACATATGACAGACCAATGAAAATTCTATTTCAAACTTGTGCATGATAGACCAATGAAAATTCTATTTCAAACTTAAGCATGACAGACCGATGAAAATGTTATTTCAAACTTAAGCATGACAGACCGATGAAAATGTTATTTCAAACTTAAGCATGACCGACTGATGAAAATGCTATTTCAAACTTATGTATGGCAGATTGATGAAAATACTATTTCAAATTTGTGCATTATAGACCAATGAAAATTTTATTTCAAATTCGTGTATGACAGACCAATGAAAGTGCTATTGCAATCTCATGTATGACAGACCAGTGAAAGTGTTATTTCAAACTTATATGTGACAGCCCAATGAAAATGCTATTTAAAACTTACATATGGTACACCAATGATAATGCTATTTCAGATTTAGGTATGACAGACTAATAAAAATGCTAATTCAAATATAAGAATAAGAACGAATGAAAATGCTATTTTAAACTCATGCATGACAGACCAATGAGAGTGCTATTTCAATCTTATATATGACAGACTGAAGAAATTGTGATTTCAAACTTACTCATGACAGAGTGATAAAAATACTATTTTAAATTTATGTATGATGTTCAATTAAAGATGCAATTATAAACTTACATATAACCGATGAAAGTGCTATTTGAAACCTATCTATGACAGACCGATGAAAATTCTATTTCATGCTTAAGTATGACAAGTTGACCAAATAACTGAACCTTATATGAAAACTGACAGGTGTGATGGCATGCGCACGTCTGACAATGTCCAGGGAAAACTTGAGTATTATGAGAAAAAGGGGTAGTTTGAATGTGATTGGATGCCTAGGACTATTGGCCTGTGCCCCCCTCTGCACACCTCTCATCTGCATGCCTCTGCATTGAAGCATTTAAAAGTGAGATTTTGAGATCAGATTAAACAACCTCTGTCGTAATTGTTTTGTTTCTAGACCAGTGCTTTTTAAGTTGGGTTTCTCGGAACAGTCATAGTATATCCTAATATAGACATGATCGTATCTAATCTAATATGTTATTAAAAAATAGGACACTCATTGGGGATATGTTTAGTAATATCTGTACGATGAAACTTGGGAAAGATTAGTATATATAAATTTTTTTTTTATGCTGAGTTTTCTTGAAACATGTAATTCATTTTAAGTGTTACACGAGCAAGAAAAGGTTGAAATATGCTGCTTCAAACAATTAGTTTATATAAGATATGTGAACGTGTCTGTGTAAAAGTCAATCACATTGGCCATTACAGAATCAGCTGCTTGATTTTGTGTGCTTAAACATTTTAGCAAGGATCATAGGTTAGAATAGTCCTACTAGGTCCATCTTCCCAAGCTTTATGTTCTTGCTTTGAGAGGGTCTATTTTTTAACAAGGGTTGCATAGATTTTGACATTTTTCTGGAAGTTACTCAGCTTGTGATATGCATATGGGTTTTCGATTGCATTTGCTCTACAACCTTTTGTTTCAAAGGATAAGCAATTCTTTGCCTTTATGGAGAAAAGGAACTTTGCTGATAATAATTTTCCTTGTTTTTGTGTCTGAAAAAAAAACATTTCTTTAAAGCTTTTCACTGTGACGTTGGTTATTGTAAAAGTATTCAAATTATTCTACAAATTCAACACAAAACTTCACAGATGAAATGAAACAAGCATCATGATTGGTCGGTTGGTTGTATCACTAACCAATAAGTTTCTAGATAACATGTGAACCTGGCAGCCTGGAAGTCATCCACTTTGGCAGTTACAAAAAGCAACTGCTTCTATTTGATGTGTTAAGTGTGTAGCACATCAATTTTTGTAGCTAGGGTCATAAATTTGATTCTTTAAATTCTTCTTTAGGCATCTCTTTTCAGATACCAAACTTACCAATCAAAAATGCATCTTTGACAATCAAGCCAGTATTGTGGAGCATTGTGATAGTAGTCACTTTGCTTTTATTTCTAGATAGTTCTAGGAGGTTCACCCTCTCGGATTTTTTCTCATTTTAAGGAGTTGTGTAAGGCATTTTTTTTTTTACAGGCCTTAGAGCCCTTACCTATAATGGGAGTGAGATAAATACTAGGCATGAAATTTAGTATAATAATATGCACATATTAATAAAATTATTTCTCGTGCATGTTTCTCGTCACTATGTGACTTATGCATTTCTTTTTTATTTTTAATTATTTATTGAAACCAAAAATGCAAACGAAAATAGACGTCATAAAAATTCTATTTACAAATCAATTTTAATACAACAAATTTTTTTTAATAGTTATTAGATAGTAATTAATAAATACTAGCAGGGAGACCCAATGTTACCCGGGATTGAATGTGGATCAACAAATGTTTCGCATTTCCAATACTTTTGTTGTCCATCAAATCGAGGACCCACCACAGTGCACCAGGAGGAAACTGCATATGTCTCCCTGCAGTGACCTGGTCCACAATACACTGTAGTCATACATATTGCATTAACAAGAGTCTCTGAATGTCAATTTTTTTTAAGACTTTTCAAGTGATTTTGAACATTTTCTCGAATCAAAATATTGTAATTAACTTTGATAAAAATTAGAATAAGAATTCTAAACGTATAATTTAGTATCATTGTATATTGATTTTAATTTTTTGTGGAGATACTGTGCTGCTTGAGAGAATTAATCATACCTGTCCTGATATGGATATTCTTTTTGTGCGTGTATTGATGCATCCGTTCAGTCTCAAATTTCAGAGCCAATAGACACCCCTATAAGGGTAGCTGTGCATATAATTGTGAGGCAAGGGTTGCGCAATCTCCAACCATACCTCTCCTGAATCGGCACTGCTTGGGTCCAGTGGCAAGGAGAGGCCCAAGACTAACTGGAAACAATGCCGAGTTAAGCAGAGCACATACAGCACCTGGAATTCCCAAATGGTCACTCATTTTAGTACTGACCAGGCTCAATGTTGCTTAACTTTGGTGATCTAAAGGGAACCGGTGTGTCAACGCGATTATGCCATATATATATATATAAATATATATATATATATATATATATATATATGTATATGTAAGTGATGGGACGATTCGAATATTTTTCTCGATTCCATACTAAATTCCTGATTCCAATACAACTACAGATTCCAATTCTTTAAATCTCTAAAAATTTAACTCTAGGGATGTTATTTTTTCTGATGGCCGTAAAAACACAGAATAAATATGCATATATCTTCACAGCTGTAAAAATACATTTGTGGGGGATGAGCTATATATTTTAGTTTTACTGGTAGTGTAAGATCAATATCTATTTATTATTTTCTCATTAGTACCAGCAGTAGAAGAGTTTGTTTTAAACAAAATCAAATAAAAAAGGGCAATTAAAAGAATCATTTTGGCATTGGAAAATAGACACAACTTATTCTGATTCTGATACCCTAAAAAGTTCCGATTTTCCCCGATCCCAATTAATCGTCCCACCACTAATGTGTGTGTATGTATTTTATTAGAAAATTGTAAAGTGTGGGACAATAAAAAACCCCAAAGAAACAAAATAAAAGCAGATTACTACACTAACTGATCTCTAAATAGGAGTGGGAGGAAATGAATACCTTGTATGATTGTTAAAGCCAAAAAACAAGATAAATGCTACACTTTGATTCTGGTCAAGTAGTATTAGAGAGTTCTTGAGTGACAGACCAGCAATTATATGTAATGACTTAATACAAAGACAGTATTAGTTTTTCATTGACAAATCAGCAATATTACCTGGTGTTGCCCGGTAGTACATTTATTTCTAATTTGTTTTGCTTTTTTTTTTTTTTACACTGTGCAGTTTTCTTAATTTCTGTTGTTTTTTTTTTTTTTATATTATTTTATTTTTATTTATTTTTTTTTTAATCCCTTGAGATGAGACTTCATAATTTGTGTATTCAGTGTTATCTTCATAGTTGTTGTTTCAGCACGTTTCTGCCAACTCATCCTCTGACCTTCTTCAGGTGATTAACCATGACGGGATAAGAATGCTGAGTCTTGTAACTGTATCCGCAGTAATTACTGCCTTCCATAGCTGTTGTTGTCTCTATTGTTCCAGGTGAGCATTGCATGAAGATAGCGGGCCAGAGGATTAGTTGGCCAAAATGTGGTCAAGAAACGACAACTATAGAAGGCAGTAATTACTGCAGATACAGTTGCAAGACTCAGCATTCCTATCTCGTCATTGTTAATCACCTGAAGAAGGCCTGAGGATGAGTTGGCCAAAATGTGGTGAAACAACAACAACTATGAAGATGAGGATAATAGTCTGAAAAAGAATGAATACAGATATTATCTCTTTGTTTCAATCAAAATAACTAACTCTTTATGGATAAATACACAGTTACATCCCCCTCCCCTTTTTTAAAGCCATTTTTAAAAAAGATCCTGTCAAAGACAGAGTATTTTCTCCAATGAATTGAAACTTACGTTTGATTCTTCTTAGCAACACACTGTAAAGATCCGCAGAAACGAATCTATCGATGACAAAGAAATGATAAAGAAACTGTCTTCACTTCACACATTCGAAAGATGACCAAATTATATTTTTCAGTTGCTAACCATTATTAGTATTGAATTCTGGAGATGAAGAGTTGTTATATTATTTATTGTCAAACATGTTTTCATTTTAACGTTTACAAATGATACAAAAGAAAGGATCACGTTCAAGGTGTAAACATTCGAAAAACATGTAATGTGCTTGAATGTAATGTGCCTACGAGAATGGTCTCATAGTGTGACGTTTCAAAAAATGTTGCAAATTCTTATAGTTACCTGAAGATGGTGCGAGAGTAGGCCTGACAAAAGATGACAGGTATTGATGATTTCACAGGATAGGGAAAAGGTGATAAGCCATTTACCTTAAATCTTGCTTGACACAGATTCTCTGTCCCCATACCTTTTGATACGTTTAATCATCATAATCTACATATATATATATATATATATATATATATATATATATATATTAGGCAGGAGGGCAATGAACTGAAAAGAAAATTCAAAATCAATAACTAAAACAAAATTTAACATAAAAGATAAACAAATAACAACAAACTAAACGGCATCTTAAGCAGGTTTAAAGACTGTCTTCCTCACTTCCTATCTTTTACTCAAGGAGAGCAAGGAGCCTTCTAAAAAAAAATCCATTTCCTGTGACTCACCATGTATAAACTGAAGAAATATTATATATATATATATATATATATATATATATTGACACGTGCACACATATGTAACATTAGAGAATCTATATAAAATGTAAAAGTGTTTTCTCATGTAAAATTTACCAGAGAAGATGATGAAATTGCTCTAAGTGCACCTCTACAAGGGTATAACCTTCTTTAAACTTCAGATATTTAATGTTCAAATTTGAAAATAGCTTTTCTTAGGAGTCAAGTATTTTGATTGAATTGCAAGCACCAAAGCCTTTATAAAAACAAATGTAATCGCCTAAGTTTAGCAAAGTTAAACAAAGATCTTGGCAGTCATTGTTTTCTTTTGTGTCGAAATAAAAGAATTTATGCATTTTTCGTGTCAATGGTCAGAGCCCCCCCCCCCCCACACACACACACAAAACAAGCTCCCTCCTCACACACAGCATCCCCGGGGTCAGGTTAACAATTATGTCTATTTTTCAATACATACTTAAATAGAAAGGCATCAATGAAAATATACTTTCCAAAGATTTTGCTTGAGTGCATGCAGTACAACATTTTAGCAACTTAATATAAAGACATTGGTTTGTATACTTCACCCACAACAAAGTTAGACACAGGGTCAATTTATTGTGGGAATCTAACTGCCTCTAAAAGAGGGTTATGCTTATTAACACAAACAAACAATCACTGCCGGGTCTGTTGTATCATAATCATAAGTTTCTATAACCTATGTCCTGTTCATTCTCTTTTTGAACAGAGCTACATTCAACTCCTTCCCTCGTTACCCAGCTCTATGTCTGTCTATCGCCACCCCCTTCAACCTATTTCCAAATCTTTCATTCTGATCTATCACATGATCTGTTTCAACCAATCATGACTTTGCATTTCTTAGTTCTTTATCCTTTACCTTCTATCAATTTTTCTTTTAGACTAACATGCACTCTTAACCGCAGCGCACTCGAACCATCGTTTGAAATTTTATTCACTTTTTTGCACAAAACTGCATCCAGAGATGTGGGCTCCAATTTGTGGAGTCAGCATTAAATTACTACTACTACTTCCTATTTTACTCCTGGAGTTTACCTGTCTGGGGACCCATTTATACTTTAAATAGAAACTCATTTAGAGACTGTTTACAAAATATATATTTATATAGAAAGGATAAACCCAATGACGGTTGATATGCCATAAAACTCAACAACAATCCATCATAACAATGAAACTAACTTTGAATCCACAATAAATTTGTAATGCTATTGCATTGTACAACTTGGCAGGATTTGTATATAAGGTTACAATGGTATCCACATTAGGGTGATCCGAGAGTCTTGTTACTCATACAGAATTTCACTTTTTGTAATTTGGAAAAGGTGGAACACCCCCCCCAACACTTTTTTTTTTTTAATAAGAAAAAGTCAAATTGCTAGAGATTTATATTCTTTATTTTTCCCTCATTTAACAAAATTTTATTTCTCTTTCTCTCTCCATTGCTTTGTCTTTTTTTTTTCTTACTTTTTTCTCTAGTCAAGTTTTGTTTTGATTTCTTCCATCTCCCTTTCCCCTTCTCTCTCTCTCAAAATGTTAATTTTACTTCAAAAGTAAGGTAGGTAGAAGACTTTTGTTTCATCAATGACTACCTTCCTATAAAAACATAGTTAATATTTTAGGTATAAAAACGGTGTTGTAGATCAACACCTTTTGCAAAATCACCCTCCAATCCTTCCCTCCAAAAAAAATATAGGATGGGAGGCCGTGGCCCCCATATTGACAAAAACGTTTTGATTTAAGATTTTTTTTTTTTTTTTGCCATTGACCACTTGCATCCCTGTGTAAAAGAATGTGTTATAATTCCAGTTTATGCACTTTCATCGGCAGTATCACTCACCAAGAAGGTTTGGATGAGCATCATCATTTTTGTGGCGCAAAATGATGTGGCACCATAACCTATGTGAATCTGTAATTTTGTGGTTGTTATTTTATTTTTTTTTTTATTTATATATACATATTTTTGTGTGAACAAGACTGACAGAGCATCCTGTGTTTTATTTGAATAAACAAATTTTAGAATAAGTAGACGAACACATGCTTACATTTTCTAAATAATTTATTTTTGATAACTTTCGTTTTATTACATATCATGAATGAACAATTGTTAAGGGAAATAACTCATGATATGATTACTTCCCTGTAATTTGCTTATCGCATATTAGGTGAATAAGGAAACATTCGTCACTCTGTGTTATTGGTAAAAGTCCAGAATAGTTAATAATCGAACTTAACTTAGTTTGTTCATATTGAAAAGATAGTAAAAAAAAAAAAAAAAAATACTTAGTTTCTGTTTGAGTGGCAAGCCTCTCTCCTCCCCCAACAAAACCCTTTTAAAAATAAACATAGTCATCTATGTTAAGAAAGGATCTTGGTAGCTATTGTTGTTTTTTGTGTCTCAATAAGACAGCTTTCATGGAAATAAAATTCTGAAATGAAAATCTTACAAACAGTTTCAACGCATTAAAAATATACGGGTCAGTAGAGGATTTAATTCTACTGCATTTGCTATGAATTATTTGTTTACAAATCCTCCACTGTTAACTATTCTGTACTTTAGCCTAAGTTATCTGTTTTGAAATAAATATTTTCAAAAAGAAACTGATGCAAAATAATCTTCGTGCCAATAACATAACCTAGTTTTTCGGGGGGGGGGGGGTTCTGCTGCTATTTCGAATCAAGTATCAATATGTCAAATTACTATTTTGATCTGACATTAAAAATCCGGCAAGATAACGTTATATGTCAAATATCTTCAAGTTAACGTCTGTCTCAAGAGAGAATGAAGAAAGTTAACGTTATAGTTTGATCTGAGAATCACACTGACATGATGCTTTTAAATCTGTTTTTTGAAACTTATAAAACTTTTAAATGGGTATAGTTTTTATTTTATACATAGATACATTCTTCATTGCAACGGTGAGAGACACACAAACTCTTGACACACGCAGCATCCCCAGGAATCATAAACGTACATTTGTCCTTCATTTTGACACCTGTTTGTCTTTTTAACACATCTGTTGTATCACTACCGCTTTTATCATTTTTAACCCCCTTTTCTCAACACATCTGTCCTATCTGATGTATGATAATTACTCATCCGAAAATCAGCTGGATTTTTTTTTTTTTTTTTTTTTTTTTTCAGTTCATTATGGAAAACATTCAATATTCAGACCAGCATAGTTTGGCAGACAGTCCTTCAATATTTTACACATTTCTTTCATTCAAGTTAAAACGATAAATATCTTAGCGTTAAATGAGTCTTGTAATTTTTTTGTTTGTTTTTTTAATAAAATGTACATTTTTTTTGTTTTTCAAATGTGTTTTAATCACTCTTTGCAGAATTACATATTCATAAACATTGTCTCGTGTTTAACCTTGTCTACAAGCATTTACTTATCAAAAGCAGGCCCTTTTTTTTTCATCTAGCAAGAGGACATTCACAGCAAGATCTTGTTTTCTACCACACCTAAAACAAAACTTCTCTTTCTACCTGCATGTGTCTAGCATCTGGCGAAATTTTCAGGGCTTCTTTGCCAAAGGTTCCCGCTTATGGAACACATTTTGATACACCTTAAAACTTTCCATCTAATTAACCTATTGGTCTTGATAATAGACTAGACATGAGACTCACTTTAATTAAAATTTTGGTGTATATTCAGAATTGCATATATGACGGCAACTAAAAGTAAAGAAAATATAAAAACGTCTTTATGATGTACGTACCTGTCACAGAACAAAGATGAAATATTTTTAAAAAATCATGTAATTTGTTCAAGTAGATTTTTTTATATTTAAGAAAATAAAATTTTACGACTAAGCTAGTTGTAGTGTTGTTATCGACCATGATGAAATATGATAAATAAGTAGACAACTCAATTTGAAGTGTCATGGTTAAAATCAGCCTTATGTTCAATAGTTTATTTTGTAAAATCGCTAAAAATTGTAAATTTTGAATTTCTTAGTTTGAAAAAAAACTACTTGATCAATTTATGTGATTTTTGGAATATGACATCTTTGTTTTGTGACTAGTGTGTACATCATAAAAAATTTCCTGTCTTTTTGTTCTTTTTAAATACCATATGTACTTGTGTATAAGTCGATACGCATTTTAAGACCAAAAATTGTGTCATTTTAGGTATTACCTCTGTATAAGTCGACTAGATTCTAGACAAGTTAAATGGTCCATCTCATGGCTCTTTCTTGCACAGATAATTTCCTTTTTAGAGTTTTTTTTTTATAAGTCATAAATTGTTTCTTGGCATCTGCAAGTGATAATACATGCATTTATGCAAATGTGGTCTATTCAATTTTCATATATAGAACCAACCCACTGCACACTTACATGCAACGAACGCAAATGTTGCTAATCAGACATTCTGATCAATAACATGCTGCAGATTCCAGGTTCAGTTACTGTTTTTAAACATAATTTATGTCACGTACCATAATAACGTAAACATATACATTGCACGAGTCGTAATATACCATAATAATGAGAACATGTGTTAAGTGCCATTAAATGTTTTCATTAAATTGTTAAAACTTATTGAATTTAGGGGAGGATAACATATTCTAAACACTATATTTCCTTACCTACTTAAAAAAAAAAAAGAAGTCATATCACCGAATACATCATATCAAGTCTAGAGAGTGAACATTGCAAAAGCTATTCCAATTATTATTAAGTTTCCCACTGAGAAACCGTGCATGTGCTTACATGCTGGCAAACAAACTGCAGTGAGGTTTGGAAGGAGTGTGATTAATTACTAGGATTATCGGCATATACCGAGTGCACAAACAAAATGATGTTTTCTATGTTATGATCGAGCGCCGAGTCACTCTTTAACATTTCAAAAAACATTACCTATGTATAAGTCAACTCAAAAACGATAATCTTAAAGAAATTTGACTTGTACACAAGTATATATAGTAAGTGTAATTCTGAATAAGCACTAAAGTTTCTCTGCAAATTGTTATGTTCAAAGCCTTTGGACTGGAAGATACAGTCAAAGATTTGTTCTTGCGATCAATCCGGCATAAACTGAGCTATTTCTATTGGGTTGAGGTATTAGATAATTCTTGCCTGCAATCTTTGGGATGGAGTTAACTGCCTGAGACTCTCTAACCAAAAAATACTGACAGGACTACCCAGGTTATTTTTAGGAGATAAAAATGGCTCTTCTTTAGAGGTGTTGTCAATGGAAGTAACACCCAGTCTAAATAAGCCCAAGCCGGCAGTGGCATATAAGTATACTTTCAATGTCTGACCTTAGTTTTTTATTTTTTTTTTCACACTGGTTTCTCTTCATTGCCTGCTACTGGTGACTGCTTTATGGCATTGTTGTTTATTTTATTTATTTATTTATTTTATTCATATTTTTTTATGAAAGGAGAAGTCTGTTTTTCTATCAAGCACATTTACAAATCACAGCTATCTTAGCGTCTATATTTTATATCTATATGCCAGTTATTACTGGTTTAGTGTTCTTAGATTGAGTGAGTGTTCAGGAGAGATGGAGAAAAATATGAAGTTGTTTAGACCATTTGTAACTGAAAATTTGATTTTCATAAGTAATTGCTTGTAGAGTGTCTGTCTGTGTGTGTGTGTGTGTGTGTGTACAGTGGAACCTCTAAAAACAAAATTAATTGGTTCTGGCTTGGCGTTCTTATCTTGAAATTTTACAAGTAAATCATTTAATTTGTTCCAAGACTTATGAAAACGCATTAAATTTTATAATAAAGGTAAAACCAGAATAAAATAAGAGCTATATAGTACCTAACCTAACTGGTCACTTGATATTTATTTTTTAATTTTATTTGAAATCCAAATATAAAATTCCATTTAATAAAAAAGGACAGAGATATGACATAATTTTTATAATCATTATTTTAATCATTACTTGTAAGTCACGATCTCAATCAAGTTTATGGGTGCGTAGAAAAAAAAAAAAGGATCCAAAGTTAAATTTTCTTACAGCTAATGTGTTATTTCTAAGAAAAATAATAACAAACTTCCCCACCTCTTACAAAAATTTCAGAGGGTGTATGATACATATTAAAACAGAAAATTTTTCTTCAATCTATATTCTCCGCGTGCTAAAAATTGTAATGCATACTTAACTATTTCAATTTTTAAAATAATTTTAATTTATGGAGTATAAGTAGAAAAAATTCATTCAAGTTAAAAAAAAAGAAATGTTTTCTTAATAAAAAAATCAGCACAAATATTTCTAGAAAATTACTGAAAAAAATCTGAGATAGACTTTTCTATCGTCTGCAGGGACAAAATATTTTCATACCGCATTTCGTAAGCAGAGTTTTTTGTACTCAGAGATTCCACTGTGTGTAGATTTTCTTTTTCATATATATATGTGTGTGTGTGTGTGTGTGTGTGTGTGTAAATAAATGTATTGGGCGATTCCATCTTCTAAAAAAAGGGATGACAGGTGAACTTATATAAAGAAAAACAAATCAAGATTGTAAATTAAAATTTACAAGGAAATCTATTGTTTGCAAAATACTCCAAAAGAAAAAGAATTTCTTAAGTTTCTTTTTTTTAGTATTCTGTTGAACAATAAATTTCTTTGTATATTTTGATTTACAATCTTGATTTGTTTTTCTTATGACAAGCTCTACTTCCTATTGTGGTTGTATTGATCTTTGTGGAGAGAGGTGTTAAAAAAATGGTAGTAACGGGGGAGGGAATCAAAACAACAGTAGGCAGCCAAGGTGTTCAAAAAAATTTCTTTTTAAAGTGGTAGTAGGCAGGCAGGCTCGAACCTGTGACACGAAGGCGGAAAAGAAAGTGAAAGAAAATCTGATGTCTTACCGATGCTCCATGACGCGACCGGAAAGTCAAAAGCATTCAAATTAAGCAAAGTCAATCCAACTGATACGATGACTTGCAAAAATGGCGACTCAAAAAAACAACCTCTCCTTGTAGAAAACTGCCCAGTTTAGTGTGACGGAATGAACGTTTTTGGCCGTTTTTTTTTATATTTGTCATCCGAAGGGTCGAGGTTTAAAACGATATCGGTTGGGTCAGGTTCCGTCACACACACACACACATTTTGCCTTTTATATAAAAGAAGAAAATACAACTTTGTTATATATGGGTCGTGAAATTGCATTCATCTGCAAAAGATCTAGCTAATTTGCACATTCTATTAAAAATTAATTTTAATTCTCTAGCAGTTTTTTCCATTTTCTTATGGGATAATCATCTTTAGTTAACTATTATGCTTAATTATATTGATGCAGATATTCTACATGAATTATACTTGTGTAATATTTGTGTACAACGGTTCTATATATATTTATGCATGCATATTTATATATTTGTTTAAAGAATTGGCCTACAAACATGAAACTTAATATTTAGGGTATTCAAACCCATGCAAAACTTTATATTTGGGTTTTAGCCAGGGAAAATGGATGAAAATTAAAAAAAAAATAGAATTTGTCAGGTGATTGTCGAACGACGGCATTACGAATACGTACACGTAACATAATAGCTATTGGTTCATGTTTTAATTTTTAGCTTTGCAGCAAACGTCTTCATTGCTCAGACATTAAAGTCAAAGAAAAAAGTAAATTGTAAGCTAAACATTTTGGTTTCGATTCTCGGTGATGGTACATAAGTTATTTATTTTTTTTTTTTTAACTTTTTAAATCATTACTATATATTGGGTCTAATATAATATAATAATAAATATGAAATCTGCATTAATCAAAATATTATTTTTAAGTGTATTTTATGACCAGTCTGTGCCGGGTGGTCTGCTAGTGTGTATGTGTATATATATGTATATATATATATATATTATAAAACTCAAACGACCTTGTAACGGGTGTAACCCACGTCCGGTTTACGACTTCCGATTGCGCATGCATACATAAACATAAACCCATAACAGCGTAAACAAATAAACACAAATCGCTACTTTTGTAGAATTGTTTTACTGTGTATGTTTACAGCGTCCCAATTGTTTATTTTTTCGCATTTAAATTATCCAAATAAACAATTGTTAATACTTTCTGCTTTTTTTTTTTTTTACATCGTTCATTTCCGTATTGCGTTTAAGTTATTTTAACGCAATTTTCTTACAAATAAATCTACTTTAACCCATTCACAACCATAAAATTATTTTACAATGGCGATTTACCCACCGCCTTCCTTGTTTTTTTTTTTTAATTTATTCTCCATTTTTTAATACACATTTCTTAAAAACATTCATACATTTTCTTCTACACTACCAACATAAATAAATAACCCTGAAAATATGTTTTTTTTTTTCAAATAATAAACAATTATAAACAGAACGACATAGAAATCTATCTATATTCTTTTTTCATTTTAATATGCTTTCATAGAAATGTTTCTATTATGTCACAAAAAACTATTTTCTTTACGTCACAAGTGTCACGCTCATACATTAATTCCATAGCTAATATAACATACTGACCCAACGGGTCACAGGTAGTCTAGTATATATAATATATATATATGTCATCCACATACAGTACTATTTCACAGCTCATCAGTGTGGCTAGACAACCAACTACCTCAAGCCAGGATTGAAACCTGACTGCCCAAACGACAGTCGGAGCTTCTAACTCTTGCGCTATTCGGGTGCTGCTATGCGGGAAATGAATTAACAATGTTTTGACATCGTCCAAGTACCTAAGCTCAGTTTGTTTACACAAAGAGCATCGCTTAATATGCTAATGGTAATTTGTATATCACTTCACAATATGCTCCACCCAAGATAGGGAGCATTATAGTCATCCACATACAGTTCTGTTTCGCTGTTTCACAGCTTGATAAAGATAAAAATAATCTTTATACAATAACTTATCTGCGTAGAGCCTTTTGTGTCTTGATGATAAGTGAAGCAAATAATATAGAAATAAATAATGACAATTACAAATTAGATAAAACTATTAAATCATCAAATCAATAAAGAAAATAAAGCATTTTGAAGCCTAATGTTTTAACATCAGGAGAGGAGAAAAGTAGGCAGGTTTGTAGATACAAAAATATTGACATAAAGGTATTAGTTTAGAAATTAAAGATAAACTATACATATAAAGAAGCAGAAAAGATAGTAAAAATACAGATAGATAAAATAGATGGAAAAATATACAAAAAATATGAAAAGATAATATCTTAAATAATAAAACAGTAGATATGTTGATGTGTGTGTGTGAAAATATTTAACGTATAAACCCTTAAACTACTGGTCACATGACACTGAAATTAACAGGAAATAGTCATCATACATGAAGGATGTTTTATAATGAATAAAATCTTTGTTTGGATGGATGAATAACGTGCACAGAAATATGTCAACAAGCTGAAATACAAAATACATACAACATATTTCTATTACTTTTGCACATGTGCAAATTCATTCACTACTTGAAGTGGTTTAATTTTAAATGTTTCTTATCTATCTGTCGGCTTAGCTTAAACGGTGAAAAATGTGGCTAAAGCACTAAATATTTTGGTTTCAATTCCAGCTGATGGCACCCAAGTCATGTTTGTTTTTCACTTTTGAAATCAGCACTATATATATATATATATATATATATATATATATATATCAGTTCAGTCTTCAAAGATAAAGGATGTTTGGGAGTGTTCTTACATAGGGGTTTTGTCAGAATGTGTCTGATAAGTGTTGAAAATCGATAATAAGAAATCCGATTAAAGAAGGAAGTAAATTTTGACTTTCATACCACCCAACATCACAAGTGCATTTGAAAAGTTTTATCACCGCACAAGCAGAAAAACGCAGCCTATATTTATTTTTTTATTCTTATATTTTATATATTTTTTAATTTTTCTTAATATCAACATCCTTCATTTCCAATGTAAATGTCCTTAAAACAACCTTTATTTATAGTCCATATTTTGCATATTACTGACCTTTCTCCTCTTCTAATGAGAAGCATTTAGTTTCGAAATGCCATGGCTTAAATAGTTTGTTTTTTTCACTTCATTTTATGTTTTTTCTCTCCATTTAATTTTCTTTTTTCCTTATTGATTTCATGATACAACAAAATTATATGTAAATTTCTCATCTCTTATTTAATATATTTAATTGCCCCTCTTAAC
This sequence comes from Euprymna scolopes, assembly GCF_053919585.1. Taxonomy (NCBI): domain Eukaryota; kingdom Metazoa; phylum Mollusca; class Cephalopoda; order Sepiida; family Sepiolidae; genus Euprymna; species Euprymna scolopes. Next base: position 29,514,270 of record NC_136502.1, read on the forward strand.
CGTGTTGAGCCTTATCTATCTTGATAAGCTTGCTTTGTTGTTGATATATTCTTTGCTAACTTCACGTAATACTTTAATAAAGTTTGTTCTGTTAAAGATGTCATCTTTATTAGCTTCATTTAATATGTTGGTTACGCTTCAACACAAGTTTCTATGTTGTTTCTCTGCCCAATGCATTACGAAAACTGTGTACTCGTACATTTAATTGCACTGCCATGACAGATAAGACTAAGATATAAAGAAGCAGGCAAAACTCTGGTTGTTTGAAGTCAGTCGTCTTCTGAAACATGATTATCTCCCTTTATCAACCATGAATCCAGAAATATTCATCATCGTAGTGTTTCGCTCCTTCTTGGGATCGATCGTTGGGCAGTGTCTGAGGCATACCTCAAGTCCACAACGGAGGATGCCACGCTTAGAGGACAGTCGGTGAGCATATGTGCGATAGTCTGCACGTCGGCGCCACAGGTACACCGAGCATTCTGTACATAGCCCCACTTCTGCAGGTTGTTCCATGTTTTGACAACCTTTGCTCAGGTTCAATTGAGAGTTGCCCACTCTTCCGGAAGAGTTCAAAGCCTACTGGAAGATCTTCTTTCGGTGCCGGAAGAGCCTCGTTGTTGTTGTCGTCTTTGACTGACTCATTCCACCAACGCATGCTAGTGCTGTTCATCCGAGGTCTAGGACAGTGGCAAAATTCTTGTGGCACTTTTTGGTGTCCAAATAGGGGATGGTGGAATGTAATCGTTCTGCTTGTCTTATTCTGTCTTCACTATTGCCTCTCGACAGATATGCGGCAGAGCGATTCCACACATTCTGTAGACAGAACTATTGAAATTAATATAGTAATACGATTATCAGATCAAATAGTGTGTGTAAATACGAATGAGTGTTATTTGTAAAATTGAAAAAGTTAAAATATTTCTACACTTCTAGGACGAAATTTTGGAAATTGTAAAACTGAATTTCACATGAAAACAATGGTATCTACGTATTCCTCGTACTTTTAAGATGATTATATCCAAAAATTACGAAAATCGATAAGGTAGAAAATTATTTATTAAAGAAAATAAAAAATAGAATTTGATGAAAACGATCGTAAGACGAAGGAGAGTTCAAAAGGGAGGTAATTTTCTGTTTTGATTTAAACTAGATGGCACCAATTTTTCACCTGCTAACATGATTAAAGTTGTTTTGTTTAAAAATTCAGTAATATCCAGGTAATTTTGACTGCATAATTTGGAAGCTACCATTGTAACTTATTAGAATTGACAAAAAAATCAGTTAAAACATTTGTTTTTTATCTGAAAATTTCATTTATCGACTACAAAATCTCGTCCCAATTCTGTAGAAGCACCAAATATTTATTTAAAATAGTTAATTACAATAGTTAATTAAAATGGATAAAATTTAAATAAACATAAGTTTTAAAATTCTATTTTAAAAAAAATTATTTAGTTAGAATAAAGTAAACAACTGCTAACGTGAGTAAATTTTATTTTAATTGTATTTTATTTGTGCACAAAGACTGACTTTGCATGACTATTTTCCCAATCCACACTCCCAACGTTTGAACTAGCCCTCTTGCACATCTGGTAATAATGCCAGGTTTCTGCTACTAGCTAGCAGAAATTAAGTTTGCAAACTTTTTTTTTTTTAATAACATATATCCCTTCTTTGCAAGAAATAAATTAAGAGAAAGAAAACAAAAAATATGCAAGAGAAAAGTGAAAATGAAAAAAATTCGCGGGCAACACTGTTTTTTTTTAATGTTAATAGGTTACTGTTTGTCAGAGTTTTGTGGTCAATCGAGGATAAGTGTTAAAATGTACATCTAGTTAATTTATATTAAACAGCAGAAATGATAAAACTGGGTTATGTTTGTCACAGATGACTGTATATTGTCCCCAATTAATGGTCAAACGATGGCACTTATAAATGTAGATGGCACCCGAATTGAAACTAGCTTCTGCTACATTGACAACATGTTAAACGTTGATGGTTGTTGCGAACACTACATTTCTGTTCACTATGGTGTAATAGAAGTATGTAACAACAGCAGCAACGTCCCAACAAAACACAATCATGATTTTTAATCTATACTTAATTTTAAAGCTCAGCACTGATTTGTGCAAGCATTTAACTTCCTTTCTGACTTGTCTTATTAGAAGCCATCTCTCAGACGAACTGACTACATAACAAGAGATGATAAGAAGGAGTGCCCGTTAGACTCTTCCTTTTTTCAGCCAGGAACCCACACAGCAAGCTGACTCATTCCCATAACACAGTGGTTAAAGTACTTGGAAAAATCAATTGTAAAAATGATATTCTCCTGAAGTTGAAGGTTCAATTCTCAGTGTGGACGACCGTGTGGACGAATCGCAAATTAATCAGGACTTCTATCCAGTCATGGCTGACAGAACGAGAGCATGCTACCCCTGTGAAGTAAATAAAGGGTTCTGTTTGAAATTCCGTCCAAATTCCTGAGTTCAACAGAAACCTCCCAGAGTTCAACAAGATACACCTGAAGAAGGTTGGCGGTTACATCAACTGAAACGTTGTGAAAATGGCACTCAAGATGAAAACAGTAGTTTGACGAATACGAATAATACGAATAATACGTATGAATAACCAATCCTCGTCTCCAAAATTCAGAAACGTAATTCAGACTTCTATTCTCATCTTTGTTATTCCTTCCACAATGTTCCGTACATCTTTTCAAACTTGGAAATGTTCATGTTGAACTGAGGAAGCTATACAGAAATATGAACTGAACTCTTTTTCGTTTGTTATCCATGGGGGTAGATTGTTCTCGTCTTGTCTTGTCAGCCTTAACTAGCTCGAAATTTTTAATATTATGTTAGTCTTACTTATTATTGCCTGTGTTGAGGATTTATATTTCAACCTCCAAAAGATTGTCACATCACACGTGCATGTATTTGATTTGGGGAATGTCTTTTTTTTTTTTATTCATTATTTATTATTATTTTTTTTTTCTTTTACCCCATACAAGGCACAATGCCACTTTGGCATAAGAGGCTACTATTATGAACCAAACTTGCAGGGATATTATGGAGGGAGTTGAGCAGCGAGATGCCTGTTCACATTACACTTTGAACTTTTGCATGTCACTACAGTCAGGGAAGCAGGGGCCCAGGATGGAATTTTAAAATTTAGCAGTTCAAGGAAAGAAATTATTAGAGTAAAAGGCTTTCCGGCATCTAGGGATCTCTACAGTGTAAGTTAAACCTTGGTACATTTTGTCATGTGGCCGATTCGTCGGAGTTGGGGGATGATTTAGCGTCAAATTAGTGCTTCATCGTCATAGTCAAAGTTTTTTTTTAAATATTTGAAAATTTAATTAAGTAAACGAAGATATTTTTTTCTTTGAATAAAATTGAAATAAAAATTATTAAAAAAAAATCAGTTTGATTTAAAAATAAAACTTAAAAATAACTGTGTTTATTTAAAGTACTGTTACATATGGAGTAAACACGACTTATCTCCCTTTGACTTGGTAGCTGCCACCGTCACTCTTGACTGCAACCTCCCACTACTGTTGAGTGATACTCTTTTTAGTAGTAAACTGCTTTGTTTCTATTCAGTGTAAATAAATTCCTCGTTACGATACCACATGCGTTTCGTCTCTTTAATGAATGTTTCACTAACAAATTACTAACATGATTCTAACTAATATTCACCTGTATCAACCCATAATATAAAAAGAACAACACAAAATACTCAGTCATCAACAACGAGATTATATTTTCACATTGTTTTTCTAAATTAAAAAAAACTTTCAAATATTTTAAAGATTTTAATTCTTTAAAAAAATTAATAAAATAATTAACAAAACAGTTTTTAAAAAACATGATTTTTTCCTTAAAAAAAAAACAGTTAAATTTATATAAATATTAAAATCTTTTAACTCTGTTTATTTATACCACAACGCAAAAACAAACAAAATTCAGTCGTCAACAACGAGATTATATTTTCATCTTGTTTTTCTTAATTCAAATAAAAAAGAACAGTGTTTATGTTACCGTGGTATTTTTTAAATAGTATTTTCAAGTTAAATTTAAGTTGCAATATATCTTTTTTTATTATTAAATTGTATGGGGAAAGTACAGAATAGTTACAAAACATCCTCTCCTTCCCATGTTAAGAATGGCTTTCTAAATAATAATGTGATTGTTTCAGCATGGTAACATAAGTGCATAGATAGCAAAAGAACTTTAAAATATTTTTAAAGTTTTAATCCTTAAAAAATTAATTAGAAAATAAGAAACCAAAAAGAGTTTTGCAAAATCATGATTTTTCTTAAAAATACTTAAAGTGATATATTTTCATATTGTTTCTCTTCATTTTTTTTTTTTTTTTAAGTTATTAAATCTTTATAAAAATGTCACTGGCATGGTTGATGCCGAATTATCCTTCCGCCAAATCAGCCAAGCTGAAACGTCCTATTCCCTGTTATCTATTAATACTTTTACTATTTATTGCCATATACCAAAAAAAAAAATCATCTTTCAGGACGCTTCACCACCAAATCTACACAACTTCTCCAGTTCTCTCGATCTCGTATGACAGTTTGCAGGTCCCGAACACTTTCCAATCCTGTGTCCTGGAGCAGGTTGCCAATGTAGGTCATTCTTTTTCTACCACGGTTTGGGTGTCCATCTGTTGGTATCCAGAGAACTAGCTTGCTGGCTTCCTCTTCACTGTGTCTCATGCAGTGACAGGATACTCTCATCTTTCTCTGCTGTACTTTCAGTGATACTGGTGGTAGGTCACCATAAAACTGTTGGTTTGCTGCGTGGTTCCTCCATGATGTATTGGGGGCCATCCTGAACATCCGTGTGTAACAGCCATCCGGTCTCTTCTTCAGTGCATTTGTAAGAGTCCATGCCTCAGCAATGTAGAAAAGGACAATAATAAATACAGAGTATCCAAAAAGTCACTGAACTTAACCCTGATTTTGGTAAAAAAATTTCACAACTTGCGTACGTTGTTCAATGCAATACTTATCTTCAATAAATTTCCAAAATATTACCTGTAAAATATCTGAAATAGAGAGAAAAAAAATAATCATTAATGGTAAAAGATTTTCAACCCTTCAGTGACTTTTTGGACACCCTGTACTGTTACTATTTATTAATAAATAGTGCTATTACTTATTACCATATATGGTAATAAGTTAATAAGGTTAATATTTCCGTTTGAAAAAAAAACAATGTGAAGAAAAAGAAACTATATAAAAAAAGTTAAAGAAACTTGGATGCATTCAGTTTTTAACTGGGTAATTTTTATACACTATATTTTGTATATCATGAATATGTATATGTGTTTGAGATAGGCAGAAAAAAAATGTTTGCCAAAAAGTGTTTTGGGAATATGCACGTAATGTTGTTCTCTGAATGAATAAGGTTTTACATTATATATTATACTACTAAGCTCAACACATGTATTGAGCACTGTGGAATTAAATACTGAACAACTATAAATGATACATCATATCACTTATAAAATTTCATGAGTAGAGTTTCTTTCCTAGAACTGTCCATCTATGGAACACAATACCACATGTCTGCTTCCCCACTAACTATAACATGGTTGCCTTCGAATCCAATGTAAATAAATTCTTGTTGAGCTGTCCTCTTAGATAATCTGGTCCTACCTAAGTTCCACTGTAACCTTGTCATCTCACTATCCACTTAACATTTCATCTTTATCATAGAGTGGCCTCTGGGCCTTGATAAGTGCTGATTTCCCTAGTAAATATATATATATATATCTTTTAATAGTATAGTATATATACTTTTCATGTATGATGTGCGTCTCTGATAAGTTGTTTGGTCTACCTGTACCATTAAACAAAACATGTGTAAGATATATCAAATAAAATGCCATAAATGTGATTATATATGCTTGTGATGTTTGAATTGTTTACAACTTATATATATATATATATATATATATATATATATATATATATACATTCAAGAACGTCTGATTGAACATGACAGAGTTATTGTTTTTCCAATTTTTCTGGATATCTTTTCCATTCGCCGAGCAGTCTTTTTAATTTTAGCTGGCATAATGTATAAAATTGCACCCAAACATTGCTGTTCAGCATATTCTTAAGTGCTTTCTATCAATTCATCCGATTATCATCAGGAGCGATTGTTGTTGAAAAAGAAAACAATGACAACAACACCAACAACAATCGCTCCTGATGATAATTGGATGCACCAATAGAAAGCGCTTGAGAAGAACACGGCTAAACAACAACTTTTAGGCGGCATTTCATACAACATGCCAGCTGAAATTAAAAAGAGCACTTCGAGAATGGAAAAGATATCCAGAAAAATTGGAAAAAGGAATAACTCTGTTGTGTTCAATCAAATGTGCTTGAATAATGACTTGCTGCCAATATATATATATATATATATATATATATATATATAGTAATTTATAAAATATATATGGTGATTAAGCTACACTGAATATTCGGCGTTTAATCCACTCTAGGATTCTTCAGGCTTATGTGCATAAGCCTGAAGAGTCCTAGAGTGGATGAAACGCAGAATATTCAGTGTAGCTTAATCGCCATATATATTTTATAAATTACTAACTAGCTCTATCTACATATTGAGCACTTTTGAAGTAAATACTTAAAGTTTATGCATAAATCTATACTTTCGTATATTAATTTTATGTGAGTAAATGAAGTAGTTATATATATAAATATATATATATATATATATATATATATATATATATATATATATATATATATATATATATATATATATATATATATATATTATACCGCTTCACTGGGAACAGATACTCATTTTTATTCTCATCCAAAAAAGATTCAGTTTATTTACCATCCAAGCATACAACTGTTTTGACTCAAACAGATATTTTTATATATAGTTCTCAGTATGTATGTTTTTTGTGTTTAATTTTTGTAATGACGCAAGCTTATCAGTGCTAAGAATATAAATAAAAACCGAACAACAATTAGTAATTATGAAACGTTGTGCACATGCGCGCACACAAATATATACATATGTTAAAAATCCGATATATATATATATATATATATATATATATATATATATATATATATATATATATATATATAAAGCTTATTATAATTACTATATAAAACATATGGCCTGTCAACAGTGTCTTAACAATTTAGTAAAATGCGAACCATTTTTTGGGATGGTAGCATTGATGCGGAAACATGCACAGATGTTCAGATTTATTTATAGAAATTTATGAAGGATGAAAAAAAAAAAAAACTGACTTACAGGAGTTATCACCCTTGTGTTATGTCCAAACTCGAGCGCACCAGTAGGTGTATCAGAATTTTTCTAGAAATTTTTGACAGCCCTAACACGAAACTGCAAATAAAATATAAAAAACTTGTAATTTCTCTTTTTATCACCCTTGTGTTATGTCCAAACTCGAGCGCACCAGTTCAACCTTTTTGATAGAGTAAAAAATAGTTGTGTACATCTTTTGAAAGTCTCCCGAAATAGCATAACCATCTCAATTAATTAAATTTGTTATGCAATGTGAACCGTTGAACACTCACAATTTAAAAACTGTTTTTATAGGTTGTTGTTTTTTTTTTTTTTTGTGTCTTTTTTTTTTTTTTTTTTTTTTTCGCTTGAAGATCAATGGGTCATGATTGATTAGGCACCAAATTGATTATGGAGAAAATCATCACAATCATTGGTTTAATGTCTGTTTTACCTGCTGCCATGTGTTGGACGGCTTTCAGAAATTGAATTTCAAAATAATCTTTATCTCTTCTTTTTTTCCTCAGGTTCACTTTTATCATTTCTCTCTATGTTTTCCTTGGCCTTCTCATGTGAATTGAACTTGCTACCTCAAATGTTCTACATCTACCCAAGAACGCTTGTCCTTTTCTTTTTTTTTTAATGGAAATCGCTCCAGACAAGCCATGAAGCCACTTGATGTAAGAAGCAAGGGCAAAAACAATAAGTATTTGCTGGAGAGATTCTGACTCAGAAAACAATAAGTCTTTCCCTCATCGTCAGAAACATTAGCCATAGAATGTGAGAACTAAAGAGGAAAATAAGGGAAGCGAGAATTACGAGGTTGCTGAAAGTAAACCCAAGATCCGCTTTCTACTTTCCACGTTGCCATAACATCGCAGTCCACTCTTCGACATACATCTCTCTCTACTCTCCAGATTAAATCTTTGAATGAAGTGTACAATAAAGACCTCAGTGAACTTCACTATGAAGAAAAAAAGGACAGATTTCGGTTGACACCAGTTTGGCCTTCACTTTCATACGTTTGAGCAGATTTTCACGACCCAGAGTACATTTTTTTTATATATTTACACAACTTTAATTAATCTGTGGATTTTATTTAAAAAAATAAATAATAATAATAATAATATTAATAATATTAATAATAATAATAATAATAATAATAATAATAATAGGCACAGAACAGGTAAGAATCCCTTCTAATTTCAGGTACCAAACCGATACAGATCCAACACAGAAGAATCAAATGAACCAATATAGACCAAAAAACCCAAAGGAAGAAATGAACAACAGACGAGAATAGACCAGTAATGGAATGCTATTACAGGAGTCACCCCAAAAACTAAGAATATTAGAAACGGATAAAATAGTTGTGGGACATGTCTAATGACTACCAGACAATGGAACAAAGAATTGCAGACCAAGCTAAATTTATACTCCAGAGAGGTTGGCTTTCAAATTTAAAAGTAATGGAAATACAAAATATGAATGAGGGAACAGACCAAGAAACACCCCTTGATGGAACCCCACACATGGAATCTCCAGATGTAGAAGGCTTGCCAAACTCCAACACAAGAAACATGGAAACCGAGATCTATGAAACAACAGAACTTAACGAGAATGAAGCAACTGAAGTGGAAAACATCATGCAACTAATGAACGAAGAAAAAACAAAACTCCCTTCCTTAAAGAACCAAGAGTGGAAGAAATTAAAAGCAGAAACAGAAAGAGTAAACAAGCTCCTCCTATACATCCCAACAGATAATATTACAGACTTAAACAATTTAATTTATGCAGGTGCTAAGACAGTAAGTACAAAGTTTAAAGTAGAAAAAAGGGCAAGAAAAGAAAATGAACAGGCAAAACCTGGATGGGAAGTGAGGCTAGAAACTCAGATCAACAAACTTTTTAAAAAAGCCAAATCCCAGTGAAAATGGACAAACGGTGTAGTTTCATGCCTAAAGACATGTATATTTGAATTCAGGGTACTAGTGCATTTATTGATCCGTGCTGAAATAATGTTATTATTTAAAAAGCCGTTCTTAACATGGGGGGGGGTGTTTTGTACCTATTCTATACTTTAACCTTACAATTGAATAAAAAACATATCATAAAATTTTAATTAAACTTGGAAATACGATTTAAAAAATAGCGCGGATCAGTAAGTGCACGAGCACCGAATTCAGCACCATGGAAAACCACTATATAGACATACATATCAAGTTTTTTAGTAAAATGAAAAAAGAGCTCCAAAAAGGCATGTATTTTTAGCCCTAAAAGTCCCAGAGGAATACGAACCAGAATTTTGCCAAGGTCACTCATACTGAATTTATATTAAGAACAATGGCCTCCACATTTTGGCCAAGTTTCAGGAAAATCTAATGGATGGATCAAACGCTATGGAGCAAAAAGTGTTATTTTTGGCCATTTGGGGGCATTTTTGACTTCTTTTGAGCCCCTGGGGACGCTGAATCCCAGTGTAAATGGATAACGGTGCAGTTTCAGGCCTTAACACATGTATATTTGAGTTGACCATCGTGAAAAACCACTATCTAGTCAGGCATATCAAGTTTTTGTTGAGAAATATGAAAAAAGAACCACAAAAGGGGTGTTTTTAGCACTGAAAGTCCCCGGGGATGCGAACCAGAATTTTGCCAGGGTCATCTATACTGGATTTATATTAAGAACAATGGGCTCTACATTTTGGCCAAGTTTCAGAAAAATCTAATGGATGGATCAAAAGTTATGGGGCAAAATGTATCATTTTTGGCCATTTTGGGGTATTTTTTACCTCTTTTGAGCCCCTGCGGACGCAAATGTTTGCAAAAAATTTCTTTTTACTGTGCATATCGTTTTAATGAAATACAATTTGTGGCAAAATTTCACAAAAACTAATGGACAGTTATCTGACAATCGTCCGGACTAATGGACGAACAGACACACGGAAGCACAGACGCCGCTGAAAACAGAGGTCCCTCTCCGATAAATCGGAGGACCAAAAATACATCATGCAGAACAGCAAAAGAATAATTATTGCAGCAAGAGACACTGAAAAAACAAACAAAACAGAAAAAGAAGAGACGAGGAATAAGACGAGTGTGACAACAGTCATGAAAACAAGCATCCAAAGGTGGCGTGTGCGACATTCAAACTCGAAACCTGATCGATAGGAAACAGAAAGGTGGCATATGCAAAAATAAGATGCGGTCAAATTTGAGCATAAAAAGCCAGTATTTCTTTCATTAGCAAGAAAATCTTTGCTCATTCAATGTCATTTTGTACGAATGTTTAATTTCCTTTGCTCATTCAATGTCATTTTGTACGTATGTTTAATTTCCTTTGCTCATTCAATGTCATTTTGTATGTATGTTTAATTTCCTTTGCTCATTCAATGTCATTTTGTACGAATGTTTAATTTCCTTTGCTCATTCAATGTCATTTTGTACGAATGTTTAATTTCCTTTGCTCATTCAATGTCATTTTGTACGAATGTTTAATTTCCTTTGCTCATTCAATGTCATTTTGTACGTATGTTTAATTTCCTTTGTTCATTCTATGTCATTTTGTATGTATGTTTAATTTCCTTTGCTCATTCAATGTCATTTTGTACGTATGTTTAATTTCCTTTACTCATTCAATGTCATTTTGTACGTATGTTTAATTTCCTTTGTTCATTCAATGTCATTTTGTACGTATGTTTAATTTCCTTTGCTCATTCAATGTCATTTTGTACATATGTTTAATTTCCTTTACTCATTCAATGTCATTTCGTACATATGTTTAATTTCCTTTGCTCATTCAATGTCATTTTGTACGTATGTTTAATTTCCTTTGTTCATTCAATGTCATTTTGTACATATGTTTAATTTCCTTTGCTCATTCAATGTCATTTTGTACATGTTTAATTTCCTTTGCTCATTCAATGTCATTTTGTACATATGTTTAATTTCCTTTGCTCATTCAATGTCATTTTGTACGTATGTTTAATTTCCTTTGCTCATTCAATGTCATTTTGTACGTATGTTTAATTTCCGTGTGAGTGGCAAACAAGAGGGATAGATTTTTTTTTCAGTACATTTAATTCGCGTGTCAGTGGGAGAAAAGTACAACGGATTTTTTTGTGTATGAAACGGTATTCGGTAGTTTAAAACTTTAATTTCAACATTTCAAGCTATTTCATCCGTTATCATGGCGAAAATATGACTAAGCAGCGGCATGGTGAAGCCATTTACTGGCAAGGGAGATGTAGTAGCATGGCTGAAGAAGTTAAGGTTGGTAACGAAACTCCAAAAGATAGATGATGTGGGAAGCCTGCTGCCATTGTATTTGGAGGGGGATGTGTTGGCTCTCTACTTAGAAATGAGCAAGATTGACCAACTGGATGTCGAACAGATAGAGACTCGATTAAAGAAGGCATTCATGGATGGTGTGTTTACAGCCTACAGGAAGTTAACAGTGGTGAAATGGGTTGGCAAGCAGGTGGACATTTACATGAACAATATCAGATGGTTGGTTGGACTAGCTGGTTTCGAGGGAGTTGGACTCAAACAACTTACCAAATGGATGTTTGTCACAGGGTTCTCTGATGCCATTTACATTTCCATTGAACTCCAGCAGGCACCAAAATTTGAGATCCTAACCATGGGAGACCTAATAGCAAGAGTAAGGGTGTTGACATCAACCAGGGACCAAAGACTTCATACAGTTGCAACTGTGAATCCATCAAATGGTAAATCTGCTGTTTCTACCAGGAATAGCCCTGGCACAGGAGTGAATTGTTTAAAATGCGGCCTCAAGAGTCATATAGCGAGAAATTGCTGAAAACATGGAACCCATTGCTACCAATGTGACAAGGATGGGCCCAGGAATGTTCGGGAAATGAACAAGGCGACAAGGCATAAGTGCTAGCCTACTTCCCTATGGAGATTGTAGTTTATGTTGATGGAAGGCAGTGTTTGGTATTAACTGACACAGAATTCTCATATACTATAATAGATGTGAATCGATGTCAATTCTGGAAGACATCAAAAGTGGACGTCTTGATTATTGAAAGCTTGGCCTACAGAAGAGGAGTAGTCACTATTTCAACAAATGATAGTGACTATGTTAGGATCGATGCTCTGGTGATGCGTGGTAAACCACAGGGATTTGATCTGTTGTTAGAGATCGATGCGATAAAAGCATTGGGAGGCATCACTGTTGGATCTACAGGTGCAGTCCGGATCGCCGTCAGGAAAGTTTCCATGTGTGCAGTTATTTCCATCAGTGAACCAGACTTTACTGCTATGTTTGGCCATCAGAAGTAAGCATGGATAGCGGCAAATGACTGCCCACCTGAGTGACTGTGTAATGGAGTGCCAGGATATTGAGTGGCTGCAGAACTTTGATTATATTATAATCAAGAACTCCAGACATGGATGGACAGGGGTTGGCTTGTGCCATAGCCGGAAGACAGATTCGGATCTCCCAAGGGATTAATTCCATTGATGGCTGTGATACAGCAGAATAAGGCAAAGGTGTGATCAGTGATGGACTACCATGAACTCAAAAATCATGTAGATGCATTCACAGCAAATGCAGATGTTTGCATTGCCAAGATGTGCGAGTGGTGCCGAAAAGAGCCAAACTACCACTGCTTGACCTCTGGAGAGCGTATCTCCAAGTACAAGTCAACAAGACATTGTGGCCATACCAGACTGTCAATGGAAATAGATATTGTCTGACACGTTTAGAGTTTGCCTTGAATGTGGCTCCCCTCATTATGA